>NC_138798.1:11266457-11612274 GCF_965178545.1 Coloeus monedula | reverse complement strand
AGGGAAAGAGTCTCATCTCTGTCTGGCACAGAGACACTTTTAGTCAACAAGCTGGTGTATGTCGCTGCCGAGGAAAGTGCGTCGGCAAAAAGCGCACAGCGCGCAGTGCACAGATCGCGGTGCTCTCTGCACCTGCCTTCCCACTTGCCAGTACCACCGCCAAGCTTACAGCCTTGCAGGGAGCCAAGAGGCCGATAGGCGTGTCGCCCAGAAGAACGTGCCAGGACGAAAAGATGCTCTTCCTTTCTCCTGCTCCTTGCCCGAATTGCGGTGCTGTGCTGAAAGTCTTGCGCAGCGAAAAGCTACTGCAGCGAGTGTTTCTCTCCTGACGCAGTTCGCTGAGCGAGAGCTCCACGGACAGCTTGGACTCGGTGAAACAGCAAGAAAATGCTTGTAGTACGTCGAGCTGACGGGAAATCCCTGCACAGCACACTGTGGCTGCGTGCAGTACTCACGCTGAAGAGCGGCAAAGCTCCAAGCCATGGCTGGGCTTCACTTCTGTCCAGAGCACAGAAGGCGAAGAAGCAAGCAGCTGGGCACCGGGCTCGTGTAGTCCGGGGAGCGAATCTCACATGTCCAGCCAAGAGCTGCTTCACAAGCACATTCAGCTGAGAATGCTCTGGCTGCTTCAGGAAGGAAGGCGCAGCCCTTGCACTCCTGGACACAAGCTGGCCAGAAGCAGGTTCTTAAACCTTCCGTGCTACAGAGTGCATGCAGCTGGAGCACAGGCAGAAGGACGCGTCCAGAAAGAAGGCGTTCTTCAAGTACCCCCCCTCCTCCAGGCAGCCTTGAAACTGAGCACAACACACTGCGCCTCGGCAGCTTCCTTCTCCCATAGACCGACCGTCCCCTTCTTCACTCTCGCAGCTCCCTTGCCCACTTGCAGCAGCTGCTGCCAAAGAAAAAGGCTCCAGCAGTCAAAGCCTCTGCTGGGCTGCACTTTCATTTCCCCTTGCCTCACGTCAAAGCAGCAGCAACTCTCCGCTGCACTCTGTATTTCCAGTCTCCGCTGCATCTACCACTGTCATCTCGGCATCTCCAAGCATAAAGCTGGGCACAATGCTTTCCAGGGAAAGCTGGAAGAGAAATGGGTAGCAGCACAAGTAGCTGCAAGTTGAACTTTCTGTTTACAAGGGCTAACGTGAATCCGCAAAGAAGCGAGGGACAGCCACGCTTCCTCTTGCAGCCCGTGCCGTGTGCACAGCAGCTCGGTGCTCTGCGCCTTCATTCTTATGCTCTTCTTACCGTGTCGTGCTTTCATTCTGCCGGAGTCGAACCATCGTCTACTTGGCGCACAGAGCACCCTGCCGGCAGCGAAGTGCTGCAGCCGACTGCTTCTGCCGAAGCACGCCTGGGCTAGGCACTTTCCCTCGCAGCGACATACACCAGCATACTCGGTCTTTTTTCTCGTCCAAATGTCAAGGGAAAGAGTCTCAGCTCTGTCTGGCACAGAGAACACTTTTAGGTCAACAAGCTTCCCCGGAGCTTAGCCTCGTCGCGTGCAAACCTGTATTTGCAGCACATCCTAGTGCTAGCCCTCTTTCCTTTACAGCCTGCACAGCGCGCAGTGCACAGATCGCGGTGCTCTCTGCACCTGCCTTCCCACTTGCCAGTACCACCGCCAAGCTTACAGCCTTGCAGGGAGCCAAGAGGCCGATAGGCGTGTCGCCCAGAAGAACGTGCCAGGACGAAAAGATGCTCTTCCTTTCTCCTGCTCCTTGCCCGAATTGCGGTGCTGTGCTGAAAAGTCTTGCGCAGCGAAAAGCTACTGCAAGCAAGTGTTTCTCTCCTGACGCAGTTCGCTGAGCGAGAGCTCCACGGACAGCTTGGACTCGGTGAAACAGCAAGAAAATGCTTGTAGTACGTCGAGCTGACGGGAAATCCCTGCACAGCACACTGTGGCTGCGTGCAGTACTCACGCTGAAGAGCGGCAAAGCTCCAAGCCATGGCTGGGCTTCACTTCTGTCCAGAGCACAGAAGGCGAAGAAGCAAGCAGCTGGGCACCGGGCTCGTGTAGTCCGGGGAGCGAATCTCACATGTCCAGCCAAGAGCTGCTTCACAAGCACATTCAGCTGAGAATGCTCTGGCTGCTTCCGAAAGGAAGGCGCAGCCCTTGCACTCCTGGACACAAGCTGGCCAGAAGCAGGTTCTTAAACCTTCCGTGCTACAGAGTGCATGCAGCTGGAGCACAGGCAGAAGGAGGCGTCCAGAAAGAAGGCGTTCTTCAAGTACCCCCCCTCCTCCAGGCAGCCTTGAAACTGAGCACAACACACTGCGCCTCGGCAGCTTCCTTCTCCCATAGACAGACCGTCCCCTTCTTCACTCTCGCAGCTCCCTTGCCCACTTGCAGCAGCTGCTAGCAAAGAAAAAGGCTCCAGCAGTCAAAGCCTCTGCTGGGCTGCACTTTCATTTCCCCTTGCCTCACGTCAAAGCAGCAGCAACTCTCCGCTGCACTCTGTATTTCCAGTCCCCGCTGCATCTACCACTGTCATCTCGGCATCTCCAAGCATAAAGCTGGGCACAATTCTTTCCAGGGAAAGCTGGAAGAGAAATAGGTAGCAGCGCAAGTAGCCGCAGGTGGAACTTTCTGTTTACAAGGGCTAACGTGAATCCGCAAAGAAGCGAGGGACAGCCACGCTTCCTCTTGCAGCCCGTGCCGTGTGCACAGCAGCTCGGTGCTCTGTGCCTTCGTTGTGCCGGAGTCGAAGCGGTGTCTACTTGTCGCCCAGAGAGCGCGGTGCCGGCAGAGAAATGCTCCAGGCTGCTGCCTCTGCCCAAACACGCCTGGGCTCTGCACTTTCTCTCTCAGCGCTAGGGAGCAGCACATTCGCTCTGCCTTGCAGCCTGAATCTGAAGGGAAAGCTTCTCAGCTAAGTCTCGCCCAGAGAACAGTTGTAGGTCAACGAGCTTCCCCGGAGCTTACCCTCGACGCGTGCAAACCTGTATTTGCAGCACATCCTAGTGCTAGCCCTCTTTCCTTTACAGCCTGCACAGCGCGCAGTGCACAGATCGCGGTGCTCTCTGCACCTGCCTTCCCACTTGCCAGTACCACCGCCAAGCTTACAGCCTTGCAGGGAGCCAAGAGGCCGATAGGCGTGTCGCCCAGAAGAACGTGCCAGGACGAAAAGATGCTCTTCCTTTCTCCTGCTCCTTGCCCGAATTGCGGTGCTGTGCTGAAAGTCTTGCGCAGCGAAAAGCTACTGCAGCAAGTGTTTTCTCTCCTGACGCAGTTCGCTGAGCGAGAGCTCCACGGACAGCTTGGACTCGGTGAAACAGCAAGAAAATGCTTGTAGTACGTCGAGCTGAAGGGAAATCCCTGCACAGCACACAGTGGCTGCGTGCAGTACTCACGCTGAAGAGCGGCAAAGCTCCAAGCCATGGCTGAGCTTCACTTCTGTCCAGAGCACAGAAGGCGAAGAAGCAAGCAGCTGGGCACCGGGCTCGTGTAGTCCGGGGAGCGAATCTCACATGTCCAGCCAAGAGCTGCTTCACAAGCACATTCAGCTGAGAATGCTCTGGCTGCTTCCGAAAGGAAGGCGCAGCCCTTGCACTCCTGGACACAAGCTGGCCAGAAGCAGGTTCTTAAACCTTCCGTGCTACAGAGTGCATGCAGCTGGAGCACAGGCAGAAGGACGCGTCCAGAAAGAAGGCGTTCTTCAAGTACCCCCCCTCCTCCAGGCAGCCTTGAAACTGAGCACAACACACTGCGCCTCGGCAGCTTCCTTCTCCCATAGACCGACCGTCCCCTTCTTCACTCTCGCACCTCCCTTGCCCACTTGCAGCAGCTGCTGCCAAAGAAAAAGGCTCCAGCAGTCAAAGCCTCTGCTGGGCTGCACTTTCATTTCCCCTTGCCTCACGTCAAAGCAGCAGCAACTCTCCGCTGCACTCTGTATTTCCAGTCTCCGCTGCATCTACCACTGTCATCTCGGCATCTCCAAGCATAAAGCTGGGCACAATGCTTTCCAGGGAAAGCTGGAAGAGAAATGGGTAGCAGCACAAGTAGCCGCAGGTGGAACTTTCTGTTTACAAGGGCTAACGTGAATCCGCAAAGAAGCGAGGGACAGCCACGCTTCCTCTTGCAGCCCGTGCCGTGTGCACAGCAGCTCGGTGCTCTGCGCCTTCATTCTTATGCTCTTCTTACCGTGTCGTGCTTTCATTCTGCCGGAGTCGAACCATCGTCTACTTGGCGCACAGAGCACCCTGCCGGCAGCGAAGTGCTGCAGCCGACTGCTTCTGCCGAAGCACGCCTGGGCTAGGCACTTTCCCTCGCAGCGACATACACCAGCATACTCGGTCTTTTTTCTCGTCCAAATGTCAAGGGAAAGAGTCTCAGCTCTGTCTGGCACAGAGAACACTTTTAGGTCAACAAGCTTCCCCGGAGCTTAGCCTCGTCGCGTGCAAACCTGTATTTGCAGCACATCCTAGTGCTAGCCCTCTTTCCTTTACAGCCTGCACAGCGCGCAGTGCACAGATCGCGGTGCTCTCTGCACCTGCCTTCCCACTTGCCAGTACCACCGCCAAGCTTACAGCCTTGCAGGGAGCCAAGAGGCCGATAGGCGTCTCGCCCAGAAGAACGTGCCAGGACGAAAAGATGCTCTTCCTTTCTCCTGCTCCTTGCCCGAATTGCGGTGCTGTGCTGAAAGTCTTGCGCAGCGAAAAGCTACTGCAGCGAGTGTTTCTCTCCTGACGCAGTTCGCTGAGCGAGAGCTCCACGGACAGCTTGGACTCGGTGAAACAGCAAGAAAATGCTTGTAGTACGTCGAGCTGACGGGAAATCCCTGCACAGCACACTGTGGCTGCGTGCAGTACTCACGCTGAAGAGCGGCAAAGCTCCAAGCCATGGCTGGGCTTCACTTCTGTCCAGAGCACAGAAGGCGAAGAAGCAAGCAGCTGGGCACCGGGCTCGTGTAGTCCGGGGAGCGAATCTCACATGTCCAGCCAAGAGCTGCTTCACAAGCACATTCAGCTGAGAATGCTCTGGCTGCTTCAGGAAGGAAGGCGCAGCCCTTGCACTCCTGGACACAAGCTGGCCAGAAGCAGGTTCTTAAACCTTCCGTGCTACAGAGTGCATGCAGCTGGAGCACAGGCAGAAGGACGCGTCCAGAAAGAAGGCGTTCTTCAAGTACCCCCCCTCCTCCAGGCAGCCTTGAAACTGAGCACAACACACTGCGCCTCGGCAGCTTCCTTCTCCCATAGACCGACCGTCCCCTTCTTCACTCTCGCAGCTCCCTTGCCCACTTGCAGCAGCTGCTGCCAAAGAAAAAGGCTCCAGCAGTCAAAGCCTCTGCTGGGCTGCACTTTCATTTCCCCTTGCCTCACGTCAAAGCAGCAGCAACTCTCCGCTGCACTCTGTATTTCCAGTCTCCGCTGCATCTACCACTGTCATCTCGGCATCTCCAAGCATAAAGCTGGGCACAATGCTTTCCAGGGAAAGCTGGAAGAGAAATGGGTAGCAGCACAAGTAGCCGCAGGTGGAACTTTCTGTTTACAAGGGCTAACGTGAATCCGCAAAGAAGCGAGGGACAGCCACGCTTCCTCTTGCAGCCCGTGCCGTGTGCACAGCAGCTCGGTGCTCTGCGCCTTCATTCTTATGCTCTTCTTACCGTGTCGTGCTTTCATTCTGCCGGAGTCGAACCATCGTCTACTTGGCGCACAGAGCACCCTGCCGGCAGCGAAGTGCTGCAGCCGACTGCTTCTGCCGAAGCACGCCTGGGCTAGGCACTTTCCCTCGCAGCGACATACACCAGCATACTCGGTCTTTTTTCTCGTCCAAATGTCAAGGGAAAGAGTCTCAGCTCTGTCTGGCACAGAGAACACTTTTAGGTCAACAAGCTTCCCCGGAGCTTAGCCTCGTCGCGTGCAAACCTGTATTTGCAGCACATCCTAGTGCTAGCCCTCTTTCCTTTACAGCCTGCACAGCGCGCAGTGCACAGATCGCGGTGCTCTCTGCACCTGCCTTCCCACTTGCCAGTACCACCGCCAAGCTTACAGCCTTGCAGGGAGCCAAGAGGCCGATAGGCGTGTCGCCCAGAAGAACGTGCCAGGACGAAAAGATGCTCTTCCTTTCTCCTGCTCCTTGCCCGAATTGCGGTGCTGTGCTGAAAAGTCTTGCGCAGCGAAAAGCTACTGCAAGCAAGTGTTTCTCTCCTGACGCAGTTCGCTGAGCGAGAGCTCCACGGACAGCTTGGACTCGGTGAAACAGCAAGAAAATGCTTGTAGTACGTCGAGCTGACGGGAAATCCCTGCACAGCACACTGTGGCTGCGTGCAGTACTCACGCTGAAGAGCGGCAAAGCTCCAAGCCATGGCTGGGCTTCACTTCTGTCCAGAGCACAGAAGGCGAAGAAGCAAGCAGCTGGGCACCGGGCTCGTGTAGTCCGGGGAGCGAATCTCACATGTCCAGCCAAGAGCTGCTTCACAAGCACATTCAGCTGAGAATGCTCTGGCTGCTTCCGAAAGGAAGGCGCAGCCCTTGCACTCCTGGACACAAGCTGGCCAGAAGCAGGTTCTTAAACCTTCCGTGCTACAGAGTGCATGCAGCTGGAGCACAGGCAGAAGGAGGCGTCCAGAAAGAAGGCGTTCTTCAAGTACCCCCCCTCCTCCAGGCAGCCTTGAAACTGAGCACAACACACTGCGCCTCGGCAGCTTCCTTCTCCCATAGACAGACCGTCCCCTTCTTCACTCTCGCAGCTCCCTTGCCCACTTGCAGCAGCTGCTAGCAAAGAAAAAGGCTCCAGCAGTCAAAGCCTCTGCTGGGCTGCACTTTCATTTCCCCTTGCCTCACGTCAAAGCAGCAGCAACTCTCCGCTGCACTCTGTATTTCCAGTCCCCGCTGCATCTACCACTGTCATCTCGGCATCTCCAAGCATAAAGCTGGGCACAATTCTTTCCAGGGAAAGCTGGAAGAGAAATAGGTAGCAGCGCAAGTAGCCGCAGGTGGAACTTTCTGTTTACAAGGGCTAACGTGAATCCGCAAAGAAGCGAGGGACAGCCACGCTTCCTCTTGCAGCCCGTGCCGTGTGCACAGCAGCTCGGTGCTCTGTGCCTTCGTTGTGCCGGAGTCGAAGCGGTGTCTACTTGTCGCCCAGAGAGCGCGGTGCCGGCAGAGAAATGCTCCAGGCTGCTGCCTCTGCCCAAACACGCCTGGGCTCTGCACTTTCTCTCTCAGCGCTAGGGAGCAGCACATTCGCTCTGCCTTGCAGCCTGAATCTGAAGGGAAAGCTTCTCAGCTAAGTCTCGCCCAGAGAACAGTTGTAGGTCAACGAGCTTCCCCGGAGCTTACCCTCGACGCGTGCAAACCTGTATTTGCAGCACATCCTAGTGCTAGCCCTCTTTCCTTTACAGCCTGCACAGCGCGCAGTGCACAGATCGCGGTGCTCTCTGCACCTGCCTTCCCACTTGCCAGTACCACCGCCAAGCTTACAGCCTTGCAGGGAGCCAAGAGGCCGATAGGCGTGTCGCCCAGAAGAACGTGCCAGGACGAAAAGATGCTCTTCCTTTCTCCTGCTCCTTGCCCGAATTGCGGTGCTGTGCTGAAAGTCTTGCGCAGCGAAAAGCTACTGCAGCAAGTGTTTTCTCTCCTGACGCAGTTCGCTGAGCGAGAGCTCCACGGACAGCTTGGACTCGGTGAAACAGCAAGAAAATGCTTGTAGTACGTCGAGCTGAAGGGAAATCCCTGCACAGCACACAGTGGCTGCGTGCAGTACTCACGCTGAAGAGCGGCAAAGCTCCAAGCCATGGCTGAGCTTCACTTCTGTCCAGAGCACAGAAGGCGAAGAAGCAAGCAGCTGGGCACCGGGCTCGTGTAGTCCGGGGAGCGAATCTCACATGTCCAGCCAAGAGCTGCTTCACAAGCACATTCAGCTGAGAATGCTCTGGCTGCTTCCGAAAGGAAGGCGCAGCCCTTGCACTCCTGGACACAAGCTGGCCAGAAGCAGGTTCTTAAACCTTCCGTGCTACAGAGTGCATGCAGCTGGAGCACAGGCAGAAGGACGCGTCCAGAAAGAAGGCGTTCTTCAAGTACCCCCCCTCCTCCAGGCAGCCTTGAAACTGAGCACAACACACTGCGCCTCGGCAGCTTCCTTCTCCCATAGACCGACCGTCCCCTTCTTCACTCTCGCACCTCCCTTGCCCACTTGCAGCAGCTGCTGCCAAAGAAAAAGGCTCCAGCAGTCAAAGCCTCTGCTGGGCTGCACTTTCATTTCCCCTTGCCTCACGTCAAAGCAGCAGCAACTCTCCGCTGCACTCTGTATTTCCAGTCTCCGCTGCATCTACCACTGTCATCTCGGCATCTCCAAGCATAAAGCTGGGCACAATGCTTTCCAGGGAAAGCTGGAAGAGAAATGGGTAGCAGCACAAGTAGCCGCAGGTGGAACTTTCTGTTTACAAGGGCTAACGTGAATCCGCAAAGAAGCGAGGGACAGCCACGCTTCCTCTTGCAGCCCGTGCCGTGTGCACAGCAGCTCGGTGCTCTGCGCCTTCATTCTTATGCTCTTCTTACCGTGTCGTGCTTTCATTCTGCCGGAGTCGAACCATCGTCTACTTGGCGCACAGAGCACCCTGCCGGCAGCGAAGTGCTGCAGCCGACTGCTTCTGCCGAAGCACGCCTGGGCTAGGCACTTTCCCTCGCAGCGACATACACCAGCATACTCGGTCTTTTTTCTCGTCCAAATGTCAAGGGAAAGAGTCTCAGCTCTGTCTGGCACAGAGAACACTTTTAGGTCAACAAGCTTCCCCGGAGCTTAGCCTCGTCGCGTGCAAACCTGTATTTGCAGCACATCCTAGTGCTAGCCCTCTTTCCTTTACAGCCTGCACAGCGCGCAGTGCACAGATCGCGGTGCTCTCTGCACCTGCCTTCCCACTTGCCAGTACCACCGCCAAGCTTACAGCCTTGCAGGGAGCCAAGAGGCCGATAGGCGTCTCGCCCAGAAGAACGTGCCAGGACGAAAAGATGCTCTTCCTTTCTCCTGCTCCTTGCCCGAATTGCGGTGCTGTGCTGAAAGTCTTGCGCAGCGAAAAGCTACTGCAGCGAGTGTTTCTCTCCTGACGCAGTTCGCTGAGCGAGAGCTCCACGGACAGCTTGGACTCGGTGAAACAGCAAGAAAATGCTTGTAGTACGTCGAGCTGACGGGAAATCCCTGCACAGCACACTGTGGCTGCGTGCAGTACTCACGCTGAAGAGCGGCAAAGCTCCAAGCCATGGCTGGGCTTCACTTCTGTCCAGAGCACAGAAGGCGAAGAAGCAAGCAGCTGGGCACCGGGCTCGTGTAGTCCGGGGAGCGAATCTCACATGTCCAGCCAAGAGCTGCTTCACAAGCACATTCAGCTGAGAATGCTCTGGCTGCTTCCGAAAGGAAGGCGCAGCCCTTGCACTCCTGGACACAAGCTGGCCAGAAGCAGGTTCTTAAACCTTCCGTGCTACAGAGTGCATGCAGCTGGAGCACAGGCAGAAGGACGCGTCCAGAAAGAAGGCGTTCTTCAAGTACCCCCCCTCCTCCAGGCAGCCTTGAAACTGAGCACAACACACTGCGCCTCGGCAGCTTCCTTCTCCCATAGACCGACCGTCCCCTTCTTCACTCTCGCACCTCCCTTGCCCACTTGCAGCAGCTGCTGCCAAAGAAAAAGGCTCCAGCAGTCAAAGCCTCTGCTGGGCTGCACTTTCATTTCCCCTTGCCTCACGTCAAAGCAGCAGCAACTCTCCGCTGCACTCTGTATTTCCAGTCTCCGCTGCATCTACCACTGTCATCTCGGCATCTCCAAGCATAAAGCTGGGCACAATGCTTTCCAGGGAAAGCTGGAAGAGAAATGGGTAGCAGCACAAGTAGCCGCAGGTGGAACTTTCTGTTTACAAGGGCTAACGTGAATCCGCAAAGAAGCGAGGGACAGCCACGCTTCCTCTTGCAGCCCGTGCCGTGTGCACAGCAGCTCGGTGCTCTGCGCCTTCATTCTTATGCTCTTCTTACCGTGTCGTGCTTTCATTCTGCCGGAGTCGAACCATCGTCTACTTGGCGCACAGAGCACCCTGCCGGCAGCGAAGTGCTGCAGCCGACTGCTTCTGCCGAAGCACGCCTGGGCTAGGCACTTTCCCTCGCAGCGACATACACCAGCATACTCGGTCTTTTTTCTCGTCCAAATGTCAAGGGAAAGAGTCTCAGCTCTGTCTGGCACAGAGAACACTTTTAGGTCAACAAGCTTCCCCGGAGCTTAGCCTCGTCGCGTGCAAACCTGTATTTGCAGCACATCCTAGTGCTAGCCCTCTTTCCTTTACAGCCTGCACAGCGCGCAGTGCACAGATCGCGGTGCTCTCTGCACCTGCCTTCCCACTTGCCAGTACCACCGCCAAGCTTACAGCCTTGCAGGGAGCCAAGAGGCCGATAGGCGTCTCGCCCAGAAGAACGTGCCAGGACGAAAAGATGCTCTTCCTTTCTCCTGCTCCTTGCCCGAATTGCGGTGCTGTGCTGAAAGTCTTGCGCAGCGAAAAGCTACTGCAGCGAGTGTTTCTCTCCTGACGCAGTTCGCTGAGCGAGAGCTCCACGGACAGCTTGGACTCGGTGAAACAGCAAGAAAATGCTTGTAGTACGTCGAGCTGAAGGGAAATCCCTGCACAGCACACTGTGGCTGCGTGCAGTACTCACGCTGAAGAGCGGCAAAGCTCCAAGCCATGGCTGGGCTTCACTTCTGTCCAGAGCACAGAAGGCGAAGAAGCAAGCAGCTGGGCACCGGGCTCGTGTAGTCCGGGGAGCGAATCTCACATGTCCAGCCAAGAGCTGCTTCACAAGCACATTCAGCTGAGAATGCTCTGGCTGCTTCAGGAAGGAAGGCGCAGCCCTTGCACTCCTGGACACAAGCTGGCCAGAAGCAGGTTCTTAAACCTTCCGTGCTACAGAGTGCATGCAGCTGGAGCACAGGCAGAAGGACGCGTCCAGAAAGAAGGCGTTCTTCAAGTACCCCCCCTCCTCCAGGCAGCCTTGAAACTGAGCACAACACACTGCGCCTCGGCAGCTTCCTTCTCCCATAGACAGACCGTCCCCTTCTTCACTCTCGCAGCTCCCTTGCCCACTTGCAGCAGCTGCTAGCAAAGAAAAAGGCTCCAGCAGTCAAAGCCTCTGCTGGGCTGCACTTTCATTTCCCCTTGCCTCACGTCAAAGCAGCAGCAACTCTCCGCTGCACTCTGTATTTCCAGTCTCCGCTGCATCTACCACTGTCATCTCGGCATCTCCAAGCATAAAGCTGGGCACAATGCTTTCCAGGGAAAGCTGGAAGAGAAATGGGTAGCAGCACAAGTAGCCGCAGGTGGAACTTTCTGTTTACAAGGGCTAACGTGAATCCGCAAAGAAGCGAGGGACAGCCACGCTTCCTCTTGCAGCCCGTGCCGTGTGCACAGCAGCTCGGTGCTCTGCGCCTTCATTCTTATGCTCTTCTTACCGTGTCGTGCTTTCATTCTGCCGGAGTCGAACCATCGTCTACTTGGCGCACAGAGCACCCTGCCGGCAGCGAAGTGCTGCAGCCGACTGCTTCTGCCGAAGCACGCCTGGGCTAGGCACTTTCCCTCGCAGCGACATACACCAGCATACTCGGTCTTTTTTCTCGTCCAAATGTCAAGGGAAAGAGTCTCAGCTCTGTCTGGCACAGAGAACACTTTTAGGTCAACAAGCTTCCCCGGAGCTTAGCCTCGTCGCGTGCAAACCTGTATTTGCAGCACATCCTAGTGCTAGCCCTCTTTCCTTTACAGCCTGCACAGCGCGCAGTGCACAGATCGCGGTGCTCTCTGCACCTGCCTTCCCACTTGCCAGTACCACCGCCAAGCTTACAGCCTTGCAGGGAGCCAAGAGGCCGATAGGCGTCTCGCCCAGAAGAACGTGCCAGGACGAAAAGATGCTCTTCCTTTCTCCTGCTCCTTGCCCGAATTGCGGTGCTGTGCTGAAAGTCTTGCGCAGCGAAAAGCTACTGCAGCGAGTGTTTCTCTCCTGACGCAGTTCGCTGAGCGAGAGCTCCACGGACAGCTTGGACTCGGTGAAACAGCAAGAAAATGCTTGTAGTACGTCGAGCTGACGGGAAATCCCTGCACAGCACACTGTGGCTGCGTGCAGTACTCACGCTGAAGAGCGGCAAAGCTCCAAGCCATGGCTGGGCTTCACTTCTGTCCAGAGCACAGAAGGCGAAGAAGCAAGCAGCTGGGCACCGGGCTCGTGTAGTCCGGGGAGCGAATCTCACATGTCCAGCCAAGAGCTGCTTCACAAGCACATTCAGCTGAGAATGCTCTGGCTGCTTCCGAAAGGAAGGCGCAGCCCTTGCACTCCTGGACACAAGCTGGCCAGAAGCAGGTTCTTAAACCTTCCGTGCTACAGAGTGCATGCAGCTGGAGCACAGGCAGAAGGACGCGTCCAGAAAGAAGGCGTTCTTCAAGTACCCCCCCTCCTCCAGGCAGCCTTGAAACTGAGCACAACACACTGCGCCTCGGCAGCTTCCTTCTCCCATAGACCGACCGTCCCCTTCTTCACTCTCGCACCTCCCTTGCCCACTTGCAGCAGCTGCTGCCAAAGAAAAAGGCTCCAGCAGTCAAAGCCTCTGCTGGGCTGCACTTTCATTTCCCCTTGCCTCACGTCAAAGCAGCAGCAACTCTCCGCTGCACTCTGTATTTCCAGTCTCCGCTGCATCTACCACTGTCATCTCGGCATCTCCAAGCATAAAGCTGGGCACAATGCTTTCCAGGGAAAGCTGGAAGAGAAATGGGTAGCAGCACAAGTAGCCGCAGGTGGAACTTTCTGTTTACAAGGGCTAACGTGAATCCGCAAAGAAGCGAGGGACAGCCACGCTTCCTCTTGCAGCCCGTGCCGTGTGCACAGCAGCTCGGTGCTCTGCGCCTTCATTCTTATGCTCTTCTTACCGTGTCGTGCTTTCATTCTGCCGGAGTCGAACCATCGTCTACTTGGCGCACAGAGCACCCTGCCGGCAGCGAAGTGCTGCAGCCGACTGCTTCTGCCGAAGCACGCCTGGGCTAGGCACTTTCCCTCGCAGCGACATACACCAGCATACTCGGTCTTTTTTCTCGTCCAAATGTCAAGGGAAAGAGTCTCAGCTCTGTCTGGCACAGAGAACACTTTTAGGTCAACAAGCTTCCCCGGAGCTTAGCCTCGTCGCGTGCAAACCTGTATTTGCAGCACATCCTAGTGCTAGCCCTCTTTCCTTTACAGCCTGCACAGCGCGCAGTGCACAGATCGCGGTGCTCTCTGCACCTGCCTTCCCACTTGCCAGTACCACCGCCAAGCTTACAGCCTTGCAGGGAGCCAAGAGGCCGATAGGCGTCTCGCCCAGAAGAACGTGCCAGGACGAAAAGATGCTCTTCCTTTCTCCTGCTCCTTGCCCGAATTGCGGTGCTGTGCTGAAAAGTCTTGCGCAGCGAAAAGCTACTGCAAGCAAGTGTTTCTCTCCTGACGCAGTTCGCTGAGCGAGAGCTCCACGGACAGCTTGGACTCGGTGAAACAGCAAGAAAATGCTTGTAGTACGTCGAGCTGACGGGAAATCCCTGCACAGCACACTGTGGCTGCGTGCAGTACTCACGCTGAAGAGCGGCAAAGCTCCAAGCCATGGCTGGGCTTCACTTCTGTCCAGAGCACAGAAGGCGAAGAAGCAAGCAGCTGGGCACCGGGCTCGTGTAGTCCGGGGAGCGAATCTCACATGTCCAGCCAAGAGCTGCTTCACAAGCACATTCAGCTGAGAATGCTCTGGCTGCTTCCGAAAGGAAGGCGCAGCCCTTGCACTCCTGGACACAAGCTGGCCAGAAGCAGGTTCTTAAACCTTCCGTGCTACAGAGTGCATGCAGCTGGAGCACAGGCAGAAGGAGGCGTCCAGAAAGAAGGCGTTCTTCAAGTACCCCCCCTCCTCCAGGCAGCCTTGAAACTGAGCACAACACACTGCGCCTCGGCAGCTTCCTTCTCCCATAGACAGACCGTCCCCTTCTTCACTCTCGCAGCTCCCTTGCCCACTTGCAGCAGCTGCTAGCAAAGAAAAAGGCTCCAGCAGTCAAAGCCTCTGCTGGGCTGCACTTTCATTTCCCCTTGCCTCACGTCAAAGCAGCAGCAACTCTCCGCTGCACTCTGTATTTCCAGTCCCCGCTGCATCTACCACTGTCATCTCGGCATCTCCAAGCATAAAGCTGGGCACAATTCTTTCCAGGGAAAGCTGGAAGAGAAATAGGTAGCAGCGCAAGTAGCCGCAGGTGGAACTTTCTGTTTACAAGGGCTAACGTGAATCCGCAAAGAAGCGAGGGACAGCCACGCTTCCTCTTGCAGCCCGTGCCGTGTGCACAGCAGCTCGGTGCTCTGTGCCTTCGTTGTGCCGGAGTCGAAGCGGTGTCTACTTGTCGCCCAGAGAGCGCGGTGCCGGCAGAGAAATGCTCCAGGCTGCTGCCTCTGCCCAAACACGCCTGGGCTCTGCACTTTCTCTCTCAGCGCTAGGGAGCAGCACATTCGCTCTGCCTTGCAGCCTGAATCTGAAGGGAAAGCTTCTCAGCTAAGTCTCGCCCAGAGAACAGTTGTAGGTCAACGAGCTTCCCCGGAGCTTACCCTCGACGCGTGCAAACCTGTATTTGCAGCACATCCTAGTGCTAGCCCTCTTTCCTTTACAGCCTGCACAGCGCGCAGTGCACAGATCGCGGTGCTCTCTGCACCTGCCTTCCCACTTGCCAGTACCACCGCCAAGCTTACAGCCTTGCAGGGAGCCAAGAGGCCGATAGGCGTGTCGCCCAGAAGAACGTGCCAGGACGAAAAGATGCTCTTCCTTTCTCCTGCTCCTTGCCCGAATTGCGGTGCTGTGCTGAAAGTCTTGCGCAGCGAAAAGCTACTGCAGCAAGTGTTTTCTCTCCTGACGCAGTTCGCTGAGCGAGAGCTCCACGGACAGCTTGGACTCGGTGAAACAGCAAGAAAATGCTTGTAGTACGTCGAGCTGAAGGGAAATCCCTGCACAGCACACAGTGGCTGCGTGCAGTACTCACGCTGAAGAGCGGCAAAGCTCCAAGCCATGGCTGAGCTTCACTTCTGTCCAGAGCACAGAAGGCGAAGAAGCAAGCAGCTGGGCACCGGGCTCGTGTAGTCCGGGGAGCGAATCTCACATGTCCAGCCAAGAGCTGCTTCACAAGCACATTCAGCTGAGAATGCTCTGGCTGCTTCCGAAAGGAAGGCGCAGCCCTTGCACTCCTGGACACAAGCTGGCCAGAAGCAGGTTCTTAAACCTTCCGTGCTACAGAGTGCATGCAGCTGGAGCACAGGCAGAAGGAGGCGTCCAGAAAGAAGGCGTTCTTCAAGTACCCCCCCTCCTCCAGGCAGCCTTGAAACTGAGCACAACACACTGCGCCTCGGCAGCTTCCTTCTCCCATAGACCGACCGTCCCCTTCTTCACTCTCGCACCTCCCTTGCCCACTTGCAGCAGCTGCTGCCAAAGAAAAAGGCTCCAGCAGTCAAAGCCTCTGCTGGGCTGCACTTTCATTTCCCCTTGCCTCACGTCAAAGCAGCAGCAACTCTCCGCTGCACTCTGTATTTCCAGTCTCCGCTGCATCTACCACTGTCATCTCGGCATCTCCAAGCATAAAGCTGGGCACAATGCTTTCCAGGGAAAGCTGGAAGAGAAATGGGTAGCAGCACAAGTAGCCGCAGGTGGAACTTTCTGTTTACAAGGGCTAACGTGAATCCGCAAAGAAGCGAGGGACAGCCACGCTTCCTCTTGCAGCCCGTGCCGTGTGCACAGCAGCTCGGTGCTCTGCGCCTTCATTCTTATGCTCTTCTTACCGTGTCGTGCTTTCATTCTGCCGGAGTCGAACCATCGTCTACTTGGCGCACAGAGCACCCTGCCGGCAGCGAAGTGCTGCAGCCGACTGCTTCTGCCGAAGCACGCCTGGGCTAGGCACTTTCCCTCGCAGCGACATACACCAGCATACTCGGTCTTTTTTCTCGTCCAAATGTCAAGGGAAAGAGTCTCAGCTCTGTCTGGCACAGAGAACACTTTTAGGTCAACAAGCTTCCCCGGAGCTTAGCCTCGTCGCGTGCAAACCTGTATTTGCAGCACATCCTAGTGCTAGCCCTCTTTCCTTTACAGCCTGCACAGCGCGCAGTGCACAGATCGCGGTGCTCTCTGCACCTGCCTTCCCACTTGCCAGTACCACCGCCAAGCTTACAGCCTTGCAGGGAGCCAAGAGGCCGATAGGCGTCTCGCCCAGAAGAACGTGCCAGGACGAAAAGATGCTCTTCCTTTCTCCTGCTCCTTGCCCGAATTGCGGTGCTGTGCTGAAAGTCTTGCGCAGCGAAAAGCTACTGCAGCGAGTGTTTCTCTCCTGACGCAGTTCGCTGAGCGTGAGCTCCACGGACAGCTTGGACTCGGTGAAACAGCAAGAAAATGCTTGTAGTACGTCGAGCTGAAGGGAAATCCCTGCACAGCACACTGTGGCTGCGTGCAGTACTCACGCTGAAGAGCGGCAAAGCTCCAAGCCATGGCTGGGCTTCACTTCTGTCCAGAGCACAGAAGGCGAAGAAGCAAGCAGCTGGGCACCGGGCTCGTGTAGTCCGGGGAGCGAATCTCACATGTCCAGCCAAGAGCTGCTTCACAAGCACATTCAGCTGAGAATGCTCTGGCTGCTTCCGAAAGGAAGGCGCAGCCCTTGCACTCCTGGACACAAGCTGGCCAGAAGCAGGTTCTTAAACCTTCCGTGCTACAGAGTGCATGCAGCTGGAGCACAGGCAGAAGGAGGCGTCCAGAAAGAAGGCGTTCTTCAAGTACCCCCCCTCCTCCAGGCAGCCTTGAAACTGAGCACAACACACTGCGCCTCGGCAGCTTCCTTCTCCCATAGACAGACCGTCCCCTTCTTCACTCTCGCAGCTCCCTTGCCCACTTGCAGCAGCTGCTAGCAAAGAAAAAGGCTCCAGCAGTCAAAGCCTCTGCTGGGCTGCACTTTCATTTCCCCTTGCCTCACGTCAAAGCAGCAGCAACTCTCCGCTGCACTCTGTATTTCCAGTCCCCGCTGCATCTACCACTGTCATCTCGGCATCTCCAAGCATAAAGCTGGGCACAATTCTTTCCAGGGAAAGCTGGAAGAGAAATAGGTAGCAGCGCAAGTAGCCGCAGGTGGAACTTTCTGTTTACAAGGGCTAACGTGAATCCGCAAAGAAGCGAGGGACAGCCACGCTTCCTCTTGCAGCCCGTGCCGTGTGCACAGCAGCTCGGTGCTCTGTGCCTTCGTTGTGCCGGAGTCGAAGCGGTGTCTACTTGTCGCCCAGAGAGCGCGGTGCCGGCAGAGAAATGCTCCAGGCTGCTGCCTCTGCCCAAACACGCCTGGGCTCTGCACTTTCTCTCTCAGCGCTAGGGAGCAGCACATTCGCTCTGCCTTGCAGCCTGAATCTGAAGGGAAAGCTTCTCAGCTAAGTCTCGCCCAGAGAACAGTTGTAGGTCAACGAGCTTCCCCGGAGCTTACCCTCGACGCGTGCAAACCTGTATTTGCAGCACATCCTAGTGCTAACCCTCTTTCCTTTACAGCCTGCACAGCGCGCAGTGCACAGATCGCGGTGCTCTCTGCACCTGCCTTCCCACTTGCCAGTACCACCGCCAAGCTTACAGCCTTGCAGGGAGCCAAGAGGCCGATAGGCGTGTCGCCCAGAAGAACGTGCCAGGACGAAAAGATGCTCTTCCTTTCTCCTGCTCCTTGCCCGAATTGCGGTGCTGTGCTGAAAGTCTTGCGCAGCGAAAAGCTACTGCAGCAAGTGTTTCTCTCCTGACGCAGTTCGCTGAGCGAGAGCTCCACGGACAGCTTGGACTCGGTGAAACAGCAAGAAAATGCTTGTAGTACGTCGAGCTGAAGGGAAATCCCTGCACAGCACACAGTGGCTGCGTGCAGTACTCACGCTGAAGAGCGGCAAAGCTCCAAGCCATGGCTGAGCTTCACTTCTGTCCAGAGCACAGAAGGCGAAGAAGCAAGCAGCTGGGCACCGGGCTCGTGTAGTCCGGGGAGCGAATCTCACATGTCCAGCCAAGAGCTGCTTCACAAGCACATTCAGCTGAGAATGCTCTGGCTGCTTCCGAAAGGAAGGCGCAGCCCTTGCACTCCTGGACACAAGCTGGCCAGAAGCAGGTTCTTAAACCTTCCGTGCTACAGAGTGCATGCAGCTGGAGCACAGGCAGAAGGACGCGTCCAGAAAGAAGGCGTTCTTCAAGTACCCCCCCTCCTCCAGGCAGCCTTGAAACTGAGCACAACACACTGCGCCTCGGCAGCTTCCTTCTCCCATAGACCGACCGTCCCCTTCTTCACTCTCGCACCTCCCTTGCCCACTTGCAGCAGCTGCTGCCAAAGAAAAAGGCTCCAGCAGTCAAAGCCTCTGCTGGGCTGCACTTTCATTTCCCCTTGCCTCACGTCAAAGCAGCAGCAACTCTCCGCTGCACTCTGTATTTCCAGTCTCCGCTGCATCTACCACTGTCATCTCGGCATCTCCAAGCATAAAGCTGGGCACAATGCTTTCCAGGGAAAGCTGGAAGAGAAATGGGTAGCAGCACAAGTAGCCGCAGGTGGAACTTTCTGTTTACAAGGGCTAACGTGAATCCGCAAAGAAGCGAGGGACAGCCACGCTTCCTCTTGCAGCCCGTGCCGTGTGCACAGCAGCTCGGTGCTCTGCGCCTTCATTCTTATGCTCTTCTTACCGTGTCGTGCTTTCATTCTGCCGGAGTCGAACCATCGTCTACTTGGCGCACAGAGCACCCTGCCGGCAGCGAAGTGCTGCAGCCGACTGCTTCTGCCGAAGCACGCCTGGGCTAGGCACTTTCCCTCGCAGCGACATACACCAGCATACTCGGTCTTTTTTCTCGTCCAAATGTCAAGGGAAAGAGTCTCAGCTCTGTCTGGCACAGAGAACACTTTTAGGTCAACAAGCTTCCCCGGAGCTTAGCCTCGTCGCGTGCAAACCTGTATTTGCAGCACATCCTAGTGCTAGCCCTCTTTCCTTTACAGCCTGCACAGCGCGCAGTGCACAGATCGCGGTGCTCTCTGCACCTGCCTTCCCACTTGCCAGTACCACCGCCAAGCTTACAGCCTTGCAGGGAGCCAAGAGGCCGATAGGCGTCTCGCCCAGAAGAACGTGCCAGGACGAAAAGATGCTCTTCCTTTCTCCTGCTCCTTGCCCGAATTGCGGTGCTGTGCTGAAAGTCTTGCGCAGCGAAAAGCTACTGCAGCGAGTGTTTCTCTCCTGACGCAGTTCGCTGAGCGAGAGCTCCACGGACAGCTTGGACTCGGTGAAACAGCAAGAAAATGCTTGTAGTACGTCGAGCTGAAGGGAAATCCCTGCACAGCACACTGTGGCTGCGTGCAGTACTCACGCTGAAGAGCGGCAAAGCTCCAAGCCATGGCTGGGCTTCACTTCTGTCCAGAGCACAGAAGGCGAAGAAGCAAGCAGCTGGGCACCGGGCTCGTGTAGTCCGGGGAGCGAATCTCACATGTCCAGCCAAGAGCTGCTTCACAAGCACATTCAGCTGAGAATGCTCTGGCTGCTTCCGAAAGGAAGGCGCAGCCCTTGCACTCCTGGACACAAGCTGGCCAGAAGCAGGTTCTTAAACCTTCCGTGCTACAGAGTGCATGCAGCTGGAGCACAGGCAGAAGGACGCGTCCAGAAAGAAGGCGTTCTTCAAGTACCCCCCCTCCTCCAGGCAGCCTTGAAACTGAGCACAACACACTGCGCCTCGGCAGCTTCCTTCTCCCATAGACCGACCGTCCCCTTCTTCACTCTCGCAGCTCCCTTGCCCACTTGCAGCAGCTGCTGCCAAAGAAAAAGGCTCCAGCAGTCAAAGCCTCTGCTGGGCTGCACTTTCATTTCCCCTTGCCTCACGTCAAAGCAGCAGCAACTCTCCGCTGCACTCTGTATTTCCAGTCTCCGCTGCATCTACCACTGTCATCTCGGCATCTCCAAGCATAAAGCTGGGCACAATGCTTTCCAGGGAAAGCTGGAAGAGAAATGGGTAGCAGCACAAGTAGCCGCAGGTGGAACTTTCTGTTTACAAGGGCTAACGTGAATCCGCAAAGAAGCGAGGGACAGCCACGCTTCCTCTTGCAGCCCGTGCCGTGTGCACAGCAGCTCGGTGCTCTGCGCCTTCATTCTTATGCTCTTCTTACCGTGTCGTGCTTTCATTCTGCCGGAGTCGAACCATCGTCTACTTGGCGCACAGAGCACCCTGCCGGCAGCGAAGTGCTGCAGCCGACTGCTTCTGCCGAAGCACGCCTGGGCTAGGCACTTTCCCTCGCAGCGACATACACCAGCATACTCGGTCTTTTTTCTCGTCCAAATGTCAAGGGAAAGAGTCTCAGCTCTGTCTGGCACAGAGAACACTTTTAGGTCAACAAGCTTCCCCGGAGCTTAGCCTCGTCGCGTGCAAACCTGTATTTGCAGCACATCCTAGTGCTAGCCCTCTTTCCTTTACAGCCTGCACAGCGCGCAGTGCACAGATCGCGGTGCTCTCTGCACCTGCCTTCCCACTTGCCAGTACCACCGCCAAGCTTACAGCCTTGCAGGGAGCCAAGAGGCCGATAGGCGTCTCGCCCAGAAGAACGTGCCAGGACGAAAAGATGCTCTTCCTTTCTCCTGCTCCTTGCCCGAATTGCGGTGCTGTGCTGAAAAGTCTTGCGCAGCGAAAAGCTACTGCAAGCAAGTGTTTCTCTCCTGACGCAGTTCGCTGAGCGAGAGCTCCACGGACAGCTTGGACTCGGTGAAACAGCAAGAAAATGCTTGTAGTACGTCGAGCTGACGGGAAATCCCTGCACAGCACACTGTGGCTGCGTGCAGTACTCACGCTGAAGAGCGGCAAAGCTCCAAGCCATGGCTGGGCTTCACTTCTGTCCAGAGCACAGAAGGCGAAGAAGCAAGCAGCTGGGCACCGGGCTCGTGTAGTCCGGGGAGCGAATCTCACATGTCCAGCCAAGAGCTGCTTCACAAGCACATTCAGCTGAGAATGCTCTGGCTGCTTCCGAAAGGAAGGCGCAGCCCTTGCACTCCTGGACACAAGCTGGCCAGAAGCAGGTTCTTAAACCTTCCGTGCTACAGAGTGCATGCAGCTGGAGCACAGGCAGAAGGAGGCGTCCAGAAAGAAGGCGTTCTTCAAGTACCCCCCCTCCTCCAGGCAGCCTTGAAACTGAGCACAACACACTGCGCCTCGGCAGCTTCCTTCTCCCATAGACAGACCGTCCCCTTCTTCACTCTCGCAGCTCCCTTGCCCACTTGCAGCAGCTGCTAGCAAAGAAAAAGGCTCCAGCAGTCAAAGCCTCTGCTGGGCTGCACTTTCATTTCCCCTTGCCTCACGTCAAAGCAGCAGCAACTCTCCGCTGCACTCTGTATTTCCAGTCCCCGCTGCATCTACCACTGTCATCTCGGCATCTCCAAGCATAAAGCTGGGCACAATTCTTTCCAGGGAAAGCTGGAAGAGAAATAGGTAGCAGCGCAAGTAGCCGCAGGTGGAACTTTCTGTTTACAAGGGCTAACGTGAATCCGCAAAGAAGCGAGGGACAGCCACGCTTCCTCTTGCAGCCCGTGCCGTGTGCACAGCAGCTCGGTGCTCTGTGCCTTCGTTGTGCCGGAGTCGAAGCGGTGTCTACTTGTCGCCCAGAGAGCGCGGTGCCGGCAGAGAAATGCTCCAGGCTGCTGCCTCTGCCCAAACACGCCTGGGCTCTGCACTTTCTCTCTCAGCGCTAGGGAGCAGCACATTCGCTCTGCCTTGCAGCCTGAATCTGAAGGGAAAGCTTCTCAGCTAAGTCTCGCCCAGAGAACAGTTGTAGGTCAACGAGCTTCCCCGGAGCTTACCCTCGACGCGTGCAAACCTGTATTTGCAGCACATCCTAGTGCTAGCCCTCTTTCCTTTACAGCCTGCACAGCGCGCAGTGCACAGATCGCGGTGCTCTCTGCACCTGCCTTCCCACTTGCCAGTACCACCGCCAAGCTTACAGCCTTGCAGGGAGCCAAGAGGCCGATAGGCGTGTCGCCCAGAAGAACGTGCCAGGACGAAAAGATGCTCTTCCTTTCTCCTGCTCCTTGCCCGAATTGCGGTGCTGTGCTGAAAGTCTTGCGCAGCGAAAAGCTACTGCAGCAAGTGTTTTCTCTCCTGACGCAGTTCGCTGAGCGAGAGCTCCACGGACAGCTTGGACTCGGTGAAACAGCAAGAAAATGCTTGTAGTACGTCGAGCTGAAGGGAAATCCCTGCACAGCACACAGTGGCTGCGTGCAGTACTCACGCTGAAGAGCGGCAAAGCTCCAAGCCATGGCTGAGCTTCACTTCTGTCCAGAGCACAGAAGGCGAAGAAGCAAGCAGCTGGGCACCGGGCTCGTGTAGTCCGGGGAGCGAATCTCACATGTCCAGCCAAGAGCTGCTTCACAAGCACATTCAGCTGAGAATGCTCTGGCTGCTTCCGAAAGGAAGGCGCAGCCCTTGCACTCCTGGACACAAGCTGGCCAGAAGCAGGTTCTTAAACCTTCCGTGCTACAGAGTGCATGCAGCTGGAGCACAGGCAGAAGGACGCGTCCAGAAAGAAGGCGTTCTTCAAGTACCCCCCCTCCTCCAGGCAGCCTTGAAACTGAGCACAACACACTGCGCCTCGGCAGCTTCCTTCTCCCATAGACCGACCGTCCCCTTCTTCACTCTCGCACCTCCCTTGCCCACTTGCAGCAGCTGCTGCCAAAGAAAAAGGCTCCAGCAGTCAAAGCCTCTGCTGGGCTGCACTTTCATTTCCCCTTGCCTCACGTCAAAGCAGCAGCAACTCTCCGCTGCACTCTGTATTTCCAGTCTCCGCTGCATCTACCACTGTCATCTCGGCATCTCCAAGCATAAAGCTGGGCACAATGCTTTCCAGGGAAAGCTGGAAGAGAAATGGGTAGCAGCACAAGTAGCCGCAGGTGGAACTTTCTGTTTACAAGGGCTAACGTGAATCCGCAAAGAAGCGAGGGACAGCCACGCTTCCTCTTGCAGCCCGTGCCGTGTGCACAGCAGCTCGGTGCTCTGCGCCTTCATTCTTATGCTCTTCTTACCGTGTCGTGCTTTCATTCTGCCGGAGTCGAACCATCGTCTACTTGGCGCACAGAGCACCCTGCCGGCAGCGAAGTGCTGCAGCCGACTGCTTCTGCCGAAGCACGCCTGGGCTAGGCACTTTCCCTCGCAGCGACATACACCAGCATACTCGGTCTTTTTTCTCGTCCAAATGTCAAGGGAAAGAGTCTCAGCTCTGTCTGGCACAGAGAACACTTTTAGGTCAACAAGCTTCCCCGGAGCTTAGCCTCGTCGCGTGCAAACCTGTATTTGCAGCACATCCTAGTGCTAGCCCTCTTTCCTTTACAGCCTGCACAGCGCGCAGTGCACAGATCGCGGTGCTCTCTGCACCTGCCTTCCCACTTGCCAGTACCACCGCCAAGCTTACAGCCTTGCAGGGAGCCAAGAGGCCGATAGGCGTGTCGCCCAGAAGAACGTGCCAGGACGAAAAGATGCTCTTCCTTTCTCCTGCTCCTTGCCCGAATTGCGGTGCTGTGCTGAAAAGTCTTGCGCAGCGAAAAGCTACTGCAAGCAAGTGTTTCTCTCCTGACGCAGTTCGCTGAGCGAGAGCTCCACGGACAGCTTGGACTCGGTGAAACAGCAAGAAAATGCTTGTAGTACGTCGAGCTGACGGGAAATCCCTGCACAGCACACTGTGGCTGCGTGCAGTACTCACGCTGAAGAGCGGCAAAGCTCCAAGCCATGGCTGGGCTTCACTTCTGTCCAGAGCACAGAAGGCGAAGAAGCAAGCAGCTGGGCACCGGGCTCGTGTAGTCCGGGGAGCGAATCTCACATGTCCAGCCAAGAGCTGCTTCACAAGCACATTCAGCTGAGAATGCTCTGGCTGCTTCCGAAAGGAAGGCGCAGCCCTTGCACTCCTGGACACAAGCTGGCCAGAAGCAGGTTCTTAAACCTTCCGTGCTACAGAGTGCATGCAGCTGGAGCACAGGCAGAAGGAGGCGTCCAGAAAGAAGGCGTTCTTCAAGTACCCCCCCTCCTCCAGGCAGCCTTGAAACTGAGCACAACACACTGCGCCTCGGCAGCTTCCTTCTCCCATAGACAGACCGTCCCCTTCTTCACTCTCGCAGCTCCCTTGCCCACTTGCAGCAGCTGCTAGCAAAGAAAAAGGCTCCAGCAGTCAAAGCCTCTGCTGGGCTGCACTTTCATTTCCCCTTGCCTCACGTCAAAGCAGCAGCAACTCTCCGCTGCACTCTGTATTTCCAGTCCCCGCTGCATCTACCACTGTCATCTCGGCATCTCCAAGCATAAAGCTGGGCACAATTCTTTCCAGGGAAAGCTGGAAGAGAAATAGGTAGCAGCGCAAGTAGCCGCAGGTGGAACTTTCTGTTTACAAGGGCTAACGTGAATCCGCAAAGAAGCGAGGGACAGCCACGCTTCCTCTTGCAGCCCGTGCCGTGTGCACAGCAGCTCGGTGCTCTGTGCCTTCGTTGTGCCGGAGTCGAAGCGGTGTCTACTTGTCGCCCAGAGAGCGCGGTGCCGGCAGAGAAATGCTCCAGGCTGCTGCCTCTGCCCAAACACGCCTGGGCTCTGCACTTTCTCTCTCAGCGCTAGGGAGCAGCACATTCGCTCTGCCTTGCAGCCTGAATCTGAAGGGAAAGCTTCTCAGCTAAGTCTCGCCCAGAGAACAGTTGTAGGTCAACGAGCTTCCCCGGAGCTTACCCTCGACGCGTGCAAACCTGTATTTGCAGCACATCCTAGTGCTAGCCCTCTTTCCTTTACAGCCTGCACAGCGCGCAGTGCACAGATCGCGGTGCTCTCTGCACCTGCCTTCCCACTTGCCAGTACCACCGCCAAGCTTACAGCCTTGCAGGGAGCCAAGAGGCCGATAGGCGTGTCGCCCAGAAGAACGTGCCAGGACGAAAAGATGCTCTTCCTTTCTCCTGCTCCTTGCCCGAATTGCGGTGCTGTGCTGAAAGTCTTGCGCAGCGAAAAGCTACTGCAGCAAGTGTTTTCTCTCCTGACGCAGTTCGCTGAGCGAGAGCTCCACGGACAGCTTGGACTCGGTGAAACAGCAAGAAAATGCTTGTAGTACGTCGAGCTGAAGGGAAATCCCTGCACAGCACACAGTGGCTGCGTGCAGTACTCACGCTGAAGAGCGGCAAAGCTCCAAGCCATGGCTGAGCTTCACTTCTGTCCAGAGCACAGAAGGCGAAGAAGCAAGCAGCTGGGCACCGGGCTCGTGTAGTCCGGGGAGCGAATCTCACATGTCCAGCCAAGAGCTGCTTCACAAGCACATTCAGCTGAGAATGCTCTGGCTGCTTCCGAAAGGAAGGCGCAGCCCTTGCACTCCTGGACACAAGCTGGCCAGAAGCAGGTTCTTAAACCTTCCGTGCTACAGAGTGCATGCAGCTGGAGCACAGGCAGAAGGACGCGTCCAGAAAGAAGGCGTTCTTCAAGTACCCCCCCTCCTCCAGGCAGCCTTGAAACTGAGCACAACACACTGCGCCTCGGCAGCTTCCTTCTCCCATAGACCGACCGTCCCCTTCTTCACTCTCGCACCTCCCTTGCCCACTTGCAGCAGCTGCTGCCAAAGAAAAAGGCTCCAGCAGTCAAAGCCTCTGCTGGGCTGCACTTTCATTTCCCCTTGCCTCACGTCAAAGCAGCAGCAACTCTCCGCTGCACTCTGTATTTCCAGTCTCCGCTGCATCTACCACTGTCATCTCGGCATCTCCAAGCATAAAGCTGGGCACAATGCTTTCCAGGGAAAGCTGGAAGAGAAATGGGTAGCAGCACAAGTAGCCGCAGGTGGAACTTTCTGTTTACAAGGGCTAACGTGAATCCGCAAAGAAGCGAGGGACAGCCACGCTTCCTCTTGCAGCCCGTGCCGTGTGCACAGCAGCTCGGTGCTCTGCGCCTTCATTCTTATGCTCTTCTTACCGTGTCGTGCTTTCATTCTGCCGGAGTCGAACCATCGTCTACTTGGCGCACAGAGCACCCTGCCGGCAGCGAAGTGCTGCAGCCGACTGCTTCTGCCGAAGCACGCCTGGGCTAGGCACTTTCCCTCGCAGCGACATACACCAGCATACTCGGTCTTTTTTCTCGTCCAAATGTCAAGGGAAAGAGTCTCAGCTCTGTCTGGCACAGAGAACACTTTTAGGTCAACAAGCTTCCCCGGAGCTTAGCCTCGTCGCGTGCAAACCTGTATTTGCAGCACATCCTAGTGCTAGCCCTCTTTCCTTTACAGCCTGCACAGCGCGCAGTGCACAGATCGCGGTGCTCTCTGCACCTGCCTTCCCACTTGCCAGTACCACCGCCAAGCTTACAGCCTTGCAGGGAGCCAAGAGGCCGATAGGCGTCTCGCCCAGAAGAACGTGCCAGGACGAAAAGATGCTCTTCCTTTCTCCTGCTCCTTGCCCGAATTGCGGTGCTGTGCTGAAAGTCTTGCGCAGCGAAAAGCTACTGCAGCGAGTGTTTCTCTCCTGACGCAGTTCGCTGAGCGAGAGCTCCACGGACAGCTTGGACTCGGTGAAACAGCAAGAAAATGCTTGTAGTACGTCGAGCTGACGGGAAATCCCTGCACAGCACACTGTGGCTGCGTGCAGTACTCACGCTGAAGAGCGGCAAAGCTCCAAGCCATGGCTGGGCTTCACTTCTGTCCAGAGCACAGAAGGCGAAGAAGCAAGCAGCTGGGCACCGGGCTCGTGTAGTCCGGGGAGCGAATCTCACATGTCCAGCCAAGAGCTGCTTCACAAGCACATTCAGCTGAGAATGCTCTGGCTGCTTCAGGAAGGAAGGCGCAGCCCTTGCACTCCTGGACACAAGCTGGCCAGAAGCAGGTTCTTAAACCTTCCGTGCTACAGAGTGCATGCAGCTGGAGCACAGGCAGAAGGACGCGTCCAGAAAGAAGGCGTTCTTCAAGTACCCCCCCTCCTCCAGGCAGCCTTGAAACTGAGCACAACACACTGCGCCTCGGCAGCTTCCTTCTCCCATAGACCGACCGTCCCCTTCTTCACTCTCGCAGCTCCCTTGCCCACTTGCAGCAGCTGCTGCCAAAGAAAAAGGCTCCAGCAGTCAAAGCCTCTGCTGGGCTGCACTTTCATTTCCCCTTGCCTCACGTCAAAGCAGCAGCAACTCTCCGCTGCACTCTGTATTTCCAGTCTCCGCTGCATCTACCACTGTCATCTCGGCATCTCCAAGCATAAAGCTGGGCACAATGCTTTCCAGGGAAAGCTGGAAGAGAAATGGGTAGCAGCACAAGTAGCCGCAGGTGGAACTTTCTGTTTACAAGGGCTAACGTGAATCCGCAAAGAAGCGAGGGACAGCCACGCTTCCTCTTGCAGCCCGTGCCGTGTGCACAGCAGCTCGGTGCTCTGCGCCTTCATTCTTATGCTCTTCTTACCGTGTCGTGCTTTCATTCTGCCGGAGTCGAACCATCGTCTACTTGGCGCACAGAGCACCCTGCCGGCAGCGAAGTGCTGCAGCCGACTGCTTCTGCCGAAGCACGCCTGGGCTAGGCACTTTCCCTCGCAGCGACATACACCAGCATACTCGGTCTTTTTTCTCGTCCAAATGTCAAGGGAAAGAGTCTCAGCTCTGTCTGGCACAGAGAACACTTTTAGGTCAACAAGCTTCCCCGGAGCTTAGCCTCGTCGCGTGCAAACCTGTATTTGCAGCACATCCTAGTGCTAGCCCTCTTTCCTTTACAGCCTGCACAGCGCGCAGTGCACAGATCGCGGTGCTCTCTGCACCTGCCTTCCCACTTGCCAGTACCACCGCCAAGCTTACAGCCTTGCAGGGAGCCAAGAGGCCGATAGGCGTGTCGCCCAGAAGAACGTGCCAGGACGAAAAGATGCTCTTCCTTTCTCCTGCTCCTTGCCCGAATTGCGGTGCTGTGCTGAAAAGTCTTGCGCAGCGAAAAGCTACTGCAAGCAAGTGTTTCTCTCCTGACGCAGTTCGCTGAGCGAGAGCTCCACGGACAGCTTGGACTCGGTGAAACAGCAAGAAAATGCTTGTAGTACGTCGAGCTGACGGGAAATCCCTGCACAGCACACTGTGGCTGCGTGCAGTACTCACGCTGAAGAGCGGCAAAGCTCCAAGCCATGGCTGGGCTTCACTTCTGTCCAGAGCACAGAAGGCGAAGAAGCAAGCAGCTGGGCACCGGGCTCGTGTAGTCCGGGGAGCGAATCTCACATGTCCAGCCAAGAGCTGCTTCACAAGCACATTCAGCTGAGAATGCTCTGGCTGCTTCCGAAAGGAAGGCGCAGCCCTTGCACTCCTGGACACAAGCTGGCCAGAAGCAGGTTCTTAAACCTTCCGTGCTACAGAGTGCATGCAGCTGGAGCACAGGCAGAAGGAGGCGTCCAGAAAGAAGGCGTTCTTCAAGTACCCCCCCTCCTCCAGGCAGCCTTGAAACTGAGCACAACACACTGCGCCTCGGCAGCTTCCTTCTCCCATAGACAGACCGTCCCCTTCTTCACTCTCGCAGCTCCCTTGCCCACTTGCAGCAGCTGCTAGCAAAGAAAAAGGCTCCAGCAGTCAAAGCCTCTGCTGGGCTGCACTTTCATTTCCCCTTGCCTCACGTCAAAGCAGCAGCAACTCTCCGCTGCACTCTGTATTTCCAGTCCCCGCTGCATCTACCACTGTCATCTCGGCATCTCCAAGCATAAAGCTGGGCACAATTCTTTCCAGGGAAAGCTGGAAGAGAAATAGGTAGCAGCGCAAGTAGCCGCAGGTGGAACTTTCTGTTTACAAGGGCTAACGTGAATCCGCAAAGAAGCGAGGGACAGCCACGCTTCCTCTTGCAGCCCGTGCCGTGTGCACAGCAGCTCGGTGCTCTGTGCCTTCGTTGTGCCGGAGTCGAAGCGGTGTCTACTTGTCGCCCAGAGAGCGCGGTGCCGGCAGAGAAATGCTCCAGGCTGCTGCCTCTGCCCAAACACGCCTGGGCTCTGCACTTTCTCTCTCAGCGCTAGGGAGCAGCACATTCGCTCTGCCTTGCAGCCTGAATCTGAAGGGAAAGCTTCTCAGCTAAGTCTCGCCCAGAGAACAGTTGTAGGTCAACGAGCTTCCCCGGAGCTTACCCTCGACGCGTGCAAACCTGTATTTGCAGCACATCCTAGTGCTAGCCCTCTTTCCTTTACAGCCTGCACAGCGCGCAGTGCACAGATCGCGGTGCTCTCTGCACCTGCCTTCCCACTTGCCAGTACCACCGCCAAGCTTACAGCCTTGCAGGGAGCCAAGAGGCCGATAGGCGTGTCGCCCAGAAGAACGTGCCAGGACGAAAAGATGCTCTTCCTTTCTCCTGCTCCTTGCCCGAATTGCGGTGCTGTGCTGAAAGTCTTGCGCAGCGAAAAGCTACTGCAGCAAGTGTTTTCTCTCCTGACGCAGTTCGCTGAGCGAGAGCTCCACGGACAGCTTGGACTCGGTGAAACAGCAAGAAAATGCTTGTAGTACGTCGAGCTGAAGGGAAATCCCTGCACAGCACACAGTGGCTGCGTGCAGTACTCACGCTGAAGAGCGGCAAAGCTCCAAGCCATGGCTGAGCTTCACTTCTGTCCAGAGCACAGAAGGCGAAGAAGCAAGCAGCTGGGCACCGGGCTCGTGTAGTCCGGGGAGCGAATCTCACATGTCCAGCCAAGAGCTGCTTCACAAGCACATTCAGCTGAGAATGCTCTGGCTGCTTCCGAAAGGAAGGCGCAGCCCTTGCACTCCTGGACACAAGCTGGCCAGAAGCAGGTTCTTAAACCTTCCGTGCTACAGAGTGCATGCAGCTGGAGCACAGGCAGAAGGACGCGTCCAGAAAGAAGGCGTTCTTCAAGTACCCCCCCTCCTCCAGGCAGCCTTGAAACTGAGCACAACACACTGCGCCTCGGCAGCTTCCTTCTCCCATAGACCGACCGTCCCCTTCTTCACTCTCGCACCTCCCTTGCCCACTTGCAGCAGCTGCTGCCAAAGAAAAAGGCTCCAGCAGTCAAAGCCTCTGCTGGGCTGCACTTTCATTTCCCCTTGCCTCACGTCAAAGCAGCAGCAACTCTCCGCTGCACTCTGTATTTCCAGTCTCCGCTGCATCTACCACTGTCATCTCGGCATCTCCAAGCATAAAGCTGGGCACAATGCTTTCCAGGGAAAGCTGGAAGAGAAATGGGTAGCAGCACAAGTAGCCGCAGGTGGAACTTTCTGTTTACAAGGGCTAACGTGAATCCGCAAAGAAGCGAGGGACAGCCACGCTTCCTCTTGCAGCCCGTGCCGTGTGCACAGCAGCTCGGTGCTCTGCGCCTTCATTCTTATGCTCTTCTTACCGTGTCGTGCTTTCATTCTGCCGGAGTCGAACCATCGTCTACTTGGCGCACAGAGCACCCTGCCGGCAGCGAAGTGCTGCAGCCGACTGCTTCTGCCGAAGCACGCCTGGGCTAGGCACTTTCCCTCGCAGCGACATACACCAGCATACTCGGTCTTTTTTCTCGTCCAAATGTCAAGGGAAAGAGTCTCAGCTCTGTCTGGCACAGAGAACACTTTTAGGTCAACAAGCTTCCCCGGAGCTTAGCCTCGTCGCGTGCAAACCTGTATTTGCAGCACATCCTAGTGCTAGCCCTCTTTCCTTTACAGCCTGCACAGCGCGCAGTGCACAGATCGCGGTGCTCTCTGCACCTGCCTTCCCACTTGCCAGTACCACCGCCAAGCTTACAGCCTTGCAGGGAGCCAAGAGGCCGATAGGCGTCTCGCCCAGAAGAACGTGCCAGGACGAAAAGATGCTCTTCCTTTCTCCTGCTCCTTGCCCGAATTGCGGTGCTGTGCTGAAAGTCTTGCGCAGCGAAAAGCTACTGCAGCGAGTGTTTCTCTCCTGACGCAGTTCGCTGAGCGAGAGCTCCACGGACAGCTTGGACTCGGTGAAACAGCAAGAAAATGCTTGTAGTACGTCGAGCTGACGGGAAATCCCTGCACAGCACACTGTGGCTGCGTGCAGTACTCACGCTGAAGAGCGGCAAAGCTCCAAGCCATGGCTGGGCTTCACTTCTGTCCAGAGCACAGAAGGCGAAGAAGCAAGCAGCTGGGCACCGGGCTCGTGTAGTCCGGGGAGCGAATCTCACATGTCCAGCCAAGAGCTGCTTCACAAGCACATTCAGCTGAGAATGCTCTGGCTGCTTCCGAAAGGAAGGCGCAGCCCTTGCACTCCTGGACACAAGCTGGCCAGAAGCAGGTTCTTAAACCTTCCGTGCTACAGAGTGCATGCAGCTGGAGCACAGGCAGAAGGACGCGTCCAGAAAGAAGGCGTTCTTCAAGTACCCCCCCTCCTCCAGGCAGCCTTGAAACTGAGCACAACACACTGCGCCTCGGCAGCTTCCTTCTCCCATAGACCGACCGTCCCCTTCTTCACTCTCGCACCTCCCTTGCCCACTTGCAGCAGCTGCTGCCAAAGAAAAAGGCTCCAGCAGTCAAAGCCTCTGCTGGGCTGCACTTTCATTTCCCCTTGCCTCACGTCAAAGCAGCAGCAACTCTCCGCTGCACTCTGTATTTCCAGTCTCCGCTGCATCTACCACTGTCATCTCGGCATCTCCAAGCATAAAGCTGGGCACAATGCTTTCCAGGGAAAGCTGGAAGAGAAATGGGTAGCAGCACAAGTAGCCGCAGGTGGAACTTTCTGTTTACAAGGGCTAACGTGAATCCGCAAAGAAGCGAGGGACAGCCACGCTTCCTCTTGCAGCCCGTGCCGTGTGCACAGCAGCTCGGTGCTCTGCGCCTTCATTCTTATGCTCTTCTTACCGTGTCGTGCTTTCATTCTGCCGGAGTCGAACCATCGTCTACTTGGCGCACAGAGCACCCTGCCGGCAGCGAAGTGCTGCAGCCGACTGCTTCTGCCGAAGCACGCCTGGGCTAGGCACTTTCCCTCGCAGCGACATACACCAGCATACTCGGTCTTTTTTCTCGTCCAAATGTCAAGGGAAAGAGTCTCAGCTCTGTCTGGCACAGAGAACACTTTTAGGTCAACAAGCTTCCCCGGAGCTTAGCCTCGTCGCGTGCAAACCTGTATTTGCAGCACATCCTAGTGCTAGCCCTCTTTCCTTTACAGCCTGCACAGCGCGCAGTGCACAGATCGCGGTGCTCTCTGCACCTGCCTTCCCACTTGCCAGTACCACCGCCAAGCTTACAGCCTTGCAGGGAGCCAAGAGGCCGATAGGCGTCTCGCCCAGAAGAACGTGCCAGGACGAAAAGATGCTCTTCCTTTCTCCTGCTCCTTGCCCGAATTGCGGTGCTGTGCTGAAAGTCTTGCGCAGCGAAAAGCTACTGCAGCGAGTGTTTCTCTCCTGACGCAGTTCGCTGAGCGAGAGCTCCACGGACAGCTTGGACTCGGTGAAACAGCAAGAAAATGCTTGTAGTACGTCGAGCTGAAGGGAAATCCCTGCACAGCACACTGTGGCTGCGTGCAGTACTCACGCTGAAGAGCGGCAAAGCTCCAAGCCATGGCTGGGCTTCACTTCTGTCCAGAGCACAGAAGGCGAAGAAGCAAGCAGCTGGGCACCGGGCTCGTGTAGTCCGGGGAGCGAATCTCACATGTCCAGCCAAGAGCTGCTTCACAAGCACATTCAGCTGAGAATGCTCTGGCTGCTTCAGGAAGGAAGGCGCAGCCCTTGCACTCCTGGACACAAGCTGGCCAGAAGCAGGTTCTTAAACCTTCCGTGCTACAGAGTGCATGCAGCTGGAGCACAGGCAGAAGGACGCGTCCAGAAAGAAGGCGTTCTTCAAGTACCCCCCCTCCTCCAGGCAGCCTTGAAACTGAGCACAACACACTGCGCCTCGGCAGCTTCCTTCTCCCATAGACAGACCGTCCCCTTCTTCACTCTCGCAGCTCCCTTGCCCACTTGCAGCAGCTGCTAGCAAAGAAAAAGGCTCCAGCAGTCAAAGCCTCTGCTGGGCTGCACTTTCATTTCCCCTTGCCTCACGTCAAAGCAGCAGCAACTCTCCGCTGCACTCTGTATTTCCAGTCTCCGCTGCATCTACCACTGTCATCTCGGCATCTCCAAGCATAAAGCTGGGCACAATGCTTTCCAGGGAAAGCTGGAAGAGAAATGGGTAGCAGCACAAGTAGCCGCAGGTGGAACTTTCTGTTTACAAGGGCTAACGTGAATCCGCAAAGAAGCGAGGGACAGCCACGCTTCCTCTTGCAGCCCGTGCCGTGTGCACAGCAGCTCGGTGCTCTGCGCCTTCATTCTTATGCTCTTCTTACCGTGTCGTGCTTTCATTCTGCCGGAGTCGAACCATCGTCTACTTGGCGCACAGAGCACCCTGCCGGCAGCGAAGTGCTGCAGCCGACTGCTTCTGCCGAAGCACGCCTGGGCTAGGCACTTTCCCTCGCAGCGACATACACCAGCATACTCGGTCTTTTTTCTCGTCCAAATGTCAAGGGAAAGAGTCTCAGCTCTGTCTGGCACAGAGAACACTTTTAGGTCAACAAGCTTCCCCGGAGCTTAGCCTCGTCGCGTGCAAACCTGTATTTGCAGCACATCCTAGTGCTAGCCCTCTTTCCTTTACAGCCTGCACAGCGCGCAGTGCACAGATCGCGGTGCTCTCTGCACCTGCCTTCCCACTTGCCAGTACCACCGCCAAGCTTACAGCCTTGCAGGGAGCCAAGAGGCCGATAGGCGTCTCGCCCAGAAGAACGTGCCAGGACGAAAAGATGCTCTTCCTTTCTCCTGCTCCTTGCCCGAATTGCGGTGCTGTGCTGAAAGTCTTGCGCAGCGAAAAGCTACTGCAGCGAGTGTTTCTCTCCTGACGCAGTTCGCTGAGCGAGAGCTCCACGGACAGCTTGGACTCGGTGAAACAGCAAGAAAATGCTTGTAGTACGTCGAGCTGACGGGAAATCCCTGCACAGCACACTGTGGCTGCGTGCAGTACTCACGCTGAAGAGCGGCAAAGCTCCAAGCCATGGCTGGGCTTCACTTCTGTCCAGAGCACAGAAGGCGAAGAAGCAAGCAGCTGGGCACCGGGCTCGTGTAGTCCGGGGAGCGAATCTCACATGTCCAGCCAAGAGCTGCTTCACAAGCACATTCAGCTGAGAATGCTCTGGCTGCTTCCGAAAGGAAGGCGCAGCCCTTGCACTCCTGGACACAAGCTGGCCAGAAGCAGGTTCTTAAACCTTCCGTGCTACAGAGTGCATGCAGCTGGAGCACAGGCAGAAGGACGCGTCCAGAAAGAAGGCGTTCTTCAAGTACCCCCCCTCCTCCAGGCAGCCTTGAAACTGAGCACAACACACTGCGCCTCGGCAGCTTCCTTCTCCCATAGACCGACCGTCCCCTTCTTCACTCTCGCAGCTCCCTTGCCCACTTGCAGCAGCTGCTGCCAAAGAAAAAGGCTCCAGCAGTCAAAGCCTCTGCTGGGCTGCACTTTCATTTCCCCTTGCCTCACGTCAAAGCAGCAGCAACTCTCCGCTGCACTCTGTATTTCCAGTCTCCGCTGCATCTACCACTGTCATCTCGGCATCTCCAAGCATAAAGCTGGGCACAATGCTTTCCAGGGAAAGCTGGAAGAGAAATGGGTAGCAGCACAAGTAGCCGCAGGTGGAACTTTCTGTTTACAAGGGCTAACGTGAATCCGCAAAGAAGCGAGGGACAGCCACGCTTCCTCTTGCAGCCCGTGCCGTGTGCACAGCAGCTCGGTGCTCTGCGCCTTCATTCTTATGCTCTTCTTACCGTGTCGTGCTTTCATTCTGCCGGAGTCGAACCATCGTCTACTTGGCGCACAGAGCACCCTGCCGGCAGCGAAGTGCTGCAGCCGACTGCTTCTGCCGAAGCACGCCTGGGCTAGGCACTTTCCCTCGCAGCGACATACACCAGCATACTCGGTCTTTTTTCTCGTCCAAATGTCAAGGGAAAGAGTCTCAGCTCTGTCTGGCACAGAGAACACTTTTAGGTCAACAAGCTTCCCCGGAGCTTAGCCTCGTCGCGTGCAAACCTGTATTTGCAGCACATCCTAGTGCTAGCCCTCTTTCCTTTACAGCCTGCACAGCGCGCAGTGCACAGATCGCGGTGCTCTCTGCACCTGCCTTCCCACTTGCCAGTACCACCGCCAAGCTTACAGCCTTGCAGGGAGCCAAGAGGCCGATAGGCGTCTCGCCCAGAAGAACGTGCCAGGACGAAAAGATGCTCTTCCTTTCTCCTGCTCCTTGCCCGAATTGCGGTGCTGTGCTGAAAAGTCTTGCGCAGCGAAAAGCTACTGCAAGCAAGTGTTTCTCTCCTGACGCAGTTCGCTGAGCGAGAGCTCCACGGACAGCTTGGACTCGGTGAAACAGCAAGAAAATGCTTGTAGTACGTCGAGCTGACGGGAAATCCCTGCACAGCACACTGTGGCTGCGTGCAGTACTCACGCTGAAGAGCGGCAAAGCTCCAAGCCATGGCTGGGCTTCACTTCTGTCCAGAGCACAGAAGGCGAAGAAGCAAGCAGCTGGGCACCGGGCTCGTGTAGTCCGGGGAGCGAATCTCACATGTCCAGCCAAGAGCTGCTTCACAAGCACATTCAGCTGAGAATGCTCTGGCTGCTTCCGAAAGGAAGGCGCAGCCCTTGCACTCCTGGACACAAGCTGGCCAGAAGCAGGTTCTTAAACCTTCCGTGCTACAGAGTGCATGCAGCTGGAGCACAGGCAGAAGGAGGCGTCCAGAAAGAAGGCGTTCTTCAAGTACCCCCCCTCCTCCAGGCAGCCTTGAAACTGAGCACAACACACTGCGCCTCGGCAGCTTCCTTCTCCCATAGACAGACCGTCCCCTTCTTCACTCTCGCAGCTCCCTTGCCCACTTGCAGCAGCTGCTAGCAAAGAAAAAGGCTCCAGCAGTCAAAGCCTCTGCTGGGCTGCACTTTCATTTCCCCTTGCCTCACGTCAAAGCAGCAGCAACTCTCCGCTGCACTCTGTATTTCCAGTCCCCGCTGCATCTACCACTGTCATCTCGGCATCTCCAAGCATAAAGCTGGGCACAATTCTTTCCAGGGAAAGCTGGAAGAGAAATAGGTAGCAGCGCAAGTAGCCGCAGGTGGAACTTTCTGTTTACAAGGGCTAACGTGAATCCGCAAAGAAGCGAGGGACAGCCACGCTTCCTCTTGCAGCCCGTGCCGTGTGCACAGCAGCTCGGTGCTCTGTGCCTTCGTTGTGCCGGAGTCGAAGCGGTGTCTACTTGTCGCCCAGAGAGCGCGGTGCCGGCAGAGAAATGCTCCAGGCTGCTGCCTCTGCCCAAACACGCCTGGGCTCTGCACTTTCTCTCTCAGCGCTAGGGAGCAGCACATTCGCTCTGCCTTGCAGCCTGAATCTGAAGGGAAAGCTTCTCAGCTAAGTCTCGCCCAGAGAACAGTTGTAGGTCAACGAGCTTCCCCGGAGCTTACCCTCGACGCGTGCAAACCTGTATTTGCAGCACATCCTAGTGCTAGCCCTCTTTCCTTTACAGCCTGCACAGCGCGCAGTGCACAGATCGCGGTGCTCTCTGCACCTGCCTTCCCACTTGCCAGTACCACCGCCAAGCTTACAGCCTTGCAGGGAGCCAAGAGGCCGATAGGCGTGTCGCCCAGAAGAACGTGCCAGGACGAAAAGATGCTCTTCCTTTCTCCTGCTCCTTGCCCGAATTGCGGTGCTGTGCTGAAAGTCTTGCGCAGCGAAAAGCTACTGCAGCAAGTGTTTTCTCTCCTGACGCAGTTCGCTGAGCGAGAGCTCCACGGACAGCTTGGACTCGGTGAAACAGCAAGAAAATGCTTGTAGTACGTCGAGCTGAAGGGAAATCCCTGCACAGCACACAGTGGCTGCGTGCAGTACTCACGCTGAAGAGCGGCAAAGCTCCAAGCCATGGCTGAGCTTCACTTCTGTCCAGAGCACAGAAGGCGAAGAAGCAAGCAGCTGGGCACCGGGCTCGTGTAGTCCGGGGAGCGAATCTCACATGTCCAGCCAAGAGCTGCTTCACAAGCACATTCAGCTGAGAATGCTCTGGCTGCTTCCGAAAGGAAGGCGCAGCCCTTGCACTCCTGGACACAAGCTGGCCAGAAGCAGGTTCTTAAACCTTCCGTGCTACAGAGTGCATGCAGCTGGAGCACAGGCAGAAGGAGGCGTCCAGAAAGAAGGCGTTCTTCAAGTACCCCCCCTCCTCCAGGCAGCCTTGAAACTGAGCACAACACACTGCGCCTCGGCAGCTTCCTTCTCCCATAGACCGACCGTCCCCTTCTTCACTCTCGCACCTCCCTTGCCCACTTGCAGCAGCTGCTGCCAAAGAAAAAGGCTCCAGCAGTCAAAGCCTCTGCTGGGCTGCACTTTCATTTCCCCTTGCCTCACGTCAAAGCAGCAGCAACTCTCCGCTGCACTCTGTATTTCCAGTCTCCGCTGCATCTACCACTGTCATCTCGGCATCTCCAAGCATAAAGCTGGGCACAATGCTTTCCAGGGAAAGCTGGAAGAGAAATGGGTAGCAGCACAAGTAGCCGCAGGTGGAACTTTCTGTTTACAAGGGCTAACGTGAATCCGCAAAGAAGCGAGGGACAGCCACGCTTCCTCTTGCAGCCCGTGCCGTGTGCACAGCAGCTCGGTGCTCTGCGCCTTCATTCTTATGCTCTTCTTACCGTGTCGTGCTTTCATTCTGCCGGAGTCGAACCATCGTCTACTTGGCGCACAGAGCACCCTGCCGGCAGCGAAGTGCTGCAGCCGACTGCTTCTGCCGAAGCACGCCTGGGCTAGGCACTTTCCCTCGCAGCGACATACACCAGCATACTCGGTCTTTTTTCTCGTCCAAATGTCAAGGGAAAGAGTCTCAGCTCTGTCTGGCACAGAGAACACTTTTAGGTCAACAAGCTTCCCCGGAGCTTAGCCTCGTCGCGTGCAAACCTGTATTTGCAGCACATCCTAGTGCTAGCCCTCTTTCCTTTACAGCCTGCACAGCGCGCAGTGCACAGATCGCGGTGCTCTCTGCACATGCCTTCCCACTTGCCAGTACCACCGCCAAGCTTACAGCCTTGCAGGGAGCCAAGAGGCCGATAGGCGTCTCGCCCAGAAGAACGTGCCAGGACGAAAAGATGCTCTTCCTTTCTCCTGCTCCTTGCCCGAATTGCGGTGCTGTGCTGAAAGTCTTGCGCAGCGAAAAGCTACTGCAGCGAGTGTTTCTCTCCTGACGCAGTTCGCTGAGCGTGAGCTCCACGGACAGCTTGGACTCGGTGAAACAGCAAGAAAATGCTTGTAGTACGTCGAGCTGAAGGGAAATCCCTGCACAGCACACTGTGGCTGCGTGCAGTACTCACGCTGAAGAGCGGCAAAGCTCCAAGCCATGGCTGGGCTTCACTTCTGTCCAGAGCACAGAAGGCGAAGAAGCAAGCAGCTGGGCACCGGGCTCGTGTAGTCCGGGGAGCGAATCTCACATGTCCAGCCAAGAGCTGCTTCACAAGCACATTCAGCTGAGAATGCTCTGGCTGCTTCCGAAAGGAAGGCGCAGCCCTTGCACTCCTGGACACAAGCTGGCCAGAAGCAGGTTCTTAAACCTTCCGTGCTACAGAGTGCATGCAGCTGGAGCACAGGCAGAAGGAGGCGTCCAGAAAGAAGGCGTTCTTCAAGTACCCCCCCTCCTCCAGGCAGCCTTGAAACTGAGCACAACACACTGCGCCTCGGCAGCTTCCTTCTCCCATAGACAGACCGTCCCCTTCTTCACTCTCGCAGCTCCCTTGCCCACTTGCAGCAGCTGCTAGCAAAGAAAAAGGCTCCAGCAGTCAAAGCCTCTGCTGGGCTGCACTTTCATTTCCCCTTGCCTCACGTCAAAGCAGCAGCAACTCTCCGCTGCACTCTGTATTTCCAGTCCCCGCTGCATCTACCACTGTCATCTCGGCATCTCCAAGCATAAAGCTGGGCACAATTCTTTCCAGGGAAAGCTGGAAGAGAAATAGGTAGCAGCGCAAGTAGCCGCAGGTGGAACTTTCTGTTTACAAGGGCTAACGTGAATCCGCAAAGAAGCGAGGGACAGCCACGCTTCCTCTTGCAGCCCGTGCCGTGTGCACAGCAGCTCGGTGCTCTGTGCCTTCGTTGTGCCGGAGTCGAAGCGGTGTCTACTTGTCGCCCAGAGAGCGCGGTGCCGGCAGAGAAATGCTCCAGGCTGCTGCCTCTGCCCAAACACGCCTGGGCTCTGCACTTTCTCTCTCAGCGCTAGGGAGCAGCACATTCGCTCTGCCTTGCAGCCTGAATCTGAAGGGAAAGCTTCTCAGCTAAGTCTCGCCCAGAGAACAGTTGTAGGTCAACGAGCTTCCCCGGAGCTTACCCTCGACGCGTGCAAACCTGTATTTGCAGCACATCCTAGTGCTAACCCTCTTTCCTTTACAGCCTGCACAGCGCGCAGTGCACAGATCGCGGTGCTCTCTGCACCTGCCTTCCCACTTGCCAGTACCACCGCCAAGCTTACAGCCTTGCAGGGAGCCAAGAGGCCGATAGGCGTGTCGCCCAGAAGAACGTGCCAGGACGAAAAGATGCTCTTCCTTTCTCCTGCTCCTTGCCCGAATTGCGGTGCTGTGCTGAAAGTCTTGCGCAGCGAAAAGCTACTGCAGCAAGTGTTTCTCTCCTGACGCAGTTCGCTGAGCGAGAGCTCCACGGACAGCTTGGACTCGGTGAAACAGCAAGAAAATGCTTGTAGTACGTCGAGCTGAAGGGAAATCCCTGCACAGCACACAGTGGCTGCGTGCAGTACTCACGCTGAAGAGCGGCAAAGCTCCAAGCCATGGCTGAGCTTCACTTCTGTCCAGAGCACAGAAGGCGAAGAAGCAAGCAGCTGGGCACCGGGCTCGTGTAGTCCGGGGAGCGAATCTCACATGTCCAGCCAAGAGCTGCTTCACAAGCACATTCAGCTGAGAATGCTCTGGCTGCTTCCGAAAGGAAGGCGCAGCCCTTGCACTCCTGGACACAAGCTGGCCAGAAGCAGGTTCTTAAACCTTCCGTGCTACAGAGTGCATGCAGCTGGAGCACAGGCAGAAGGACGCGTCCAGAAAGAAGGCGTTCTTCAAGTACCCCCCCTCCTCCAGGCAGCCTTGAAACTGAGCACAACACACTGCGCCTCGGCAGCTTCCTTCTCCCATAGACCGACCGTCCCCTTCTTCACTCTCGCACCTCCCTTGCCCACTTGCAGCAGCTGCTGCCAAAGAAAAAGGCTCCAGCAGTCAAAGCCTCTGCTGGGCTGCACTTTCATTTCCCCTTGCCTCACGTCAAAGCAGCAGCAACTCTCCGCTGCACTCTGTATTTCCAGTCTCCGCTGCATCTACCACTGTCATCTCGGCATCTCCAAGCATAAAGCTGGGCACAATGCTTTCCAGGGAAAGCTGGAAGAGAAATGGGTAGCAGCACAAGTAGCCGCAGGTGGAACTTTCTGTTTACAAGGGCTAACGTGAATCCGCAAAGAAGCGAGGGACAGCCACGCTTCCTCTTGCAGCCCGTGCCGTGTGCACAGCAGCTCGGTGCTCTGCGCCTTCATTCTTATGCTCTTCTTACCGTGTCGTGCTTTCATTCTGCCGGAGTCGAACCATCGTCTACTTGGCGCACAGAGCACCCTGCCGGCAGCGAAGTGCTGCAGCCGACTGCTTCTGCCGAAGCACGCCTGGGCTAGGCACTTTCCCTCGCAGCGACATACACCAGCATACTCGGTCTTTTTTCTCGTCCAAATGTCAAGGGAAAGAGTCTCAGCTCTGTCTGGCACAGAGAACACTTTTAGGTCAACAAGCTTCCCCGGAGCTTAGCCTCGTCGCGTGCAAACCTGTATTTGCAGCACATCCTAGTGCTAGCCCTCTTTCCTTTACAGCCTGCACAGCGCGCAGTGCACAGATCGCGGTGCTCTCTGCACCTGCCTTCCCACTTGCCAGTACCACCGCCAAGCTTACAGCCTTGCAGGGAGCCAAGAGGCCGATAGGCGTCTCGCCCAGAAGAACGTGCCAGGACGAAAAGATGCTCTTCCTTTCTCCTGCTCCTTGCCCGAATTGCGGTGCTGTGCTGAAAGTCTTGCGCAGCGAAAAGCTACTGCAGCGAGTGTTTCTCTCCTGACGCAGTTCGCTGAGCGAGAGCTCCACGGACAGCTTGGACTCGGTGAAACAGCAAGAAAATGCTTGTAGTACGTCGAGCTGAAGGGAAATCCCTGCACAGCACACTGTGGCTGCGTGCAGTACTCACGCTGAAGAGCGGCAAAGCTCCAAGCCATGGCTGGGCTTCACTTCTGTCCAGAGCACAGAAGGCGAAGAAGCAAGCAGCTGGGCACCGGGCTCGTGTAGTCCGGGGAGCGAATCTCACATGTCCAGCCAAGAGCTGCTTCACAAGCACATTCAGCTGAGAATGCTCTGGCTGCTTCCGAAAGGAAGGCGCAGCCCTTGCACTCCTGGACACAAGCTGGCCAGAAGCAGGTTCTTAAACCTTCCGTGCTACAGAGTGCATGCAGCTGGAGCACAGGCAGAAGGACGCGTCCAGAAAGAAGGCGTTCTTCAAGTACCCCCCCTCCTCCAGGCAGCCTTGAAACTGAGCACAACACACTGCGCCTCGGCAGCTTCCTTCTCCCATAGACCGACCGTCCCCTTCTTCACTCTCGCAGCTCCCTTGCCCACTTGCAGCAGCTGCTGCCAAAGAAAAAGGCTCCAGCAGTCAAAGCCTCTGCTGGGCTGCACTTTCATTTCCCCTTGCCTCACGTCAAAGCAGCAGCAACTCTCCGCTGCACTCTGTATTTCCAGTCTCCGCTGCATCTACCACTGTCATCTCGGCATCTCCAAGCATAAAGCTGGGCACAATGCTTTCCAGGGAAAGCTGGAAGAGAAATGGGTAGCAGCACAAGTAGCCGCAGGTGGAACTTTCTGTTTACAAGGGCTAACGTGAATCCGCAAAGAAGCGAGGGACAGCCACGCTTCCTCTTGCAGCCCGTGCCGTGTGCACAGCAGCTCGGTGCTCTGCGCCTTCATTCTTATGCTCTTCTTACCGTGTCGTGCTTTCATTCTGCCGGAGTCGAACCATCGTCTACTTGGCGCACAGAGCACCCTGCCGGCAGCGAAGTGCTGCAGCCGACTGCTTCTGCCGAAGCACGCCTGGGCTAGGCACTTTCCCTCGCAGCGACATACACCAGCATACTCGGTCTTTTTTCTCGTCCAAATGTCAAGGGAAAGAGTCTCAGCTCTGTCTGGCACAGAGAACACTTTTAGGTCAACAAGCTTCCCCGGAGCTTAGCCTCGTCGCGTGCAAACCTGTATTTGCAGCACATCCTAGTGCTAGCCCTCTTTCCTTTACAGCCTGCACAGCGCGCAGTGCACAGATCGCGGTGCTCTCTGCACCTGCCTTCCCACTTGCCAGTACCACCGCCAAGCTTACAGCCTTGCAGGGAGCCAAGAGGCCGATAGGCGTCTCGCCCAGAAGAACGTGCCAGGACGAAAAGATGCTCTTCCTTTCTCCTGCTCCTTGCCCGAATTGCGGTGCTGTGCTGAAAAGTCTTGCGCAGCGAAAAGCTACTGCAAGCAAGTGTTTCTCTCCTGACGCAGTTCGCTGAGCGAGAGCTCCACGGACAGCTTGGACTCGGTGAAACAGCAAGAAAATGCTTGTAGTACGTCGAGCTGACGGGAAATCCCTGCACAGCACACTGTGGCTGCGTGCAGTACTCACGCTGAAGAGCGGCAAAGCTCCAAGCCATGGCTGGGCTTCACTTCTGTCCAGAGCACAGAAGGCGAAGAAGCAAGCAGCTGGGCACCGGGCTCGTGTAGTCCGGGGAGCGAATCTCACATGTCCAGCCAAGAGCTGCTTCACAAGCACATTCAGCTGAGAATGCTCTGGCTGCTTCCGAAAGGAAGGCGCAGCCCTTGCACTCCTGGACACAAGCTGGCCAGAAGCAGGTTCTTAAACCTTCCGTGCTACAGAGTGCATGCAGCTGGAGCACAGGCAGAAGGAGGCGTCCAGAAAGAAGGCGTTCTTCAAGTACCCCCCCTCCTCCAGGCAGCCTTGAAACTGAGCACAACACACTGCGCCTCGGCAGCTTCCTTCTCCCATAGACAGACCGTCCCCTTCTTCACTCTCGCAGCTCCCTTGCCCACTTGCAGCAGCTGCTAGCAAAGAAAAAGGCTCCAGCAGTCAAAGCCTCTGCTGGGCTGCACTTTCATTTCCCCTTGCCTCACGTCAAAGCAGCAGCAACTCTCCGCTGCACTCTGTATTTCCAGTCCCCGCTGCATCTACCACTGTCATCTCGGCATCTCCAAGCATAAAGCTGGGCACAATTCTTTCCAGGGAAAGCTGGAAGAGAAATAGGTAGCAGCGCAAGTAGCCGCAGGTGGAACTTTCTGTTTACAAGGGCTAACGTGAATCCGCAAAGAAGCGAGGGACAGCCACGCTTCCTCTTGCAGCCCGTGCCGTGTGCACAGCAGCTCGGTGCTCTGTGCCTTCGTTGTGCCGGAGTCGAAGCGGTGTCTACTTGTCGCCCAGAGAGCGCGGTGCCGGCAGAGAAATGCTCCAGGCTGCTGCCTCTGCCCAAACACGCCTGGGCTCTGCACTTTCTCTCTCAGCGCTAGGGAGCAGCACATTCGCTCTGCCTTGCAGCCTGAATCTGAAGGGAAAGCTTCTCAGCTAAGTCTCGCCCAGAGAACAGTTGTAGGTCAACGAGCTTCCCCGGAGCTTACCCTCGACGCGTGCAAACCTGTATTTGCAGCACATCCTAGTGCTAGCCCTCTTTCCTTTACAGCCTGCACAGCGCGCAGTGCACAGATCGCGGTGCTCTCTGCACCTGCCTTCCCACTTGCCAGTACCACCGCCAAGCTTACAGCCTTGCAGGGAGCCAAGAGGCCGATAGGCGTGTCGCCCAGAAGAACGTGCCAGGACGAAAAGATGCTCTTCCTTTCTCCTGCTCCTTGCCCGAATTGCGGTGCTGTGCTGAAAGTCTTGCGCAGCGAAAAGCTACTGCAGCAAGTGTTTTCTCTCCTGACGCAGTTCGCTGAGCGAGAGCTCCACGGACAGCTTGGACTCGGTGAAACAGCAAGAAAATGCTTGTAGTACGTCGAGCTGAAGGGAAATCCCTGCACAGCACACAGTGGCTGCGTGCAGTACTCACGCTGAAGAGCGGCAAAGCTCCAAGCCATGGCTGAGCTTCACTTCTGTCCAGAGCACAGAAGGCGAAGAAGCAAGCAGCTGGGCACCGGGCTCGTGTAGTCCGGGGAGCGAATCTCACATGTCCAGCCAAGAGCTGCTTCACAAGCACATTCAGCTGAGAATGCTCTGGCTGCTTCCGAAAGGAAGGCGCAGCCCTTGCACTCCTGGACACAAGCTGGCCAGAAGCAGGTTCTTAAACCTTCCGTGCTACAGAGTGCATGCAGCTGGAGCACAGGCAGAAGGACGCGTCCAGAAAGAAGGCGTTCTTCAAGTACCCCCCCTCCTCCAGGCAGCCTTGAAACTGAGCACAACACACTGCGCCTCGGCAGCTTCCTTCTCCCATAGACCGACCGTCCCCTTCTTCACTCTCGCACCTCCCTTGCCCACTTGCAGCAGCTGCTGCCAAAGAAAAAGGCTCCAGCAGTCAAAGCCTCTGCTGGGCTGCACTTTCATTTCCCCTTGCCTCACGTCAAAGCAGCAGCAACTCTCCGCTGCACTCTGTATTTCCAGTCTCCGCTGCATCTACCACTGTCATCTCGGCATCTCCAAGCATAAAGCTGGGCACAATGCTTTCCAGGGAAAGCTGGAAGAGAAATGGGTAGCAGCACAAGTAGCCGCAGGTGGAACTTTCTGTTTACAAGGGCTAACGTGAATCCGCAAAGAAGCGAGGGACAGCCACGCTTCCTCTTGCAGCCCGTGCCGTGTGCACAGCAGCTCGGTGCTCTGCGCCTTCATTCTTATGCTCTTCTTACCGTGTCGTGCTTTCATTCTGCCGGAGTCGAACCATCGTCTACTTGGCGCACAGAGCACCCTGCCGGCAGCGAAGTGCTGCAGCCGACTGCTTCTGCCGAAGCACGCCTGGGCTAGGCACTTTCCCTCGCAGCGACATACACCAGCATACTCGGTCTTTTTTCTCGTCCAAATGTCAAGGGAAAGAGTCTCAGCTCTGTCTGGCACAGAGAACACTTTTAGGTCAACAAGCTTCCCCGGAGCTTAGCCTCGTCGCGTGCAAACCTGTATTTGCAGCACATCCTAGTGCTAGCCCTCTTTCCTTTACAGCCTGCACAGCGCGCAGTGCACAGATCGCGGTGCTCTCTGCACCTGCCTTCCCACTTGCCAGTACCACCGCCAAGCTTACAGCCTTGCAGGGAGCCAAGAGGCCGATAGGCGTGTCGCCCAGAAGAACGTGCCAGGACGAAAAGATGCTCTTCCTTTCTCCTGCTCCTTGCCCGAATTGCGGTGCTGTGCTGAAAAGTCTTGCGCAGCGAAAAGCTACTGCAAGCAAGTGTTTCTCTCCTGACGCAGTTCGCTGAGCGAGAGCTCCACGGACAGCTTGGACTCGGTGAAACAGCAAGAAAATGCTTGTAGTACGTCGAGCTGACGGGAAATCCCTGCACAGCACACTGTGGCTGCGTGCAGTACTCACGCTGAAGAGCGGCAAAGCTCCAAGCCATGGCTGGGCTTCACTTCTGTCCAGAGCACAGAAGGCGAAGAAGCAAGCAGCTGGGCACCGGGCTCGTGTAGTCCGGGGAGCGAATCTCACATGTCCAGCCAAGAGCTGCTTCACAAGCACATTCAGCTGAGAATGCTCTGGCTGCTTCCGAAAGGAAGGCGTAGCCCTTGCACTCCTGGACACAAGCTGGCCAGAAGCAGGTTCTTAAACCTTCCGTGCTACAGAGTGCATGCAGCTGGAGCACAGGCAGAAGGAGGCGTCCAGAAAGAAGGCGTTCTTCAAGTACCCCCCCTCCTCCAGGCAGCCTTGAAACTGAGCACAACACACTGCGCCTCGGCAGCTTCCTTCTCCCATAGACAGACCGTCCCCTTCTTCACTCTCGCAGCTCCCTTGCCCACTTGCAGCAGCTGCTAGCAAAGAAAAAGGCTCCAGCAGTCAAAGCCTCTGCTGGGCTGCACTTTCATTTCCCCTTGCCTCACGTCAAAGCAGCAGCAACTCTCCGCTGCACTCTGTATTTCCAGTCCCCGCTGCATCTACCACTGTCATCTCGGCATCTCCAAGCATAAAGCTGGGCACAATGCTTTCCAGGGAAAGCTGGAAGAGAAATAGGTAGCAGCGCAAGTAGCCGCAGGTGGAACTTTCTGTTTACAAGGGCTAACGTGAATCCGCAAAGAAGCGAGGGACAGCCACGCTTCCTCTTGCAGCCCGTGCCGTGTGCACAGCAGCTCGGTGCTCTGTGCCTTCGTTGTGCCGGAGTCGAAGCGGTGTCTACTTGTCGCCCAGAGAGCGCGGTGCCGGCAGAGAAATGCTCCAGGCTGCTGCCTCTGCCCAAACACGCCTGGGCTCTGCACTTTCTCTCTCAGCGCTAGGGAGCAGCACATTCGCTCTGCCTTGCAGCCTGAATCTGAAGGGAAAGCTTCTCAGCTAAGTCTCGCCCAGAGAACAGTTGTAGGTCAACGAGCTTCCCCGGAGCTTACCCTCGACGCGTGCAAACCTGTATTTGCAGCACATCCTAGTGCTAGCCCTCTTTCCTTTACAGCCTGCACAGCGCGCAGTGCACAGATCGCGGTGCTCTCTGCACCTGCCTTCCCACTTGCCAGTACCACCGCCAAGCTTACAGCCTTGCAGGGAGCCAAGAGGCCGATAGGCGTGTCGCCCAGAAGAACGTGCCAGGACGAAAAGATGCTCTTCCTTTCTCCTGCTCCTTGCCCGAATTGCGGTGCTGTGCTGAAAGTCTTGCGCAGCGAAAAGCTACTGCAGCAAGTGTTTCTCTCCTGACGCAGTTCGCTGAGCGAGAGCTCCACGGACAGCTTGGACTCGGTGAAACAGCAAGAAAATGCTTGTAGTACGTCGAGCTGAAGGGAAATCCCTGCACAGCACACTGTGGCTGCGTGCAGTACTCACGCTGAAGAGCGGCAAAGCTCCAAGCCATGGCTGGGCTTCACTTCTGTCCAGAGCACAGAAGGCGAAGAAGCAAGCAGCTGGGCACCGGGCTCGTGTAGTCCGGGGAGCGAATCTCACATGTCCAGCCAAGAGCTGCTTCACAAGCACATTCAGCTGAGAATGCTCTGGCTGCTTCAGGAAGGAAGGCGCAGCCCTTGCACTCCTGGACACAAGCTGGCCAGAAGCAGGTTCTTAAACCTTCCGTGCTACAGAGTGCATGCACCTTGAGCACAGGCAGAAGGACGCGTCCAGAAAGAAGGCGTTCTTCAAGTACCCCCCCTCCTCCAGGCAGCCTTGAAACTGAGCACAACACACTGCGCCTCGGCAGCTTCCTTCTCCCATAGACCGACCGTCCCCTTCTTCACTCTCGCAGCTCCCTTGCCCACTTGCAGCAGCTGCTGCCAAAGAAAAAGGCTCCAGCAGTCAAAGCCTCTGCTGGGCTGCACTTTCATTTCCCCTTGCCTCACGTCAAAGCAGCAGCAACTCTCCGCTGCACTCTGTATTTCCAGTCCCCGCTGCATCTACCACTGTCATCTCGGCATCTCCAAGCATAAAGCTGGGCACAATTCTTTCCAGGGAAAGCTGGAAGAGAAATGGGTAGCAGCACAAGTAGCTGCAAGTTGAACTTTCTGTTTACAAGGGCTAACGTGAATCCGCAAAGAAGCGAGGGACAGCCACGCTTCCTCTTGCAGCCCGTGCCGTGTGCACAGCAGCTCGGTGCTCTGCGCCTTCATTCTTATGCTCTTCTTACCGTGTCGTGCTTTCATTCTGCCGGAGTCGAACCATCGTCTACTTGGCGCACAGAGCACCCTGCCGGCAGCGAAGTGCTGCAGCCGACTGCTTCTGCCGAAGCACGCCTGGGCTAGGCACTTTCCCTCGCAGCGACATACACCAGCATACTCGGTCTTTTTTCTCGTCCAAATGTCAAGGGAAAGAGTCTCAGCTCTGTCTGGCACAGAGAACACTTTTAGGTCAACAAGCTTCCCCGGAGCTTAGCCTCGTCGCGTGCAAACCTGTATTTGCAGCACATCCTAGTGCTAGCCCTCTTTCCTTTACAGCCTGCACAGCGCGCAGTGCACAGATCGCGGTGCTCTCTGCACATGCCTTCCCACTTGCCAGTACCACCGCCAAGCTTACAGCCTTGCAGGGAGCCAAGAGGCCGATAGGCGTGTCGCCCAGAAGAACGTGCCAGGACGAAAAGATGCTCTTCCTTTCTCCTGCTCCTTGCCCGAATTGCGGTGCTGTGCTGAAAGTCTTGCGCAGCGAAAAGCTACTGCAAGCGTTTCTCTCCTGACGCAGTTCGCTGAGCGAGAGCTCCACGGACAGCTTGGACTCGGTGAAACAGCAAGAAAATGCTTGTAGTACGTCGAGCTGACGGGAAATCCCTGCACAGCACACTGTGGCTGCGTGCAGTACTCACGCTGAAGAGCGGCAAAGCTCCAAGCCATGGCTGGGCTTCACTTCTGTCCAGAGCACAGAAGGCGAAGAAGCAAGCAGCTGGGCACCGGGCTCGTGTAGTCCGGGGAGCGAATCTCACATGTCCAGCCAAGAGCTGCTTCACAAGCACATTCAGCTGAGAATGCTCTGGCTGCTTCAGGAAGGAAGGCGCAGCCCTTGCACTCCTGGACACAAGCTGGCCAGAAGCAGGTTCTTAAACCTTCCGTGCTACAGAGTGCATGCACCTTGAGCACAGGCAGAAGGACGCGTCCAGAAAGAAGGCGTTCTTCAAGTACCCCCCCTCCTCCAGGCAGCCTTGAAACTGAGCACAACACACTGCGCCTCGGCAGCTTCCTTCTCCCATAGACCGACCGTCCCCTTCTTCACTCTCGCACCTCCCTTGCCCACTTGCAGCAGCTGCTGCCAAAGAAAAAGGCTCCAGCAGTCAAAGCCTCTGCTGGGCTGCACTTTCATTTCCCCTTGCCTCACGTCAAAGCAGCAGCAACTCTCCGCTGCACTCTGTATTTCCAGTCTCCGCTGCATCTACCACTGTCATCTCGGCATCTCCAAGCATAAAGCTGGGCACAATGCTTTCCAGGGAAAGCTGGAAGAGAAATGGGTAGCAGCACAAGTAGCTGCAAGTTGAACTTTCTGTTTACAAGGGCTAACGTGAATCCGCAAAGAAGCGAGGGACAGCCACGCTTCCTCTTGCAGCCCGTGCCGTGTGCACAGCAGCTCGGTGCTCTGCGCCTTCATTCTTATGCTCTTCTTACCGTGTCGTGCTTTCATTCTGCCGGAGTCGAACCATCGTCTACTTGGCGCACAGAGCACCCTGCCGGCAGCGAAGTGCTGCAGCCGACTGCTTCTGCCGAAGCACGCCTGGGCTAGGCACTTTCCCTCGCAGCGACATACACCAGCATACTCGGTCTTTTTTCTCGTCCAAATGTCAAGGGAAAGAGTCTCAGCTCTGTCTGGCACAGAGAACACTTTTAGGTCAACAAGCTTCCCCGGAGCTTAGCCTCGTCGCGTGCAAACCTGTATTTGCAGCACATCCTAGTGCTAGCCCTCTTTCCTTTACAGCCTGCACAGCGCGCAGTGCACAGATCGCGGTGCTCTCTGCACCTGCCTTCCCACTTGCCAGTACCACCGCCAAGCTTACAGCCTTGCAGGGAGCCAAGAGGCCGATAGGCGTGTCGCCCAGAAGAACGTGCCAGGACGAAAAGATGCTCTTCCTTTCTCCTGCTCCTTGCCCGAATTGCGGTGCTGTGCTGAAAAGTCTTGCGCAGCGAAAAGCTACTGCAAGCAAGTGTTTCTCTCCTGACGCAGTTCGCTGAGCGAGAGCTCCACGGACAGCTTGGACTCGGTGAAACAGCAAGAAAATGCTTGTAGTACGTCGAGCTGACGGGAAATCCCTGCACAGCACACTGTGGCTGCGTGCAGTACTCACGCTGAAGAGCGGCAAAGCTCCAAGCCATGGCTGGGCTTCACTTCTGTCCAGAGCACAGAAGGCGAAGAAGCAAGCAGCTGGGCACCGGGCTCGTGTAGTCCGGGGAGCGAATCTCACATGTCCAGCCAAGAGCTGCTTCACAAGCACATTCAGCTGAGAATGCTCTGGCTGCTTCCGAAAGGAAGGCGCAGCCCTTGCACTCCTGGACACAAGCTGGCCAGAAGCAGGTTCTTAAACCTTCCGTGCTACAGAGTGCATGCAGCTGGAGCACAGGCAGAAGGAGGCGTCCAGAAAGAAGGCGTTCTTCAAGTACCCCCCCTCCTCCAGGCAGCCTTGAAACTGAGCACAACACACTGCGCCTCGGCAGCTTCCTTCTCCCATAGACAGACCGTCCCCTTCTTCACTCTCGCAGCTCCCTTGCCCACTTGCAGCAGCTGCTAGCAAAGAAAAAGGCTCCAGCAGTCAAAGCCTCTGCTGGGCTGCACTTTCATTTCCCCTTGCCTCACGTCAAAGCAGCAGCAACTCTCCGCTGCACTCTGTATTTCCAGTCCCCGCTGCATCTACCACTGTCATCTCGGCATCTCCAAGCATAAAGCTGGGCACAATTCTTTCCAGGGAAAGCTGGAAGAGAAATAGGTAGCAGCGCAAGTAGCCGCAGGTGGAACTTTCTGTTTACAAGGGCTAACGTGAATCCGCAAAGAAGCGAGGGACAGCCACGCTTCCTCTTGCAGCCCGTGCCGTGTGCACAGCAGCTCGGTGCTCTGTGCCTTCGTTGTGCCGGAGTCGAAGCGGTGTCTACTTGTCGCCCAGAGAGCGCGGTGCCGGCAGAGAAATGCTCCAGGCTGCTGCCTCTGCCCAAACACGCCTGGGCTCTGCACTTTCTCTCTCAGCGCTAGGGAGCAGCACATTCGCTCTGCCTTGCAGCCTGAATCTGAAGGGAAAGCTTCTCAGCTAAGTCTCGCCCAGAGAACAGTTGTAGGTCAACGAGCTTCCCCGGAGCTTACCCTCGACGCGTGCAAACCTGTATTTGCAGCACATCCTAGTGCTAGCCCTCTTTCCTTTACAGCCTGCACAGCGCGCAGTGCACAGATCGCGGTGCTCTCTGCACCTGCCTTCCCACTTGCCAGTACCACCGCCAAGCTTACAGCCTTGCAGGGAGCCAAGAGGCCGATAGGCGTCTCGCCCAGAAGAACGTGCCAGGACGAAAAGATGCTCTTCCTTTCTCCTGCTCCTTGCCCGAATTGCGGTGCTGTGCTGAAAGTCTTGCGCAGCGAAAAGCTACTGCAGCGAGTGTTTCTCTCCTGACGCAGTTCGCTGAGCGAGAGCTCCACGGACAGCTTGGACTCGGTGAAACAGCAAGAAAATGCTTGTAGTACGTCGAGCTGAAGGGAAATCCCTGCACAGGCACACTGTGGCTGCGTGCAGTACTCACGCTGAAGAGCGGCAAAGCTCCAAGCCACGGCTGGGCTTCGCTTCTGTCCAGAGCACAGAAGGCGAAGAAGCAAGCAGCTGGGCACCGGGCTCGTGTAGTCCGGGGAGCGAATCTCACATGTCCAGCCAAGAGCTGCTTCACAAGCAGCTGCAGCTGAGAATGCAAGGGCTGCTTCAGGAAGGAAGGCGCAGCCCTTGCACTCCTGGACACAAGCTGGCCAGAAGCAGGTTCTTAAACCTTCCCTGCTACAGAGTGCATGCACCTTGAGCACAGGCAGAAGGACGCGTCCAGAAAGAAGGCGTTCTTCAAGTACCCCCCCTCCTCCAGGCAGCCTTGAAACTGAGCACAACACACTGCGCCTCGGCAGCTTCCTTCTCCCATAGACCGACCGTCCCCTTCTTCACTCTCGCACCTCCCTTGCCCACTTGCAGCAGCTGCTGCCAAAGAAAAAGGCTCCAGCAGTCAAAGCCTCTGCTGGGCTGCACTTTCATTTCCCCTTGCCTCACGTCAAAGCAGCAGCAACTCTCCGCTGCACTCTGTATTTCCAGTCCCCGCTGCATCTACCACTGTCATCTCGGCATCTCCAAGCATAAAGCTGGGCACAATGCTTTCCAGGGAAAGCTGGAAGAGAAATAGGTAGCAGCACAAGTAGCCGCAGGTGGAACTTTCTGTTTTCAAGTGCTAACGTGAATCCGCACACAAGCGAGGGACAGCCACGCTTCCTCTTGCAGCCCGTGCCGTGTGCACAGCAGCTCGGTGCTCTGCGCCTTCGTTGTGCCGGAGTCGAAGCGGTGTCTACTTGTCGCCCAGAGAGCGCGGTGCCGGCAGAGAAATGCTCCGGGCTGCTGCCTCTGCACCAAACACGCCTGGGCTCTGCACTTTCTCGCTCAGCGCTAGGGAGCAGCACATTCGCTCTGCCTTGCAGCCTGAATCTGAAGGGAAAGCTTCTCAGCTAAGTCTCGCCCAGAGAACAGTTGTAGGTCAACGAGCTTCCCCGGAGCTTAGCCTCGACGCCTGGGAACCTGTATTTGCAGCACATCCTAGTGCTAGCCCTCTTTCCTTTACAGCCTGCACAGCGCGCAGTGCACAGATCGCGGTGCTCTCTGCACCTGCCTTCCCACTTGCCAGTACCACCGCCAAGCTTACAGCCTTGCAGGGAGCCAAGAGGCCGATAGGCGTCTCGCCCAGAAGAACGTGCCAGGACGAAAAGATGCTCTTCCTTTCTCCTGCTCCTTGCCCGAATTGCGGTGCTGTGCTGAAAGTCTTGCGCAGCGAAAAGCTACTGCAGCGAGTGTTTCTCTCCTGACGCAGTTCGCTGAGCGAGAGCTCCACGGACAGCTTGGACTCGGTGAAACAGCAAGAAAATGCTTGTAGTACGTCGAGCTGAGGAAAATCCCTGCACAGCACACTGTGGCTGCGTGCAGTACTCACGCTGAAGAGCGGCAAAGCTCCAAGCCATGGCTGGGCTTCACTTCTGTCCAGAGCACAGAAGGCGAAGAAGCAAGCAGCTGGGCACCGGGCTCGTGTAGTCCAGGGAGCGAATCTCACATGTCCAGCCAAGAGCTGCTTCACAAGCAGCTGCAGCTGAGAATGCTCTGGCTGCTTCAGGAAGGAAGGCGCAGCCCTTGCACTCCTGGACACAAGCTGGCCAGAAGCAGGTTCTTAAACCTTCCGTGCTACAGAGTGCATGCACCTTGAGCACAGGCAGAAGGACGCGTCCAGAAAGAAGGCGTTCTTCAAGTACCCCCCCTCCTCCAGGCAGCCTTGAAACTGAGCACAACACACTGCGCCTCGGCAGCTTCCTTCTCCCATAGACAGACCGTCCCCTTCTTCACTCTCGCAGCTCCCTTGCCCGCTTGCAGCAGCTGCTGCCAAAGAAAAAGGCTCCAGCAGTCAAAGCCTCTGCTGGGCTGCACTTTCATTTCCCCTTGCCTCACGTCAAAGCAGCAGCAACTCTCCGCTGCACTCTGTATTTCCAGTCCCCGCTGCATCTACCACTGTCATCTCGGCATCTCCAAGCATAAAGCTGGGCACAATTCTTTCCAGGGAAAGCTGGAAGAGAAATGGGTAGCAGCACAAGTAGCTGCAAGTTGAACTTTCTGTTTACAAGGGCTAACGTGAATCCGCAAAGAAGCGAGGGACAGCCACGCTTCCTCTTGCAGCCTGTGCCGTGTGCACAGCAGCTCGGTGCTCTGCGCCTTCGTTGTGCCGGAGTCGAAGCGGTGTCTACTTGTCGCCCAGAGAGCGCGGTGCCGGCAGAGAAATGCTCCAGGCTGCTGCCTCTGCCCAAACACGCCTGGGCTCTGCACTTTCTCGCTCAGCGCTAGGGAGCAGCACATTCGCTCTGCCTTGCAGCCTGAATCTGAAGGGAAAGCTTCTCAGCTACGTCTCGCCCAGAGAACAGTTGTAGGTCAACGAGCTTCCCCGGAGCTTAGCCTCGTCGCGTGCAAACCTGTATTTGCAGCACATCCTAGTGCTAGCCCTCTTTCCTTTACAGCCTGCACAGCGCGCAGTGCACAGATCGCGGTGCTCTCTGCACCTGCCTTCCCACTTGCCAGTACCACCGCCAAGCTTACAGCCTTGCAGGGAGCCAAGAGGCCGATAGGCGTCTCGCCCAGAAGAACGTGCCAGGACGAAAAGATGCTCTTCCTTTCTCCTGCTCCTTGCCCGAATTGCGGTGCTGTGCTGAAAGTCTTGCGCAGCGAAAAGCTACTGCAGCAAGTGTTTCTCTCCTGACGCAGTTCGCTGAGCGAGAGCTCCACGGACAGCTTGGACTCGGTGAAACAGCAAGAAAATGCTTGTAGTACGTCGAGCTGAAGGGAAATCCCTGCACAGGCACACTGTGGCTGCGTGCAGTACTCACGCTGAAGAGCGGCAAAGCTCCAAGCCACGGCTGGGCTTCGCTTCTGTCCAGAGCACAGAAGGCGAAGAAGCAAGCAGCTGGGCACCGGGCTCGTGTAGTCCGGGGAGCGAATCTCACATGTCCAACCAAGAGCTGCTTCACAAGCAGCTGCAGCTGAGAATGCAAGGGCTGCTTCAGGAAGGAAGGCGCAGCCCTTGCACTCCTGGACACAAGCTGGCCAGAAGCAGGTTCTTAAACCTTCCGTGCTACAGAGTGCATGCACCTTGAGCACAGGCAGAAGGACGCGTCCAGAAAGAAGGCGTTCTTCAAGTACCCCCCCTCCTCCAGGCAGCCTTGAAACTGAGCACAACACACTGCGCCTCGGCAGCTTCCTTCTCCCATAGACCGACCGTCCCCTTCTTCACTCTCGCACCTCCCTTGCCCACTTGCAGCAGCTGCTGCCAAAGAAAAAGGCTCCAGCAGTCAAAGCCTCTGCTGGGCTGCACTTTCATTTCCCCTTGCCTCACGTCAAAGCAGCAGCAACTCTCCGCTGCACTCTGTATTTCCAGTCCCCGCTGCATCTACCACTGTCATCTCGGCATCTCCAAGCATAAAGCTGGGCACAATGCTTTCCAGGGAAAGCTGGAAGAGAAATAGGTAGCAGCACAAGTAGCCGCAGGTGGAACTTTCTGTTTTCAAGTGCTAACGTGAATCCGCACACAAGCGAGGGACAGCCACGCTTCCTCTTGCAGCCCGTGCCGTGTGCACAGCAGCTCGGTGCTCTGCGCCTTCGTTGTGCCGGAGTCGAAGCGGTGTCTACTTGTCGCCCAGAGAGCGCGGTGCCGGCAGAGAAATGCTCCGGGCTGCTGCCTCTGCACCAAACACGCCTGGGCTCTGCACTTTCTCGCTCAGCGCTAGGGAGCAGCACATTCGCTCTGCCTTGCAGCCTGAATCTGAAGGGAAAGCTTCTCAGCTAAGTCTCGCCCAGAGAACAGTTGTAGGTCAACGAGCTTCCCCGGAGCTTAGCCTCGACGCCTGGGAACCTGTATTTGCAGCACATCCTAGTGCTAGCCCTCTTTCCTTTACAGCCTGCACAGCGCGCAGTGCACAGATCGCGGTGCTCTCTGCACCTGCCTTCCCACTTGCCAGTACCACCGCCAAGCTTACAGCCTTGCAGGGAGCCAAGAGGCCGATAGGCGTCTCGCCCAGAAGAACGTGCCAGGACGAAAAGATGCTCTTCCTTTCTCCTGCTCCTTGCCCGAATTGCGGTGCTGTGCTGAAAGTCTTGCGCAGCGAAAAGCTACTGCAGCAAGTGTTTCTCTCCTGACGCAGTTCGCTGAGCGAGAGCTCCACGGACAGCTTGGACTCGGTGAAACAGCAAGAAAATGCTTGTAGTACGTCGAGCTGAAGGGAAATCCCTGCACAGGCACACTGTGGCTGCGTGCAGTACTCACGCTGAAGAGCGGCAAAGCTCCAAGCCACGGCTGGGCTTCGCTTCTGTCCAGAGCACAGAAGGCGAAGAAGCAAGCAGCTGGGCACCGGGCTCGTGTAGTCCGGGGAGCGAATCTCACATGTCCAGCCAAGAGCTGCTTCACAAGCACATTCAGCTGAGAATGCAAGGGCTGCTTCAGGAAGGAAGGCGCAGCCCTTGCACTCCTGGACACAAGCTGGCCAGAAGCAGGTTCTTAAACCTTCCCTGCTACAGAGTGCATGCACCTTGAGCACAGGCAGAAGGACGCGTCCAGAAAGAAGGCGTTCTTCAAGTACCCCCCCTCCTCCAGGCAGCCTTGAAACTGAGCACAACACACTGCGCCTCGGCAGCTTCCTTCTCCCATAGACCGACCGTCCCCTTCTTCACTCTCGCACCTCCCTTGCCCACTTGCAGCAGCTGCTGCCAAAGAAAAAGGCTCCAGCAGTCAAAGCCTCTGCTGGGCTGCACTTTCATTTCCCCTTGCCTCACGTCAAAGCAGCAGCAACTCTCCGCTGCACTCTGTATTTCCAGTCCCCGCTGCATCTACCACTGTCATCTCGGCATCTCCAAGCATAAAGCTGGGCACAATGCTTTCCAGGGAAAGCTGGAAGAGAAATAGGTAGCAGCACAAGTAGCCGCAGGTGGAACTTTCTGTTTTCAAGTGCTAACGTGAATCCGCACACAAGCGAGGGACAGCCACGCTTCCTCTTGCAGCCCGTGCCGTGTGCACAGCAGCTCGGTGCTCTGCGCCTTCGTTGTGCCGGAGTCGAAGCGGTGTCTACTTGTCGCCCAGAGAGCGCGGTGCCGGCAGAGAAATGCTCCGGGCTGCTGCCTCTGCACCAAACACGCCTGGGCTCTGCACTTTCTCGCTCAGCGCTAGGGAGCAGCACATTCGCTCTGCCTTGCAGCCTGAATCTGAAGGGAAAGCTTCTCAGCTACGTCTCGCCCAGAGAACAGTTGTAGGTCAACGAGCTTCCCCGGAGCTTAGCCTCGACGCCTGGGAACCTGTATTTGCAGCACATCCTAGTGCTAGCCCTCTTTCCTTTACAGCCTGCACAGCGCGCAGTGCACAGATCGCGGTGCTCTCTGCACCTGCCTTCCCACTTGCCAGTACCACCGCCAAGCTTACAGCCTTGCAGGGAGCCAAGAGGCCGATAGGCGTCTCGCCCAGAAGAACGTGCCAGGACGAAAAGATGCTCTTCCTTTCTCCTGCTCCTTGCCCGAATTGCGGTGCTGTGCTGAAAGTCTTGCGCAGCGAAAAGCTACTGCAGCAAGTGTTTCTCTCCTGACGCAGTTCGCTGAGCGAGAGCTCCACGGACAGCTTGGACTCGGTGAAACAGCAAGAAAATGCTTGTAGTACGTCGAGCTGAAGGGAAATCCCTGCACAGGCACACTGTGGCTGCGTGCAGTACTCACGCTGAAGAGCGGCAAAGCTCCAAGCCACGGCTGGGCTTCGCTTCTGTCCAGAGCACAGAAGGCGAAGAAGCAAGCAGCTGGGCACCGGGCTCGTGTAGTCCGGGGAGCGAATCTCACATGTCCAGCCAAGAGCTGCTTCACAAGCACATTCAGCTGAGAATGCAAGGGCTGCTTCAGGAAGGAAGGCGCAGCCCTTGCACTCCTGGACACAAGCTGGCCAGAAGCAGGTTCTTAAACCTTCCCTGCTACAGAGTGCATGCACCTTGAGCACAGGCAGAAGGACGCGTCCAGAAAGAAGGCGTTCTTCAAGTACCCCCCCTCCTCCAGGCAGCCTTGAAACTGAGCACAACACACTGCGCCTCGGCAGCTTCCTTCTCCCATAGACCGACCGTCCCCTTCTTCACTCTCGCACCTCCCTTGCCCACTTGCAGCAGCTGCTGCCAAAGAAAAAGGCTCCAGCAGTCAAAGCCTCTGCTGGGCTGCACTTTCATTTCCCCTTGCCTCACGTCAAAGCAGCAGCAACTCTCCGCTGCACTCTGTATTTCCAGTCCCCGCTGCATCTACCACTGTCATCTCGGCATCTCCAAGCATAAAGCTGGGCACAATGCTTTCCAGGGAAAGCTGGAAGAGAAATAGGTAGCAGCACAAGTAGCCGCAGGTGGAACTTTCTGTTTTCAAGTGCTAACGTGAATCCGCACACAAGCGAGGGACAGCCACGCTTCCTCTTGCAGCCCGTGCCGTGTGCACAGCAGCTCGGTGCTCTGCGCCTTCGTTGTGCCGGAGTCGAAGCGGTGTCTACTTGTCGCCCAGAGAGCGCGGTGCCGGCAGAGAAATGCTCCGGGCTGCTGCCTCTGCACCAAACACGCCTGGGCTCTGCACTTTCTCGCTCAGCGCTAGGGAGCAGCACATTCGCTCTGCCTTGCAGCCTGAATCTGAAGGGAAAGCTTCTCAGCTACGTCTCGCCCAGAGAACAGTTGTAGGTCAACGAGCTTCCCCGGAGCTTAGCCTCGACGCCTGGGAACCTGTATTTGCAGCACATCCTAGTGCTAGCCCTCTTTCCTTTACAGCCTGCACAGCGCGCAGTGCACAGATCGCGGTGCTCTCTGCACCTGCCTTCCCACTTGCCAGTACCACCGCCAAGCTTACAGCCTTGCAGGGAGCCAAGAGGCCGATAGGCGTCTCGCCCAGAAGAACGTGCCAGGACGAAAAGATGCTCTTCCTTTCTCCTGCTCCTTGCCCGAATTGCGGTGCTGTGCTGAAAGTCTTGCGCAGCGAAAAGCTACTGCAGCAAGTGTTTCTCTCCTGACGCAGTTCGCTGAGCGAGAGCTCCACGGACAGCTTGGACTCGGTGAAACAGCAAGAAAATGCTTGTAGTACGTCGAGCTGAAGGGAAATCCCTGCACAGGCACACTGTGGCTGCGTGCAGTACTCACGCTGAAGAGCGGCAAAGCTCCAAGCCACGGCTGGGCTTCGCTTCTGTCCAGAGCACAGAAGGCGAAGAAGCAAGCAGCTGGGCACCGGGCTCGTGTAGTCCGGGGAGCGAATCTCACATGTCCAGCCAAGAGCTGCTTCACAAGCAGCTGCAGCTGAGAATGCAAGGGCTGCTTCAGGAAGGAAGGCGCAGCCCTTGCACTCCTGGACACAAGCTGGCCAGAAGCAGGTTCTTAAACCTTCCGTGCTACAGAGTGCATGCACCTTGAGCACAGGCAGAAGGACGCGTCCAGAAAGAAGGCGTTCTTCAAGTACCCCCCCTCCTCCAGGCAGCCTTGAAACTGAGCACAACACACTGCGCCTCGGCAGCTTCCTTCTCCCATAGACCGACCGTCCCCTTCTTCACTCTCGCACCTCCCTTGCCCACTTGCAGCAGCTGCTGCCAAAGAAAAAGGCTCCAGCAGTCAAAGCCTCTGCTGGGCTGCACTTTCATTTCCCCTTGCCTCACGTCAAAGCAGCAGCAACTCTCCGCTGCACTCTGTATTTCCAGTCCCCGCTGCATCTACCACTGTCATCTCGGCATCTCCAAGCATAAAGCTGGGCACAATGCTTTCCAGGGAAAGCTGGAAGAGAAATAGGTAGCAGCACAAGTAGCCGCAGGTGGAACTTTCTGTTTTCAAGTGCTAACGTGAATCCGCACACAAGCGAGGGACAGCCACGCTTCCTCTTGCAGCCCGTGCCGTGTGCACAGCAGCTCGGTGCTCTGCGCCTTCGTTGTGCCGGAGTCGAAGCGGTGTCTACTTGTCGCCCAGAGAGCGCGGTGCCGGCAGAGAAATGCTCCGGGCTGCTGCCTCTGCACCAAACACGCCTGGGCTCTGCACTTTCTCGCTCAGCGCTAGGGAGCAGCACATTCGCTCTGCCTTGCAGCCTGAATCTGAAGGGAAAGCTTCTCAGCTAAGTCTCGCCCAGAGAACAGTTGTAGGTCAACGAGCTTCCCCGGAGCTTAGCCTCGACGCCTGGGAACCTGTATTTGCAGCACATCCTAGTGCTAGCCCTCTTTCCTTTACAGCCTGCACAGCGCGCAGTGCACAGATCGCGGTGCTCTCTGCACCTGCCTTCCCACTTGCCAGTACCACCGCCAAGCTTACAGCCTTGCAGGGAGCCAAGAGGCCGATAGGCGTGTCGCCCAGAAGAACGTGCCAGGACGAAAAGATGCTCTTCCTTTCTCCTGCTCCTTGCCCGAATTGCGGTGCTGTGCTGAAAGTCTTGCGCAGCGAAAAGCTACTGCAGCAAGTGTTTCTCTCCTGACGCAGTTCGCTGAGCGAGAGCTCCACGGACAGCTTGGACTCGGTGAAACAGCAAGAAAATGCTTGTAGTACGTCGAGCTGAAGGGAAATCCCTGCACAGGCACACTGTGGCTGCGTGCAGTACTCACGCTGAAGAGCGGCAAAGCTCCAAGCCACGGCTGGGCTTCGCTTCTGTCCAGAGCACAGAAGGCGAAGAAGCAAGCAGCTGGGCACCGGGCTCGTGTAGTCCGGGGAGCGAATCTCACATGTCCAGCCAAGAGCTGCTTCACAAGCACATTCAGCTGAGAATGCAAGGGCTGCTTCAGGAAGGAAGGCGCAGCCCTTGCACTCCTGGACACAAGCTGGCCAGAAGCAGGTTCTTAAACCTTCCCTGCTACAGAGTGCATGCACCTTGAGCACAGGCAGAAGGACGCGTCCAGAAAGAAGGCGTTCTTCAAGTACCCCCCCTCCTCCAGGCAGCCTTGAAACTGAGCACAACACACTGCGCCTCGGCAGCTTCCTTCTCCCATAGACCGACCGTCCCCTTCTTCACTCTCGCACCTCCCTTGCCCACTTGCAGCAGCTGCTGCCAAAGAAAAAGGCTCCAGCAGTCAAAGCCTCTGCTGGGCTGCACTTTCATTTCCCCTTGCCTCACGTCAAAGCAGCAGCAACTCTCCGCTGCACTCTGTATTTCCAGTCCCCGCTGCATCTACCACTGTCATCTCGGCATCTCCAAGCATAAAGCTGGGCACAATGCTTTCCAGGGAAAGCTGGAAGAGAAATAGGTAGCAGCACAAGTAGCCGCAGGTGGAACTTTCTGTTTTCAAGTGCTAACGTGAATCCGCACACAAGCGAGGGACAGCCACGCTTCCTCTTGCAGCCCGTGCCGTGTGCACAGCAGCTCGGTGCTCTGCGCCTTCGTTGTGCCGGAGTCGAAGCGGTGTCTACTTGTCGCCCAGAGAGCGCGGTGCCGGCAGAGAAATGCTCCGGGCTGCTGCCTCTGCACCAAACACGCCTGGGCTCTGCACTTTCTCGCTCAGCGCTAGGGAGCAGCACATTCGCTCTGCCTTGCAGCCTGAATCTGAAGGGAAAGCTTCTCAGCTAAGTCTCGCCCAGAGAACAGTTGTAGGTCAACGAGCTTCCCCGGAGCTTAGCCTCGACGCCTGGGAACCTGTATTTGCAGCACATCCTAGTGCTAGCCCTCTTTCCTTTACAGCCTGCACAGCGCGCAGTGCACAGATCGCGGTGCTCTCTGCACCTGCCTTCCCACTTGCCAGTACCACCGCCAAGCTTACAGCCTTGCAGGGAGCCAAGAGGCCGATAGGCGTGTCGCCCAGAAGAACGTGCCAGGACGAAAAGATGCTCTTCCTTTCTCCTGCTCCTTGCCCGAATTGCGGTGCTGTGCTGAAAGTCTTGCGCAGCGAAAAGCTACTGCAGCAAGTGTTTCTCTCCTGACGCAGTTCGCTGAGCGAGAGCTCCACGGACAGCTTGGACTCGGTGAAACAGCAAGAAAATGCTTGTAGTACGTCGAGCTGAAGGGAAATCCCTGCACAGGCACACTGTGGCTGCGTGCAGTACTCACGCTGAAGAGCGGCAAAGCTCCAAGCCACGGCTGGGCTTCGCTTCTGTCCAGAGCACAGAAGGCGAAGAAGCAAGCAGCTGGGCACCGGGCTCGTGTAGTCCGGGGAGCGAATCTCACATGTCCAGCCAAGAGCTGCTTCACAAGCACATTCAGCTGAGAATGCAAGGGCTGCTTCAGGAAGGAAGGCGCAGCCCTTGCACTCCTGGACACAAGCTGGCCAGAAGCAGGTTCTTAAACCTTCCCTGCTACAGAGTGCATGCACCTTGAGCACAGGCAGAAGGACGCGTCCAGAAAGAAGGCGTTCTTCAAGTACCCCCCCTCCTCCAGGCAGCCTTGAAACTGAGCACAACACACTGCGCCTCGGCAGCTTCCTTCTCCCATAGACCGACCGTCCCCTTCTTCACTCTCGCACCTCCCTTGCCCACTTGCAGCAGCTGCTGCCAAAGAAAAAGGCTCCAGCAGTCAAAGCCTCTGCTGGGCTGCACTTTCATTTCCCCTTGCCTCACGTCAAAGCAGCAGCAACTCTCCGCTGCACTCTGTATTTCCAGTCCCCGCTGCATCTACCACTGTCATCTCGGCATCTCCAAGCATAAAGCTGGGCACAATGCTTTCCAGGGAAAGCTGGAAGAGAAATAGGTAGCAGCACAAGTAGCCGCAGGTGGAACTTTCTGTTTTCAAGTGCTAACGTGAATCCGCACACAAGCGAGGGACAGCCACGCTTCCTCTTGCAGCCCGTGCCGTGTGCACAGCAGCTCGGTGCTCTGCGCCTTCGTTGTGCCGGAGTCGAAGCGGTGTCTACTTGTCGCCCAGAGAGCGCGGTGCCGGCAGAGAAATGCTCCGGGCTGCTGCCTCTGCACCAAACACGCCTGGGCTCTGCACTTTCTCGCTCAGCGCTAGGGAGCAGCACATTCGCTCTGCCTTGCAGCCTGAATCTGAAGGGAAAGCTTCTCAGCTAAGTCTCGCCCAGAGAACAGTTGTAGGTCAACGAGCTTCCCCGGAGCTTAGCCTCGACGCCTGGGAACCTGTATTTGCAGCACATCCTAGTGCTAGCCCTCTTTCCTTTACAGCCTGCACAGCGCGCAGTGCACAGATCGCGGTGCTCTCTGCACCTGCCTTCCCACTTGCCAGTACCACCGCCAAGCTTACAGCCTTGCAGGGAGCCAAGAGGCCGATAGGCGTCTCGCCCAGAAGAACGTGCCAGGACGAAAAGATGCTCTTCCTTTCTCCTGCTCCTTGCCCGAATTGCGGTGCTGTGCTGAAAGTCTTGCGCAGCGAAAAGCTACTGCAGCGAGTGTTTCTCTCCTGACGCAGTTCGCTGAGCGAGAGCTCCACGGACAGCTTGGACTCGGTGAAACAGCAAGAAAATGCTTGTAGTACGTCGAGCTGAAGGGAAATCCCTGCACAGGCACACTGTGGCTGCGTGCAGTACTCACGCTGAAGAGCGGCAAAGCTCCAAGCCACGGCTGGGCTTCGCTTCTGTCCAGAGCACAGAAGGCGAAGAAGCAAGCAGCTGGGCACCGGGCTCGTGTAGTCCGGGGAGCGAATCTCACATGTCCAGCCAAGAGCTGCTTCACAAGCACATTCAGCTGAGAATGCTCTGGCTGCTTCAGGAAGGAAGGCGCAGCCCTTGCACTCCTGGACACAAGCTGGCCAGAAGCAGGTTCTTAAACCTTCCGTGCTACAGAGTGCATGCACCTTGAGCACAGGCAGAAGGACGCGTCCAGAAAGAAGGCGTTCTTCAAGTACCCCCCCTCCTCCAGGCAGCCTTGAAACTGAGCACAACACACTGCGCCTCGGCAGCTTCCTTCTCCCATAGACAGACCGTCCCCTTCTTCACTCTCGCACCTCCCTTGCCCACTTGCAGCAGCTGCTGCCAAAGAAAAAGGCTCCAGCAGTCAAAGCCTCTGCTGGGCTGCACTTTCATTTCCCCTTGCCTCACGTCAAAGCAGCAGCAACTCTCCGCTGCACTCTGTATTTCCAGTCCCCGCTGCATCTACCACTGTCATCTCGGCATCTCCAAGCATAAAGCTGGGCACAATTCTTTCCAGGGAAAGCTGGAAGAGAAATGGGTAGCAGCACAAGTAGCTGCAAGTTGAACTTTCTGTTTACAAGGGCTAACGTGAATCCGCAAAGAAGCGAGGGACAGCCACGCTTCCTCTTGCAGCCTGTGCCGTGTGCACAGCAGCTCGGTGCTCTGCGCCTTCGTTGTGCCGGAGTCGAAGCGGTGTCTACTTGTCGCCCAGAGAGCGCGGTGCCGGCAGAGAAATGCTCCAGGCTGCTGCCTCTGCCCAAACACGCCTGGGCTCTGCACTTTCTCGCTCAGCGCTAGGGAGCAGCACATTCGCTCTGCCTTGCAGCCTGAATCTGAAGGGAAAGCTTCTCAGCTAAGTCTCGCCCAGAGAACAGTTGTAGGTCAACGAGCTTCCCCGGAGCTTAGCCTCGACGCCTGGGAACCTGTATTTGCAGCACATCCTAGTGCTAGCCCTCTTTCCTTTACAGCCTGCACAGCGCGCAGTGCACAGATCGCGGTGCTCTCTGCACCTGCCTTCCCACTTGCCAGTACCACCGCCAAGCTTACAGCCTTGCAGGGAGCCAAGAGGCCGATAGGCGTCTCGCCCAGAAGAACGTGCCAGGACGAAAAGATGCTCTTCCTTTCTCCTGCTCCTTGCCCGAATTGCGGTGCTGTGCTGAAAGTCTTGCGCAGCGAAAAGCTACTGCAGCAAGTGTTTCTCTCCTGACGCAGTTCGCTGAGCGAGAGCTCCACGGACAGCTTGGACTCGGTGAAACAGCAAGAAAATGCTTGTAGTACGTCGAGCTGAAGGGAAATCCCTGCACAGCACACTGTGGCTGCGTGCAGTACTCACGCTGAAGAGCGGCAAAGCTCCAAGCCATGGCTGGGCTTCACTTCTGTCCAGAGCACAGAAGGCGAAGAAGCAAGCAGCTGGGCACCGGGCTCGTGTAGTCCGGGGAGCGAATCTCACATGTCCAGCCAAGAGCTGCTTCACAAGCACATTCAGCTGAGAATGCTCTGGCTGCTTCAGGAAGGAAGGCGCAGCCCTTGCACTCCTGGACACAAGCTGGCCAGAAGCAGGTTCTTAAACCTTCCGTGCTACAGAGTGCATGCACCTTGAGCACAGGCAGAAGGACGCGTCCAGAAAGAAGGCGTTCTTCAAGTACCCCCCCTCCTCCAGGCAGCCTTGAAACTGAGCACAACACACTGCGCCTCGGCAGCTTCCTTCTCCCATAGACCGACCGTCCCCTTCTTCACTCTCGCAGCTCCCTTGCCCACTTGCAGCAGCTGCTGCCAAAGAAAAAGGCTCCAGCAGTCAAAGCCTCTGCTGGGCTGCACTTTCATTTCCCCTTGCCTCACGTCAAAGCAGCAGCAACTCTCCGCTGCACTCTGTATTTCCAGTCCCCGCTGCATCTACCACTGTCATCTCGGCATCTCCAAGCATAAAGCTGGGCACAATTCTTTCCAGGGAAAGCTGGAAGAGAAATGGGTAGCAGCACAAGTAGCTGCAAGTTGAACTTTCTGTTTACAAGGGCTAACGTGAATCCGCAAAGAAGCGAGGGACAGCCACGCTTCCTCTTGCAGCCCGTGCCGTGTGCACAGCAGCTCGGTGCTCTGCGCCTTCATTCTTATGCTCTTCTTACCGTGTCGTGCTTTCATTCTGCCGGAGTCGAACCATCGTCTACTTGGCGCACAGAGCACCCTGCCGGCAGCGAAGTGCTGCAGCCGACTGCTTCTGCCGAAGCACGCCTGGGCTAGGCACTTTCCCTCGCAGCGACATACACCAGCATACTCGGTCTTTTTTCTCGTCCAAATGTCAAGGGAAAGAGTCTCAGCTCTGTCTGGCACAGAGAACACTTTTAGGTCAACAAGCTTCCCCGGAGCTTAGCCTCGTCGCGTGCAAACCTGTATTTGCAGCACATCCTAGTGCTAGCCCTCTTTCCTTTACAGCCTGCACAGCGCGCAGTGCACAGATCGCGGTGCTCTCTGCACATGCCTTCCCACTTGCCAGTACCACCGCCAAGCTTACAGCCTTGCAGGGAGCCAAGAGGCCGATAGGCGTGTCGCCCAGAAGAACGTGCCAGGACGAAAAGATGCTCTTCCTTTCTCCTGCTCCTTGCCCGAATTGCGGTGCTGTGCTGAAAGTCTTGCGCAGCGAAAAGCTACTGCAAGCGTTTCTCTCCTGACGCAGTTCGCTGAGCGAGAGCTCCACGGACAGCTTGGACTCGGTGAAACAGCAAGAAAATGCTTGTAGTACGTCGAGCTGACGGGAAATCCCTGCACAGCACACTGTGGCTGCGTGCAGTACTCACGCTGAAGAGCGGCAAAGCTCCAAGCCATGGCTGGGCTTCACTTCTGTCCAGAGCACAGAAGGCGAAGAAGCAAGCAGCTGGGCACCGGGCTCGTGTAGTCCGGGGAGCGAATCTCACATGTCCAGCCAAGAGCTGCTTCACAAGCACATTCAGCTGAGAATGCTCTGGCTGCTTCAGGAAGGAAGGCGCAGCCCTTGCACTCCTGGACACAAGCTGGCCAGAAGCAGGTTCTTAAACCTTCCGTGCTACAGAGTGCATGCAGCTGGAGCACAGGCAGAAGGACGCGTCCAGAAAGAAGGCGTTCTTCAAGTACCCCCCCTCCTCCAGGCAGCCTTGAAACTGAGCACAACACACTGCGCCTCGGCAGCTTCCTTCTCCCATAGACCGACCGTCCCCTTCTTCACTCTCGCACCTCCCTTGCCCACTTGCAGCAGCTGCTGCCAAAGAAAAAGGCTCCAGCAGTCAAAGCCTCTGCTGGGCTGCACTTTCATTTCCCCTTGCCTCACGTCAAAGCAGCAGCAACTCTCCGCTGCACTCTGTATTTCCAGTCTCCGCTGCATCTACCACTGTCATCTCGGCATCTCCAAGCATAAAGCTGGGCACAATGCTTTCCAGGGAAAGCTGGAAGAGAAATGGGTAGCAGCACAAGTAGCTGCAAGTTGAACTTTCTGTTTACAAGGGCTAACGTGAATCCGCAAAGAAGCGAGGGACAGCCACGCTTCCTCTTGCAGCCCGTGCCGTGTGCACAGCAGCTCGGTGCTCTGCGCCTTCATTCTTATGCTCTTCTTACCGTGTCGTGCTTTCATTCTGCCGGAGTCGAACCATCGTCTACTTGGCGCACAGAGCACCCTGCCGGCAGCGAAGTGCTGCAGCCGACTGCTTCTGCCGAAGCACGCCTGGGCTAGGCACTTTCCCTCGCAGCGACATACACCAGCATACTCGGTCTTTTTTCTCGTCCAAATGTCAAGGGAAAGAGTCTCAGCTCTGTCTGGCACAGAGAACACTTTTAGGTCAACAAGCTTCCCCGGAGCTTAGCCTCGTCGCGTGCAAACCTGTATTTGCAGCACATCCTAGTGCTAGCCCTCTTTCCTTTACAGCCTGCACAGCGCGCAGTGCACAGATCGCGGTGCTCTCTGCACCTGCCTTCCCACTTGCCAGTACCACCGCCAAGCTTACAGCCTTGCAGGGAGCCAAGAGGCCGATAGGCGTGTCGCCCAGAAGAACGTGCCAGGACGAAAAGATGCTCTTCCTTTCTCCTGCTCCTTGCCCGAATTGCGGTGCTGTGCTGAAAAGTCTTGCGCAGCGAAAAGCTACTGCAAGCAAGTGTTTCTCTCCTGACGCAGTTCGCTGAGCGAGAGCTCCACGGACAGCTTGGACTCGGTGAAACAGCAAGAAAATGCTTGTAGTACGTCGAGCTGACGGGAAATCCCTGCACAGCACACTGTGGCTGCGTGCAGTACTCACGCTGAAGAGCGGCAAAGCTCCAAGCCATGGCTGGGCTTCACTTCTGTCCAGAGCACAGAAGGCGAAGAAGCAAGCAGCTGGGCACCGGGCTCGTGTAGTCCGGGGAGCGAATCTCACATGTCCAGCCAAGAGCTGCTTCACAAGCACATTCAGCTGAGAATGCTCTGGCTGCTTCCGAAAGGAAGGCGCAGCCCTTGCACTCCTGGACACAAGCTGGCCAGAAGCAGGTTCTTAAACCTTCCGTGCTACAGAGTGCATGCAGCTGGAGCACAGGCAGAAGGAGGCGTCCAGAAAGAAGGCGTTCTTCAAGTACCCCCCCTCCTCCAGGCAGCCTTGAAACTGAGCACAACACACTGCGCCTCGGCAGCTTCCTTCTCCCATAGACAGACCGTCCCCTTCTTCACTCTCGCAGCTCCCTTGCCCACTTGCAGCAGCTGCTAGCAAAGAAAAAGGCTCCAGCAGTCAAAGCCTCTGCTGGGCTGCACTTTCATTTCCCCTTGCCTCACGTCAAAGCAGCAGCAACTCTCCGCTGCACTCTGTATTTCCAGTCCCCGCTGCATCTACCACTGTCATCTCGGCATCTCCAAGCATAAAGCTGGGCACAATTCTTTCCAGGGAAAGCTGGAAGAGAAATAGGTAGCAGCGCAAGTAGCCGCAGGTGGAACTTTCTGTTTACAAGGGCTAACGTGAATCCGCAAAGAAGCGAGGGACAGCCACGCTTCCTCTTGCAGCCCGTGCCGTGTGCACAGCAGCTCGGTGCTCTGTGCCTTCGTTGTGCCGGAGTCGAAGCGGTGTCTACTTGTCGCCCAGAGAGCGCGGTGCCGGCAGAGAAATGCTCCAGGCTGCTGCCTCTGCCCAAACACGCCTGGGCTCTGCACTTTCTCTCTCAGCGCTAGGGAGCAGCACATTCGCTCTGCCTTGCAGCCTGAATCTGAAGGGAAAGCTTCTCAGCTAAGTCTCGCCCAGAGAACAGTTGTAGGTCAACGAGCTTCCCCGGAGCTTAGCCTCGACGCCTGGGAACCTGTATTTGCAGCACATCCTAGTGCTAGCCCTCTTTCCTTTACAGCCTGCACAGCGCGCAGTGCACAGATCGCGGTGCTCTCTGCACCTGCCTTCCCACTTGCCAGTACCACCGCCAAGCTTACAGCCTTGCAGGGAGCCAAGAGGCCGATAGGCGTCTCGCCCAGAAGAACGTGCCAGGACGAAAAGATGCTCTTCCTTTCTCCTGCTCCTTGCCCGAATTGCGGTGCTGTGCTGAAAGTCTTGCGCAGCGAAAAGCTACTGCAGCGAGTGTTTCTCTCCTGACGCAGTTCGCTGAGCGAGAGCTCCACGGACAGCTTGGACTCGGTGAAACAGCAAGAAAATGCTTGTAGTACGTCGAGCTGAAGGGAAATCCCTGCACAGGCACACTGTGGCTGCGTGCAGTACTCACGCTGAAGAGCGGCAAAGCTCCAAGCCACGGCTGGGCTTCGCTTCTGTCCAGAGCACAGAAGGCGAAGAAGCAAGCAGCTGGGCACCGGGCTCGTGTAGTCCGGGGAGCGAATCTCACATGTCCAGCCAAGAGCTGCTTCACAAGCACATTCAGCTGAGAATGCAAGGGCTGCTTCAGGAAGGAAGGCGCAGCCCTTGCACTCCTGGACACAAGCTGGCCAGAAGCAGGTTCTTAAACCTTCCCTGCTACAGAGTGCATGCACCTTGAGCACAGGCAGAAGGACGCGTCCAGAAAGAAGGCGTTCTTCAAGTACCCCCCCTCCTCCAGGCAGCCTTGAAACTGAGCACAACACACTGCGCCTCGGCAGCTTCCTTCTCCCATAGACCGACCGTCCCCTTCTTCACTCTCGCACCTCCCTTGCCCACTTGCAGCAGCTGCTGCCAAAGAAAAAGGCTCCAGCAGTCAAAGCCTCTGCTGGGCTGCACTTTCATTTCCCCTTGCCTCACGTCAAAGCAGCAGCAACTCTCCGCTGCACTCTGTATTTCCAGTCCCCGCTGCATCTACCACTGTCATCTCGGCATCTCCAAGCATAAAGCTGGGCACAATGCTTTCCAGGGAAAGCTGGAAGAGAAATAGGTAGCAGCACAAGTAGCCGCAGGTGGAACTTTCTGTTTTCAAGTGCTAACGTGAATCCGCACACAAGCGAGGGACAGCCACGCTTCCTCTTGCAGCCCGTGCCGTGTGCACAGCAGCTCGGTGCTCTGCGCCTTCGTTGTGCCGGAGTCGAAGCGGTGTCTACTTGTCGCCCAGAGAGCGCGGTGCCGGCAGAGAAATGCTCCGGGCTGCTGCCTCTGCACCAAACACGCCTGGGCTCTGCACTTTCTCGCTCAGCGCTAGGGAGCAGCACATTCGCTCTGCCTTGCAGCCTGAATCTGAAGGGAAAGCTTCTCAGCTACGTCTCGCCCAGAGAACAGTTGTAGGTCAACGAGCTTCCCCGGAGCTTAGCCTCGACGCCTGGGAACCTGTATTTGCAGCACATCCTAGTGCTAGCCCTCTTTCCTTTACAGCCTGCACAGCGCGCAGTGCACAGATCGCGGTGCTCTCTGCACCTGCCTTCCCACTTGCCAGTACCACCGCCAAGCTTACAGCCTTGCAGGGAGCCAAGAGGCCGATAGGCGTCTCGCCCAGAAGAACGTGCCAGGACGAAAAGATGCTCTTCCTTTCTCCTGCTCCTTGCCCGAATTGCGGTGCTGTGCTGAAAGTCTTGCGCAGCGAAAAGCTACTGCAGCGAGTGTTTCTCTCCTGACGCAGTTCGCTGAGCGAGAGCTCCACGGACAGCTTGGACTCGGTGAAACAGCAAGAAAATGCTTGTAGTACGTCGAGCTGAGGAAAATCCCTGCACAGCACACTGTGGCTGCGTGCAGTACTCACGCTGAAGAGCGGCAAAGCTCCAAGCCATGGCTGGGCTTCACTTCTGTCCAGAGCACAGAAGGCGAAGAAGCAAGCAGCTGGGCACCGGGCTCGTGTAGTCCAGGGAGCGAATCTCACATGTCCAGCCAAGAGCTGCTTCACAAGCAGCTGCAGCTGAGAATGCTCTGGCTGCTTCAGGAAGGAAGGCGCAGCCCTTGCACTCCTGGACACAAGCTGGCCAGAAGCAGGTTCTTAAACCTTCCGTGCTACAGAGTGCATGCACCTTGAGCACAGGCAGAAGGACGCGTCCAGAAAGAAGGCGTTCTTCAAGTACCCCCCCTCCTCCAGGCAGCCTTGAAACTGAGCACAACACACTGCGCCTCGGCAGCTTCCTTCTCCCATAGACAGACCGTCCCCTTCTTCACTCTCGCAGCTCCCTTGCCCGCTTGCAGCAGCTGCTGCCAAAGAAAAAGGCTCCAGCAGTCAAAGCCTCTGCTGGGCTGCACTTTCATTTCCCCTTGCCTCACGTCAAAGCAGCAGCAACTCTCCGCTGCACTCTGTATTTCCAGTCCCCGCTGCATCTACCACTGTCATCTCGGCATCTCCAAGCATAAAGCTGGGCACAATTCTTTCCAGGGAAAGCTGGAAGAGAAATGGGTAGCAGCACAAGTAGCTGCAAGTTGAACTTTCTGTTTACAAGGGCTAACGTGAATCCGCAAAGAAGCGAGGGACAGCCACGCTTCCTCTTGCAGCCTGTGCCGTGTGCACAGCAGCTCGGTGCTCTGCGCCTTCGTTGTGCCGGAGTCGAAGCGGTGTCTACTTGTCGCCCAGAGAGCGCGGTGCCGGCAGAGAAATGCTCCAGGCTGCTGCCTCTGCCCAAACACGCCTGGGCTCTGCACTTTCTCGCTCAGCGCTAGGGAGCAGCACATTCGCTCTGCCTTGCAGCCTGAATCTGAAGGGAAAGCTTCTCAGCTACGTCTCGCCCAGAGAACAGTTGTAGGTCAACGAGCTTCCCCGGAGCTTAGCCTCGTCGCGTGCAAACCTGTATTTGCAGCACATCCTAGTGCTAGCCCTCTTTCCTTTACAGCCTGCACAGCGCGCAGTGCACAGATCGCGGTGCTCTCTGCACCTGCCTTCCCACTTGCCAGTACCACCGCCAAGCTTACAGCCTTGCAGGGAGCCAAGAGGCCGATAGGCGTCTCGCCCAGAAGAACGTGCCAGGACGAAAAGATGCTCTTCCTTTCTCCTGCTCCTTGCCCGAATTGCGGTGCTGTGCTGAAAGTCTTGCGCAGCGAAAAGCTACTGCAGCAAGTGTTTCTCTCCTGACGCAGTTCGCTGAGCGAGAGCTCCACGGACAGCTTGGACTCGGTGAAACAGCAAGAAAATGCTTGTAGTACGTCGAGCTGAAGGGAAATCCCTGCACAGGCACACTGTGGCTGCGTGCAGTACTCACGCTGAAGAGCGGCAAAGCTCCAAGCCACGGCTGGGCTTCGCTTCTGTCCAGAGCACAGAAGGCGAAGAAGCAAGCAGCTGGGCACCGGGCTCGTGTAGTCCGGGGAGCGAATCTCACATGTCCAGCCAAGAGCTGCTTCACAAGCAGCTGCAGCTGAGAATGCAAGGGCTGCTTCAGGAAGGAAGGCGCAGCCCTTGCACTCCTGGACACAAGCTGGCCAGAAGCAGGTTCTTAAACCTTCCGTGCTACAGAGTGCATGCACCTTGAGCACAGGCAGAAGGACGCGTCCAGAAAGAAGGCGTTCTTCAAGTACCCCCCCTCCTCCAGGCAGCCTTGAAACTGAGCACAACACACTGCGCCTCGGCAGCTTCCTTCTCCCATAGACCGACCGTCCCCTTCTTCACTCTCGCACCTCCCTTGCCCACTTGCAGCAGCTGCTGCCAAAGAAAAAGGCTCCAGCAGTCAAAGCCTCTGCTGGGCTGCACTTTCATTTCCCCTTGCCTCACGTCAAAGCAGCAGCAACTCTCCGCTGCACTCTGTATTTCCAGTCCCCGCTGCATCTACCACTGTCATCTCGGCATCTCCAAGCATAAAGCTGGGCACAATGCTTTCCAGGGAAAGCTGGAAGAGAAATAGGTAGCAGCACAAGTAGCCGCAGGTGGAACTTTCTGTTTTCAAGTGCTAACGTGAATCCGCACACAAGCGAGGGACAGCCACGCTTCCTCTTGCAGCCCGTGCCGTGTGCACAGCAGCTCGGTGCTCTGCGCCTTCGTTGTGCCGGAGTCGAAGCGGTGTCTACTTGTCGCCCAGAGAGCGCGGTGCCGGCAGAGAAATGCTCCGGGCTGCTGCCTCTGCACCAAACACGCCTGGGCTCTGCACTTTCTCGCTCAGCGCTAGGGAGCAGCACATTCGCTCTGCCTTGCAGCCTGAATCTGAAGGGAAAGCTTCTCAGCTAAGTCTCGCCCAGAGAACAGTTGTAGGTCAACGAGCTTCCCCGGAGCTTAGCCTCGACGCCTGGGAACCTGTATTTGCAGCACATCCTAGTGCTAGCCCTCTTTCCTTTACAGCCTGCACAGCGCGCAGTGCACAGATCGCGGTGCTCTCTGCACCTGCCTTCCCACTTGCCAGTACCACCGCCAAGCTTACAGCCTTGCAGGGAGCCAAGAGGCCGATAGGCGTCTCGCCCAGAAGAACGTGCCAGGACGAAAAGATGCTCTTCCTTTCTCCTGCTCCTTGCCCGAATTGCGGTGCTGTGCTGAAAGTCTTGCGCAGCGAAAAGCTACTGCAGCAAGTGTTTCTCTCCTGACGCAGTTCGCTGAGCGAGAGCTCCACGGACAGCTTGGACTCGGTGAAACAGCAAGAAAATGCTTGTAGTACGTCGAGCTGAAGGGAAATCCCTGCACAGGCACACTGTGGCTGCGTGCAGTACTCACGCTGAAGAGCGGCAAAGCTCCAAGCCACGGCTGGGCTTCGCTTCTGTCCAGAGCACAGAAGGCGAAGAAGCAAGCAGCTGGGCACCGGGCTCGTGTAGTCCGGGGAGCGAATCTCACATGTCCAGCCAAGAGCTGCTTCACAAGCAGCTGCAGCTGAGAATGCAAGGGCTGCTTCAGGAAGGAAGGCGCAGCCCTTGCACTCCTGGACACAAGCTGGCCAGAAGCAGGTTCTTAAACCTTCCGTGCTACAGAGTGCATGCACCTTGAGCACAGGCAGAAGGACGCGTCCAGAAAGAAGGCGTTCTTCAAGTACCCCCCCTCCTCCAGGCAGCCTTGAAACTGAGCACAACACACTGCGCCTCGGCAGCTTCCTTCTCCCATAGACCGACCGTCCCCTTCTTCACTCTCGCACCTCCCTTGCCCACTTGCAGCAGCTGCTGCCAAAGAAAAAGGCTCCAGCAGTCAAAGCCTCTGCTGGGCTGCACTTTCATTTCCCCTTGCCTCACGTCAAAGCAGCAGCAACTCTCCGCTGCACTCTGTATTTCCAGTCCCCGCTGCATCTACCACTGTCATCTCGGCATCTCCAAGCATAAAGCTGGGCACAATGCTTTCCAGGGAAAGCTGGAAGAGAAATAGGTAGCAGCACAAGTAGCCGCAGGTGGAACTTTCTGTTTTCAAGTGCTAACGTGAATCCGCACACAAGCGAGGGACAGCCACGCTTCCTCTTGCAGCCCGTGCCGTGTGCACAGCAGCTCGGTGCTCTGCGCCTTCGTTGTGCCGGAGTCGAAGCGGTGTCTACTTGTCGCCCAGAGAGCGCGGTGCCGGCAGAGAAATGCTCCGGGCTGCTGCCTCTGCACCAAACACGCCTGGGCTCTGCACTTTCTCGCTCAGCGCTAGGGAGCAGCACATTCGCTCTGCCTTGCAGCCTGAATCTGAAGGGAAAGCTTCTCAGCTACGTCTCGCCCAGAGAACAGTTGTAGGTCAACGAGCTTCCCCGGAGCTTAGCCTCGACGCCTGGGAACCTGTATTTGCAGCACATCCTAGTGCTAGCCCTCTTTCCTTTACAGCCTGCACAGCGCGCAGTGCACAGATCGCGGTGCTCTCTGCACCTGCCTTCCCACTTGCCAGTACCACCGCCAAGCTTACAGCCTTGCAGGGAGCCAAGAGGCCGATAGGCGTCTCGCCCAGAAGAACGTGCCAGGACGAAAAGATGCTCTTCCTTTCTCCTGCTCCTTGCCCGAATTGCGGTGCTGTGCTGAAAGTCTTGCGCAGCGAAAAGCTACTGCAGCAAGTGTTTCTCTCCTGACGCAGTTCGCTGAGCGAGAGCTCCACGGACAGCTTGGACTCGGTGAAACAGCAAGAAAATGCTTGTAGTACGTCGAGCTGAAGGGAAATCCCTGCACAGGCACACTGTGGCTGCGTGCAGTACTCACGCTGAAGAGCGGCAAAGCTCCAAGCCACGGCTGGGCTTCGCTTCTGTCCAGAGCACAGAAGGCGAAGAAGCAAGCAGCTGGGCACCGGGCTCGTGTAGTCCGGGGAGCGAATCTCACATGTCCAGCCAAGAGCTGCTTCACAAGCAGCTGCAGCTGAGAATGCAAGGGCTGCTTCAGGAAGGAAGGCGCAGCCCTTGCACTCCTGGACACAAGCTGGCCAGAAGCAGGTTCTTAAACCTTCCGTGCTACAGAGTGCATGCACCTTGAGCACAGGCAGAAGGACGCGTCCAGAAAGAAGGCGTTCTTCAAGTACCCCCCCTCCTCCAGGCAGCCTTGAAACTGAGCACAACACACTGCGCCTCGGCAGCTTCCTTCTCCCATAGACCGACCGTCCCCTTCTTCACTCTCGCACCTCCCTTGCCCACTTGCAGCAGCTGCTGCCAAAGAAAAAGGCTCCAGCAGTCAAAGCCTCTGCTGGGCTGCACTTTCATTTCCCCTTGCCTCACGTCAAAGCAGCAGCAACTCTCCGCTGCACTCTGTATTTCCAGTCCCCGCTGCATCTACCACTGTCATCTCGGCATCTCCAAGCATAAAGCTGGGCACAATGCTTTCCAGGGAAAGCTGGAAGAGAAATAGGTAGCAGCACAAGTAGCCGCAGGTGGAACTTTCTGTTTTCAAGTGCTAACGTGAATCCGCACACAAGCGAGGGACAGCCACGCTTCCTCTTGCAGCCCGTGCCGTGTGCACAGCAGCTCGGTGCTCTGCGCCTTCGTTGTGCCGGAGTCGAAGCGGTGTCTACTTGTCGCCCAGAGAGCGCGGTGCCGGCAGAGAAATGCTCCGGGCTGCTGCCTCTGCACCAAACACGCCTGGGCTCTGCACTTTCTCGCTCAGCGCTAGGGAGCAGCACATTCGCTCTGCCTTGCAGCCTGAATCTGAAGGGAAAGCTTCTCAGCTAAGTCTCGCCCAGAGAACAGTTGTAGGTCAACGAGCTTCCCCGGAGCTTAGCCTCGACGCCTGGGAACCTGTATTTGCAGCACATCCTAGTGCTAGCCCTCTTTCCTTTACAGCCTGCACAGCGCGCAGTGCACAGATCGCGGTGCTCTCTGCACCTGCCTTCCCACTTGCCAGTACCACCGCCAAGCTTACAGCCTTGCAGGGAGCCAAGAGGCCGATAGGCGTCTCGCCCAGAAGAACGTGCCAGGACGAAAAGATGCTCTTCCTTTCTCCTGCTCCTTGCCCGAATTGCGGTGCTGTGCTGAAAGTCTTGCGCAGCGAAAAGCTACTGCAGCAAGTGTTTCTCTCCTGACGCAGTTCGCTGAGCGAGAGCTCCACGGACAGCTTGGACTCGGTGAAACAGCAAGAAAATGCTTGTAGTACGTCGAGCTGAAGGGAAATCCCTGCACAGGCACACTGTGGCTGCGTGCAGTACTCACGCTGAAGAGCGGCAAAGCTCCAAGCCACGGCTGGGCTTCGCTTCTGTCCAGAGCACAGAAGGCGAAGAAGCAAGCAGCTGGGCACCGGGCTCGTGTAGTCCGGGGAGCGAATCTCACATGTCCAGCCAAGAGCTGCTTCACAAGCACATTCAGCTGAGAATGCAAGGGCTGCTTCAGGAAGGAAGGCGCAGCCCTTGCACTCCTGGACACAAGCTGGCCAGAAGCAGGTTCTTAAACCTTCCCTGCTACAGAGTGCATGCACCTTGAGCACAGGCAGAAGGACGCGTCCAGAAAGAAGGCGTTCTTCAAGTACCCCCCCTCCTCCAGGCAGCCTTGAAACTGAGCACAACACACTGCGCCTCGGCAGCTTCCTTCTCCCATAGACCGACCGTCCCCTTCTTCACTCTCGCACCTCCCTTGCCCACTTGCAGCAGCTGCTGCCAAAGAAAAAGGCTCCAGCAGTCAAAGCCTCTGCTGGGCTGCACTTTCATTTCCCCTTGCCTCACGTCAAAGCAGCAGCAACTCTCCGCTGCACTCTGTATTTCCAGTCCCCGCTGCATCTACCACTGTCATCTCGGCATCTCCAAGCATAAAGCTGGGCACAATGCTTTCCAGGGAAAGCTGGAAGAGAAATAGGTAGCAGCACAAGTAGCCGCAGGTGGAACTTTCTGTTTTCAAGTGCTAACGTGAATCCGCAAAGAAGCGAGGGACAGCCACGCTTCCTCTTGCAGCCCGTGCCGTGTGCACAGCAGCTCGGTGCTCTGCGCCTTCGTTGTGCCGGAGTCGAAGCGGTGTCTACTTGTCGCCCAGAGAGCGCGGTGCCGGCAGAGAAATGCTCCGGGCTGCTGCCTCTGCACCAAACACGCCTGGGCTCTGCACTTTCTCGCTCAGCGCTAGGGAGCAGCACATTCGCTCTGCCTTGCAGCCTGAATCTGAAGGGAAAGCTTCTCAGCTACGTCTCGCCCAGAGAACAGTTGTAGGTCAACGAGCTTCCCCGGAGCTTACCCTCGACGCCTGGGAACCTGTATTTGCAGCACATCCTAGTGCTAGCCCTCTTTCCTTTACAGCCTGCACAGCGCGCAGTGCACAGATCGCGGTGCTCTCTGCACCTGCCTTCCCACTTGCCAGTACCACCGCCAAGCTTACAGCCTTGCAGGGAGCCAAGAGGCCGATAGGCGTCTCGCCCAGAAGAACGTGCCAGGACGAAAAGATGCTCTTCCTTTCTCCTGCTCCTTGCCCGAATTGCGGTGCTGTGCTGAAAGTCTTGCGCAGCGAAAAGCTACTGCAGCAAGTGTTTCTCTCCTGACGCAGTTCGCTGAGCGAGAGCTCCACGGACAGCTTGGACTCGGTGAAACAGCAAGAAAATGCTTGTAGTACGTCGAGCTGAAGGGAAATCCCTGCACAGGCACACTGTGGCTGCGTGCAGTACTCACGCTGAAGAGCGGCAAAGCTCCAAGCCACGGCTGGGCTTCGCTTCTGTCCAGAGCACAGAAGGCGAAGAAGCAAGCAGCTGGGCACCGGGCTCGTGTAGTCCGGGGAGCGAATCTCACATGTCCAGCCAAGAGCTGCTTCACAAGCACATTCAGCTGAGAATGCAAGGGCTGCTTCAGGAAGGAAGGCGCAGCCCTTGCACTCCTGGACACAAGCTGGCCAGAAGCAGGTTCTTAAACCTTCCCTGCTACAGAGTGCATGCACCTTGAGCACAGGCAGAAGGACGCGTCCAGAAAGAAGGCGTTCTTCAAGTACCCCCCCTCCTCCAGGCAGCCTTGAAACTGAGCACAACACACTGCGCCTCGGCAGCTTCCTTCTCCCATAGACCGACCGTCCCCTTCTTCACTCTCGCACCTCCCTTGCCCACTTGCAGCAGCTGCTGCCAAAGAAAAAGGCTCCAGCAGTCAAAGCCTCTGCTGGGCTGCACTTTCATTTCCCCTTGCCTCACGTCAAAGCAGCAGCAACTCTCCGCTGCACTCTGTATTTCCAGTCCCCGCTGCATCTACCACTGTCATCTCGGCATCTCCAAGCATAAAGCTGGGCACAATGCTTTCCAGGGAAAGCTGGAAGAGAAATAGGTAGCAGCACAAGTAGCCGCAGGTGGAACTTTCTGTTTTCAAGTGCTAACGTGAATCCGCACACAAGCGAGGGACAGCCACGCTTCCTCTTGCAGCCCGTGCCGTGTGCACAGCAGCTCGGTGCTCTGCGCCTTCGTTGTGCCGGAGTCGAAGCGGTGTCTACTTGTCGCCCAGAGAGCGCGGTGCCGGCAGAGAAATGCTCCGGGCTGCTGCCTCTGCACCAAACACGCCTGGGCTCTGCACTTTCTCGCTCAGCGCTAGGGAGCAGCACATTCGCTCTGCCTTGCAGCCTGAATCTGAAGGGAAAGCTTCTCAGCTACGTCTCGCCCAGAGAACAGTTGTAGGTCAACGAGCTTCCCCGGAGCTTAGCCTCGACGCCTGGGAACCTGTATTTGCAGCACATCCTAGTGCTAGCCCTCTTTCCTTTACAGCCTGCACAGCGCGCAGTGCACAGATCGCGGTGCTCTCTGCACCTGCCTTCCCACTTGCCAGTACCACCGCCAAGCTTACAGCCTTGCAGGGAGCCAAGAGGCCGATAGGCGTCTCGCCCAGAAGAACGTGCCAGGACGAAAAGATGCTCTTCCTTTCTCCTGCTCCTTGCCCGAATTGCGGTGCTGTGCTGAAAGTCTTGCGCAGCGAAAAGCTACTGCAGCAAGTGTTTCTCTCCTGACGCAGTTCGCTGAGCGAGAGCTCCACGGACAGCTTGGACTCGGTGAAACAGCAAGAAAATGCTTGTAGTACGTCGAGCTGAAGGGAAATCCCTGCACAGGCACACTGTGGCTGCGTGCAGTACTCACGCTGAAGAGCGGCAAAGCTCCAAGCCACGGCTGGGCTTCGCTTCTGTCCAGAGCACAGAAGGCGAAGAAGCAAGCAGCTGGGCACCGGGCTCGTGTAGTCCGGGGAGCGAATCTCACATGTCCAGCCAAGAGCTGCTTCACAAGCACATTCAGCTGAGAATGCAAGGGCTGCTTCAGGAAGGAAGGCGCAGCCCTTGCACTCCTGGACACAAGCTGGCCAGAAGCAGGTTCTTAAACCTTCCCTGCTACAGAGTGCATGCACCTTGAGCACAGGCAGAAGGACGCGTCCAGAAAGAAGGCGTTCTTCAAGTACCCCCCCTCCTCCAGGCAGCCTTGAAACTGAGCACAACACACTGCGCCTCGGCAGCTTCCTTCTCCCATAGACCGACCGTCCCCTTCTTCACTCTCGCACCTCCCTTGCCCACTTGCAGCAGCTGCTGCCAAAGAAAAAGGCTCCAGCAGTCAAAGCCTCTGCTGGGCTGCACTTTCATTTCCCCTTGCCTCACGTCAAAGCAGCAGCAACTCTCCGCTGCACTCTGTATTTCCAGTCCCCGCTGCATCTACCACTGTCATCTCGGCATCTCCAAGCATAAAGCTGGGCACAATGCTTTCCAGGGAAAGCTGGAAGAGAAATAGGTAGCAGCACAAGTAGCCGCAGGTGGAACTTTCTGTTTTCAAGTGCTAACGTGAATCCGCACACAAGCGAGGGACAGCCACGCTTCCTCTTGCAGCCCGTGCCGTGTGCACAGCAGCTCGGTGCTCTGCGCCTTCGTTGTGCCGGAGTCGAAGCGGTGTCTACTTGTCGCCCAGAGAGCGCGGTGCCGGCAGAGAAATGCTCCGGGCTGCTGCCTCTGCACCAAACACGCCTGGGCTCTGCACTTTCTCGCTCAGCGCTAGGGAGCAGCACATTCGCTCTGCCTTGCAGCCTGAATCTGAAGGGAAAGCTTCTCAGCTAAGTCTCGCCCAGAGAACAGTTGTAGGTCAACGAGCTTCCCCGGAGCTTAGCCTCGACGCCTGGGAACCTGTATTTGCAGCACATCCTAGTGCTAGCCCTCTTTCCTTTACAGCCTGCACAGCGCGCAGTGCACAGATCGCGGTGCTCTCTGCACCTGCCTTCCCACTTGCCAGTACCACCGCCAAGCTTACAGCCTTGCAGGGAGCCAAGAGGCCGATAGGCGTCTCGCCCAGAAGAACGTGCCAGGACGAAAAGATGCTCTTCCTTTCTCCTGCTCCTTGCCCGAATTGCGGTGCTGTGCTGAAAGTCTTGCGCAGCGAAAAGCTACTGCAGCGAGTGTTTCTCTCCTGACGCAGTTCGCTGAGCGAGAGCTCCACGGACAGCTTGGACTCGGTGAAACAGCAAGAAAATGCTTGTAGTACGTCGAGCTGAGGAAAATCCCTGCACAGCACACTGTGGCTGCGTGCAGTACTCACGCTGAAGAGCGGCAAAGCTCCAAGCCATGGCTGGGCTTCACTTCTGTCCAGAGCACAGAAGGCGAAGAAGCAAGCAGCTGGGCACCGGGCTCGTGTAGTCCAGGGAGCGAATCTCACATGTCCAGCCAAGAGCTGCTTCACAAGCAGCTGCAGCTGAGAATGCTCTGGCTGCTTCAGGAAGGAAGGCGCAGCCCTTGCACTCCTGGACACAAGCTGGCCAGAAGCAGGTTCTTAAACCTTCCGTGCTACAGAGTGCATGCACCTTGAGCACAGGCAGAAGGACGCGTCCAGAAAGAAGGCGTTCTTCAAGTACCCCCCCTCCTCCAGGCAGCCTTGAAACTGAGCACAACACACTGCGCCTCGGCAGCTTCCTTCTCCCATAGACAGACCGTCCCCTTCTTCACTCTCGCACCTCCCTTGCCCACTTGCAGCAGCTGCTGCCAAAGAAAAAGGCTCCAGCAGTCAAAGCCTCTGCTGGGCTGCACTTTCATTTCCCCTTGCCTCACGTCAAAGCAGCAGCAACTCTCCGCTGCACTCTGTATTTCCAGTCCCCGCTGCATCTACCACTGTCATCTCGGCATCTCCAAGCATAAAGCTGGGCACAATTCTTTCCAGGGAAAGCTGGAAGAGAAATGGGTAGCAGCACAAGTAGCTGCAAGTTGAACTTTCTGTTTACAAGGGCTAACGTGAATCCGCAAAGAAGCGAGGGACAGCCACGCTTCCTCTTGCAGCCTGTGCCGTGTGCACAGCAGCTCGGTGCTCTGCGCCTTCGTTGTGCCGGAGTCGAAGCGGTGTCTACTTGTCGCCCAGAGAGCGCGGTGCCGGCAGAGAAATGCTCCAGGCTGCTGCCTCTGCCCAAACACGCCTGGGCTCTGCACTTTCTCGCTCAGCGCTAGGGAGCAGCACATTCGCTCTGCCTTGCAGCCTGAATCTGAAGGGAAAGCTTCTCAGCTACGTCTCGCCCAGAGAACAGTTGTAGGTCAACGAGCTTCCCCGGAGCTTAGCCTCGTCGCGTGCAAACCTGTATTTGCAGCACATCCTAGTGCTAGCCCTCTTTCCTTTACAGCCTGCACAGCGCGCAGTGCACAGATCGCGGTGCTCTCTGCACCTGCCTTCCCACTTGCCAGTACCACCGCCAAGCTTACAGCCTTGCAGGGAGCCAAGAGGCCGATAGGCGTCTCGCCCAGAAGAACGTGCCAGGACGAAAAGATGCTCTTCCTTTCTCCTGCTCCTTGCCCGAATTGCGGTGCTGTGCTGAAAGTCTTGCGCAGCGAAAAGCTACTGCAGCAAGTGTTTCTCTCCTGACGCAGTTCGCTGAGCGAGAGCTCCACGGACAGCTTGGACTCGGTGAAACAGCAAGAAAATGCTTGTAGTACGTCGAGCTGAAGGGAAATCCCTGCACAGGCACACTGTGGCTGCGTGCAGTACTCACGCTGAAGAGCGGCAAAGCTCCAAGCCACGGCTGGGCTTCGCTTCTGTCCAGAGCACAGAAGGCGAAGAAGCAAGCAGCTGGGCACCGGGCTCGTGTAGTCCGGGGAGCGAATCTCACATGTCCAGCCAAGAGCTGCTTCACAAGCACATTCAGCTGAGAATGCAAGGGCTGCTTCAGGAAGGAAGGCGCAGCCCTTGCACTCCTGGACACAAGCTGGCCAGAAGCAGGTTCTTAAACCTTCCGTGCTACAGAGTGCATGCACCTTGAGCACAGGCAGAAGGACGCGTCCAGAAAGAAGGCGTTCTTCAAGTACCCCCCCTCCTCCAGGCAGCCTTGAAACTGAGCACAACACACTGCGCCTCGGCAGCTTCCTTCTCCCATAGACCGACCGTCCCCTTCTTCACTCTCGCACCTCCCTTGCCCACTTGCAGCAGCTGCTGCCAAAGAAAAAGGCTCCAGCAGTCAAAGCCTCTGCTGGGCTGCACTTTCATTTCCCCTTGCCTCACGTCAAAGCAGCAGCAACTCTCCGCTGCACTCTGTATTTCCAGTCCCCGCTGCATCTACCACTGTCATCTCGGCATCTCCAAGCATAAAGCTGGGCACAATGCTTTCCAGGGAAAGCTGGAAGAGAAATAGGTAGCAGCACAAGTAGCCGCAGGTGGAACTTTCTGTTTTCAAGTGCTAACGTGAATCCGCACACAAGCGAGGGACAGCCACGCTTCCTCTTGCAGCCCGTGCCGTGTGCACAGCAGCTCGGTGCTCTGCGCCTTCGTTGTGCCGGAGTCGAAGCGGTGTCTACTTGTCGCCCAGAGAGCGCGGTGCCGGCAGAGAAATGCTCCGGGCTGCTGCCTCTGCACCAAACACGCCTGGGCTCTGCACTTTCTCGCTCAGCGCTAGGGAGCAGCACATTCGCTCTGCCTTGCAGCCTGAATCTGAAGGGAAAGCTTCTCAGCTAAGTCTCGCCCAGAGAACAGTTGTAGGTCAACGAGCTTCCCCGGAGCTTAGCCTCGACGCCTGGGAACCTGTATTTGCAGCACATCCTAGTGCTAGCCCTCTTTCCTTTACAGCCTGCACAGCGCGCAGTGCACAGATCGCGGTGCTCTCTGCACCTGCCTTCCCACTTGCCAGTACCACCGCCAAGCTTACAGCCTTGCAGGGAGCCAAGAGGCCGATAGGCGTCTCGCCCAGAAGAACGTGCCAGGACGAAAAGATGCTCTTCCTTTCTCCTGCTCCTTGCCCGAATTGCGGTGCTGTGCTGAAAGTCTTGCGCAGCGAAAAGCTACTGCAGCAAGTGTTTCTCTCCTGACGCAGTTCGCTGAGCGAGAGCTCCACGGACAGCTTGGACTCGGTGAAACAGCAAGAAAATGCTTGTAGTACGTCGAGCTGAAGGGAAATCCCTGCACAGGCACACTGTGGCTGCGTGCAGTACTCACGCTGAAGAGCGGCAAAGCTCCAAGCCACGGCTGGGCTTCGCTTCTGTCCAGAGCACAGAAGGCGAAGAAGCAAGCAGCTGGGCACCGGGCTCGTGTAGTCCGGGGAGCGAATCTCACATGTCCAGCCAAGAGCTGCTTCACAAGCACATTCAGCTGAGAATGCAAGGGCTGCTTCAGGAAGGAAGGCGCAGCCCTTGCACTCCTGGACACAAGCTGGCCAGAAGCAGGTTCTTAAACCTTCCCTGCTACAGAGTGCATGCACCTTGAGCACAGGCAGAAGGACGCGTCCAGAAAGAAGGCGTTCTTCAAGTACCCCCCCTCCTCCAGGCAGCCTTGAAACTGAGCACAACACACTGCGCCTCGGCAGCTTCCTTCTCCCATAGACCGACCGTCCCCTTCTTCACTCTCGCACCTCCCTTGCCCACTTGCAGCAGCTGCTGCCAAAGAAAAAGGCTCCAGCAGTCAAAGCCTCTGCTGGGCTGCACTTTCATTTCCCCTTGCCTCACGTCAAAGCAGCAGCAACTCTCCGCTGCACTCTGTATTTCCAGTCCCCGCTGCATCTACCACTGTCATCTCGGCATCTCCAAGCATAAAGCTGGGCACAATGCTTTCCAGGGAAAGCTGGAAGAGAAATAGGTAGCAGCACAAGTAGCCGCAGGTGGAACTTTCTGTTTTCAAGTGCTAACGTGAATCCGCACACAAGCGAGGGACAGCCACGCTTCCTCTTGCAGCCCGTGCCGTGTGCACAGCAGCTCGGTGCTCTGCGCCTTCGTTGTGCCGGAGTCGAAGCGGTGTCTACTTGTCGCCCAGAGAGCGCGGTGCCGGCAGAGAAATGCTCCGGGCTGCTGCCTCTGCACCAAACACGCCTGGGCTCTGCACTTTCTCGCTCAGCGCTAGGGAGCAGCACATTCGCTCTGCCTTGCAGCCTGAATCTGAAGGGAAAGCTTCTCAGCTACGTCTCGCCCAGAGAACAGTTGTAGGTCAACGAGCTTCCCCGGAGCTTAGCCTCGACGCCTGGGAACCTGTATTTGCAGCACATCCTAGTGCTAGCCCTCTTTCCTTTACAGCCTGCACAGCGCGCAGTGCACAGATCGCGGTGCTCTCTGCACCTGCCTTCCCACTTGCCAGTACCACCGCCAAGCTTACAGCCTTGCAGGGAGCCAAGAGGCCGATAGGCGTGTCGCCCAGAAGAACGTGCCAGGACGAAAAGATGCTCTTCCTTTCTCCTGCTCCTTGCCCGAATTGCGGTGCTGTGCTGAAAGTCTTGCGCAGCGAAAAGCTACTGCAGCAAGTGTTTCTCTCCTGACGCAGTTCGCTGAGCGAGAGCTCCACGGACAGCTTGGACTCGGTGAAACAGCAAGAAAATGCTTGTAGTACGTCGAGCTGAAGGGAAATCCCTGCACAGGCACACTGTGGCTGCGTGCAGTACTCACGCTGAAGAGCGGCAAAGCTCCAAGCCACGGCTGGGCTTCGCTTCTGTCCAGAGCACAGAAGGCGAAGAAGCAAGCAGCTGGGCACCGGGCTCGTGTAGTCCGGGGAGCGAATCTCACATGTCCAGCCAAGAGCTGCTTCACAAGCAGCTGCAGCTGAGAATGCAAGGGCTGCTTCAGGAAGGAAGGCGCAGCCCTTGCACTCCTGGACACAAGCTGGCCAGAAGCAGGTTCTTAAACCTTCCGTGCTACAGAGTGCATGCACCTTGAGCACAGGCAGAAGGACGCGTCCAGAAAGAAGGCGTTCTTCAAGTACCCCCCCTCCTCCAGGCAGCCTTGAAACTGAGCACAACACACTGCGCCTCGGCAGCTTCCTTCTCCCATAGACCGACCGTCCCCTTCTTCACTCTCGCACCTCCCTTGCCCACTTGCAGCAGCTGCTGCCAAAGAAAAAGGCTCCAGCAGTCAAAGCCTCTGCTGGGCTGCACTTTCATTTCCCCTTGCCTCACGTCAAAGCAGCAGCAACTCTCCGCTGCACTCTGTATTTCCAGTCCCCGCTGCATCTACCACTGTCATCTCGGCATCTCCAAGCATAAAGCTGGGCACAATGCTTTCCAGGGAAAGCTGGAAGAGAAATAGGTAGCAGCACAAGTAGCCGCAGGTGGAACTTTCTGTTTTCAAGTGCTAACGTGAATCCGCACACAAGCGAGGGACAGCCACGCTTCCTCTTGCAGCCCGTGCCGTGTGCACAGCAGCTCGGTGCTCTGCGCCTTCGTTGTGCCGGAGTCGAAGCGGTGTCTACTTGTCGCCCAGAGAGCGCGGTGCCGGCAGAGAAATGCTCCGGGCTGCTGCCTCTGCACCAAACACGCCTGGGCTCTGCACTTTCTCGCTCAGCGCTAGGGAGCAGCACATTCGCTCTGCCTTGCAGCCTGAATCTGAAGGGAAAGCTTCTCAGCTAAGTCTCGCCCAGAGAACAGTTGTAGGTCAACGAGCTTCCCCGGAGCTTAGCCTCGACGCCTGGGAACCTGTATTTGCAGCACATCCTAGTGCTAGCCCTCTTTCCTTTACAGCCTGCACAGCGCGCAGTGCACAGATCGCGGTGCTCTCTGCACCTGCCTTCCCACTTGCCAGTACCACCGCCAAGCTTACAGCCTTGCAGGGAGCCAAGAGGCCGATAGGCGTCTCGCCCAGAAGAACGTGCCAGGACGAAAAGATGCTCTTCCTTTCTCCTGCTCCTTGCCCGAATTGCGGTGCTGTGCTGAAAGTCTTGCGCAGCGAAAAGCTACTGCAGCAAGTGTTTCTCTCCTGACGCAGTTCGCTGAGCGAGAGCTCCACGGACAGCTTGGACTCGGTGAAACAGCAAGAAAATGCTTGTAGTACGTCGAGCTGAAGGGAAATCCCTGCACAGGCACACTGTGGCTGCGTGCAGTACTCACGCTGAAGAGCGGCAAAGCTCCAAGCCACGGCTGGGCTTCGCTTCTGTCCAGAGCACAGAAGGCGAAGAAGCAAGCAGCTGGGCACCGGGCTCGTGTAGTCCGGGGAGCGAATCTCACATGTCCAGCCAAGAGCTGCTTCACAAGCACATTCAGCTGAGAATGCAAGGGCTGCTTCAGGAAGGAAGGCGCAGCCCTTGCACTCCTGGACACAAGCTGGCCAGAAGCAGGTTCTTAAACCTTCCCTGCTACAGAGTGCATGCACCTTGAGCACAGGCAGAAGGACGCGTCCAGAAAGAAGGCGTTCTTCAAGTACCCCCCCTCCTCCAGGCAGCCTTGAAACTGAGCACAACACACTGCGCCTCGGCAGCTTCCTTCTCCCATAGACCGACCGTCCCCTTCTTCACTCTCGCACCTCCCTTGCCCACTTGCAGCAGCTGCTGCCAAAGAAAAAGGCTCCAGCAGTCAAAGCCTCTGCTGGGCTGCACTTTCATTTCCCCTTGCCTCACGTCAAAGCAGCAGCAACTCTCCGCTGCACTCTGTATTTCCAGTCCCCGCTGCATCTACCACTGTCATCTCGGCATCTCCAAGCATAAAGCTGGGCACAATGCTTTCCAGGGAAAGCTGGAAGAGAAATAGGTAGCAGCACAAGTAGCCGCAGGTGGAACTTTCTGTTTTCAAGTGCTAACGTGAATCCGCACACAAGCGAGGGACAGCCACGCTTCCTCTTGCAGCCCGTGCCGTGTGCACAGCAGCTCGGTGCTCTGCGCCTTCGTTGTGCCGGAGTCGAAGCGGTGTCTACTTGTCGCCCAGAGAGCGCGGTGCCGGCAGAGAAATGCTCCGGGCTGCTGCCTCTGCACCAAACACGCCTGGGCTCTGCACTTTCTCGCTCAGCGCTAGGGAGCAGCACATTCGCTCTGCCTTGCAGCCTGAATCTGAAGGGAAAGCTTCTCAGCTACGTCTCGCCCAGAGAACAGTTGTAGGTCAACGAGCTTCCCCGGAGCTTAGCCTCGACGCCTGGGAACCTGTATTTGCAGCACATCCTAGTGCTAGCCCTCTTTCCTTTACAGCCTGCACAGCGCGCAGTGCACAGATCGCGGTGCTCTCTGCACCTGCCTTCCCACTTGCCAGTACCACCGCCAAGCTTACAGCCTTGCAGGGAGCCAAGAGGCCGATAGGCGTCTCGCCCAGAAGAACGTGCCAGGACGAAAAGATGCTCTTCCTTTCTCCTGCTCCTTGCCCGAATTGCGGTGCTGTGCTGAAAGTCTTGCGCAGCGAAAAGCTACTGCAGCAAGTGTTTCTCTCCTGACGCAGTTCGCTGAGCGAGAGCTCCACGGACAGCTTGGACTCGGTGAAACAGCAAGAAAATGCTTGTAGTACGTCGAGCTGAAGGGAAATCCCTGCACAGGCACACTGTGGCTGCGTGCAGTACTCACGCTGAAGAGCGGCAAAGCTCCAAGCCACGGCTGGGCTTCGCTTCTGTCCAGAGCACAGAAGGCGAAGAAGCAAGCAGCTGGGCACCGGGCTCGTGTAGTCCGGGGAGCGAATCTCACATGTCCAGCCAAGAGCTGCTTCACAAGCAGCTGCAGCTGAGAATGCAAGGGCTGCTTCAGGAAGGAAGGCGCAGCCCTTGCACTCCTGGACACAAGCTGGCCAGAAGCAGGTTCTTAAACCTTCCGTGCTACAGAGTGCATGCACCTTGAGCACAGGCAGAAGGACGCGTCCAGAAAGAAGGCGTTCTTCAAGTACCCCCCCTCCTCCAGGCAGCCTTGAAACTGAGCACAACACACTGCGCCTCGGCAGCTTCCTTCTCCCATAGACCGACCGTCCCCTTCTTCACTCTCGCACCTCCCTTGCCCACTTGCAGCAGCTGCTGCCAAAGAAAAAGGCTCCAGCAGTCAAAGCCTCTGCTGGGCTGCACTTTCATTTCCCCTTGCCTCACGTCAAAGCAGCAGCAACTCTCCGCTGCACTCTGTATTTCCAGTCCCCGCTGCATCTACCACTGTCATCTCGGCATCTCCAAGCATAAAGCTGGGCACAATGCTTTCCAGGGAAAGCTGGAAGAGAAATAGGTAGCAGCACAAGTAGCCGCAGGTGGAACTTTCTGTTTTCAAGTGCTAACGTGAATCCGCACACAAGCGAGGGACAGCCACGCTTCCTCTTGCAGCCCGTGCCGTGTGCACAGCAGCTCGGTGCTCTGCGCCTTCGTTGTGCCGGAGTCGAAGCGGTGTCTACTTGTCGCCCAGAGAGCGCGGTGCCGGCAGAGAAATGCTCCGGGCTGCTGCCTCTGCACCAAACACGCCTGGGCTCTGCACTTTCTCGCTCAGCGCTAGGGAGCAGCACATTCGCTCTGCCTTGCAGCCTGAATCTGAAGGGAAAGCTTCTCAGCTAAGTCTCGCCCAGAGAACAGTTGTAGGTCAACGAGCTTCCCCGGAGCTTAGCCTCGACGCCTGGGAACCTGTATTTGCAGCACATCCTAGTGCTAGCCCTCTTTCCTTTACAGCCTGCACAGCGCGCAGTGCACAGATCGCGGTGCTCTCTGCACCTGCCTTCCCACTTGCCAGTACCACCGCCAAGCTTACAGCCTTGCAGGGAGCCAAGAGGCCGATAGGCGTCTCGCCCAGAAGAACGTGCCAGGACGAAAAGATGCTCTTCCTTTCTCCTGCTCCTTGCCCGAATTGCGGTGCTGTGCTGAAAAGTCTTGCGCAGCGAAAAGCTACTGCAAGCAAGTGTTTCTCTCCTGACGCAGTTCGCTGAGCGAGAGCTCCACGGACAGCTTGGACTCGGTGAAACAGCAAGAAAATGCTTGTAGTACGTCGAGCTGACGGGAAATCCCTGCACAGCACACTGTGGCTGCGTGCAGTACTCACGCTGAAGAGCGGCAAAGCTCCAAGCCACGGCTGGGCTTCGCTTCTGTCCAGAGCACAGAAGGCGAAGAAGCAAGCAGCTGGGCACCGGGCTCGTGTAGTCCGGGGAGCGAATCTCACATGTCCAGCCAAGAGCTGCTTCACAAGCACATTCAGCTGAGAATGCAAGGGCTGCTTCAGGAAGGAAGGCGCAGCCCTTGCACTCCTGGACACAAGCTGGCCAGAAGCAGGTTCTTAAACCTTCCCTGCTACAGAGTGCATGCACCTTGAGCACAGGCAGAAGGACGCGTCCAGAAAGAAGGCGTTCTTCAAGTACCCCCCCTCCTCCAGGCAGCCTTGAAACTGAGCACAACACACTGCGCCTCGGCAGCTTCCTTCTCCCATAGACCGACCGTCCCCTTCTTCACTCTCGCACCTCCCTTGCCCACTTGCAGCAGCTGCTGCCAAAGAAAAAGGCTCCAGCAGTCAAAGCCTCTGCTGGGCTGCACTTTCATTTCCCCTTGCCTCACGTCAAAGCAGCAGCAACTCTCCGCTGCACTCTGTATTTCCAGTCCCCGCTGCATCTACCACTGTCATCTCGGCATCTCCAAGCATAAAGCTGGGCACAATGCTTTCCAGGGAAAGCTGGAAGAGAAATAGGTAGCAGCACAAGTAGCCGCAGGTGGAACTTTCTGTTTTCAAGTGCTAACGTGAATCCGCACACAAGCGAGGGACAGCCACGCTTCCTCTTGCAGCCCGTGCCGTGTGCACAGCAGCTCGGTGCTCTGCGCCTTCGTTGTGCCGGAGTCGAAGCGGTGTCTACTTGTCGCCCAGAGAGCGCGGTGCCGGCAGAGAAATGCTCCGGGCTGCTGCCTCTGCACCAAACACGCCTGGGCTCTGCACTTTCTCGCTCAGCGCTAGGGAGCAGCACATTCGCTCTGCCTTGCAGCCTGAATCTGAAGGGAAAGCTTCTCAGCTACGTCTCGCCCAGAGAACAGTTGTAGGTCAACGAGCTTCCCCGGAGCTTAGCCTCGACGCCTGGGAACCTGTATTTGCAGCACATCCTAGTGCTAGCCCTCTTTCCTTTACAGCCTGCACAGCGCGCAGTGCACAGATCGCGGTGCTCTCTGCACCTGCCTTCCCACTTGCCAGTACCACCGCCAAGCTTACAGCCTTGCAGGGAGCCAAGAGGCCGATAGGCGTGTCGCCCAGAAGAACGTGCCAGGACGAAAAGATGCTCTTCCTTTCTCCTGCTCCTTGCCCGAATTGCGGTGCTGTGCTGAAAGTCTTGCGCAGCGAAAAGCTACTGCAGCAAGTGTTTCTCTCCTGACGCAGTTCGCTGAGCGAGAGCTCCACGGACAGCTTGGACTCGGTGAAACAGCAAGAAAATGCTTGTAGTACGTCGAGCTGAAGGGAAATCCCTGCACAGGCACACTGTGGCTGCGTGCAGTACTCACGCTGAAGAGCGGCAAAGCTCCAAGCCACGGCTGGGCTTCGCTTCTGTCCAGAGCACAGAAGGCGAAGAAGCAAGCAGCTGGGCACCGGGCTCGTGTAGTCCGGGGAGCGAATCTCACATGTCCAGCCAAGAGCTGCTTCACAAGCAGCTGCAGCTGAGAATGCAAGGGCTGCTTCAGGAAGGAAGGCGCAGCCCTTGCACTCCTGGACACAAGCTGGCCAGAAGCAGGTTCTTAAACCTTCCGTGCTACAGAGTGCATGCACCTTGAGCACAGGCAGAAGGACGCGTCCAGAAAGAAGGCGTTCTTCAAGTACCCCCCCTCCTCCAGGCAGCCTTGAAACTGAGCACAACACACTGCGCCTCGGCAGCTTCCTTCTCCCATAGACCGACCGTCCCCTTCTTCACTCTCGCACCTCCCTTGCCCACTTGCAGCAGCTGCTGCCAAAGAAAAAGGCTCCAGCAGTCAAAGCCTCTGCTGGGCTGCACTTTCATTTCCCCTTGCCTCACGTCAAAGCAGCAGCAACTCTCCGCTGCACTCTGTATTTCCAGTCCCCGCTGCATCTACCACTGTCATCTCGGCATCTCCAAGCATAAAGCTGGGCACAATGCTTTCCAGGGAAAGCTGGAAGAGAAATAGGTAGCAGCACAAGTAGCCGCAGGTGGAACTTTCTGTTTTCAAGTGCTAACGTGAATCCGCACACAAGCGAGGGACAGCCACGCTTCCTCTTGCAGCCCGTGCCGTGTGCACAGCAGCTCGGTGCTCTGCGCCTTCGTTGTGCCGGAGTCGAAGCGGTGTCTACTTGTCGCCCAGAGAGCGCGGTGCCGGCAGAGAAATGCTCCGGGCTGCTGCCTCTGCACCAAACACGCCTGGGCTCTGCACTTTCTCGCTCAGCGCTAGGGAGCAGCACATTCGCTCTGCCTTGCAGCCTGAATCTGAAGGGAAAGCTTCTCAGCTAAGTCTCGCCCAGAGAACAGTTGTAGGTCAACGAGCTTCCCCGGAGCTTAGCCTCGACGCCTGGGAACCTGTATTTGCAGCACATCCTAGTGCTAGCCCTCTTTCCTTTACAGCCTGCACAGCGCGCAGTGCACAGATCGCGGTGCTCTCTGCACCTGCCTTCCCACTTGCCAGTACCACCGCCAAGCTTACAGCCTTGCAGGGAGCCAAGAGGCCGATAGGCGTCTCGCCCAGAAGAACGTGCCAGGACGAAAAGATGCTCTTCCTTTCTCCTGCTCCTTGCCCGAATTGCGGTGCTGTGCTGAAAGTCTTGCGCAGCGAAAAGCTACTGCAGCAAGTGTTTCTCTCCTGACGCAGTTCGCTGAGCGAGAGCTCCACGGACAGCTTGGACTCGGTGAAACAGCAAGAAAATGCTTGTAGTACGTCGAGCTGAAGGGAAATCCCTGCACAGGCACACTGTGGCTGCGTGCAGTACTCACGCTGAAGAGCGGCAAAGCTCCAAGCCACGGCTGGGCTTCGCTTCTGTCCAGAGCACAGAAGGCGAAGAAGCAAGCAGCTGGGCACCGGGCTCGTGTAGTCCGGGGAGCGAATCTCACATGTCCAGCCAAGAGCTGCTTCACAAGCACATTCAGCTGAGAATGCAAGGGCTGCTTCAGGAAGGAAGGCGCAGCCCTTGCACTCCTGGACACAAGCTGGCCAGAAGCAGGTTCTTAAACCTTCCCTGCTACAGAGTGCATGCACCTTGAGCACAGGCAGAAGGACGCGTCCAGAAAGAAGGCGTTCTTCAAGTACCCCCCCTCCTCCAGGCAGCCTTGAAACTGAGCACAACACACTGCGCCTCGGCAGCTTCCTTCTCCCATAGACCGACCGTCCCCTTCTTCACTCTCGCACCTCCCTTGCCCACTTGCAGCAGCTGCTGCCAAAGAAAAAGGCTCCAGCAGTCAAAGCCTCTGCTGGGCTGCACTTTCATTTCCCCTTGCCTCACGTCAAAGCAGCAGCAACTCTCCGCTGCACTCTGTATTTCCAGTCCCCGCTGCATCTACCACTGTCATCTCGGCATCTCCAAGCATAAAGCTGGGCACAATGCTTTCCAGGGAAAGCTGGAAGAGAAATAGGTAGCAGCACAAGTAGCCGCAGGTGGAACTTTCTGTTTTCAAGTGCTAACGTGAATCCGCACACAAGCGAGGGACAGCCACGCTTCCTCTTGCAGCCCGTGCCGTGTGCACAGCAGCTCGGTGCTCTGCGCCTTCGTTGTGCCGGAGTCGAAGCGGTGTCTACTTGTCGCCCAGAGAGCGCGGTGCCGGCAGAGAAATGCTCCGGGCTGCTGCCTCTGCACCAAACACGCCTGGGCTCTGCACTTTCTCGCTCAGCGCTAGGGAGCAGCACATTCGCTCTGCCTTGCAGCCTGAATCTGAAGGGAAAGCTTCTCAGCTACGTCTCGCCCAGAGAACAGTTGTAGGTCAACGAGCTTCCCCGGAGCTTAGCCTCGACGCCTGGGAACCTGTATTTGCAGCACATCCTAGTGCTAGCCCTCTTTCCTTTACAGCCTGCACAGCGCGCAGTGCACAGATCGCGGTGCTCTCTGCACCTGCCTTCCCACTTGCCAGTACCACCGCCAAGCTTACAGCCTTGCAGGGAGCCAAGAGGCCGATAGGCGTCTCGCCCAGAAGAACGTGCCAGGACGAAAAGATGCTCTTCCTTTCTCCTGCTCCTTGCCCGAATTGCGGTGCTGTGCTGAAAGTCTTGCGCAGCGAAAAGCTACTGCAGCAAGTGTTTCTCTCCTGACGCAGTTCGCTGAGCGAGAGCTCCACGGACAGCTTGGACTCGGTGAAACAGCAAGAAAATGCTTGTAGTACGTCGAGCTGAAGGGAAATCCCTGCACAGGCACACTGTGGCTGCGTGCAGTACTCACGCTGAAGAGCGGCAAAGCTCCAAGCCACGGCTGGGCTTCGCTTCTGTCCAGAGCACAGAAGGCGAAGAAGCAAGCAGCTGGGCACCGGGCTCGTGTAGTCCGGGGAGCGAATCTCACATGTCCAGCCAAGAGCTGCTTCACAAGCAGCTGCAGCTGAGAATGCAAGGGCTGCTTCAGGAAGGAAGGCGCAGCCCTTGCACTCCTGGACACAAGCTGGCCAGAAGCAGGTTCTTAAACCTTCCGTGCTACAGAGTGCATGCACCTTGAGCACAGGCAGAAGGACGCGTCCAGAAAGAAGGCGTTCTTCAAGTACCCCCCCTCCTCCAGGCAGCCTTGAAACTGAGCACAACACACTGCGCCTCGGCAGCTTCCTTCTCCCATAGACCGACCGTCCCCTTCTTCACTCTCGCACCTCCCTTGCCCACTTGCAGCAGCTGCTGCCAAAGAAAAAGGCTCCAGCAGTCAAAGCCTCTGCTGGGCTGCACTTTCATTTCCCCTTGCCTCACGTCAAAGCAGCAGCAACTCTCCGCTGCACTCTGTATTTCCAGTCCCCGCTGCATCTACCACTGTCATCTCGGCATCTCCAAGCATAAAGCTGGGCACAATGCTTTCCAGGGAAAGCTGGAAGAGAAATAGGTAGCAGCACAAGTAGCCGCAGGTGGAACTTTCTGTTTTCAAGTGCTAACGTGAATCCGCACACAAGCGAGGGACAGCCACGCTTCCTCTTGCAGCCCGTGCCGTGTGCACAGCAGCTCGGTGCTCTGCGCCTTCGTTGTGCCGGAGTCGAAGCGGTGTCTACTTGTCGCCCAGAGAGCGCGGTGCCGGCAGAGAAATGCTCCGGGCTGCTGCCTCTGCACCAAACACGCCTGGGCTCTGCACTTTCTCGCTCAGCGCTAGGGAGCAGCACATTCGCTCTGCCTTGCAGCCTGAATCTGAAGGGAAAGCTTCTCAGCTAAGTCTCGCCCAGAGAACAGTTGTAGGTCAACGAGCTTCCCCGGAGCTTAGCCTCGACGCCTGGGAACCTGTATTTGCAGCACATCCTAGTGCTAGCCCTCTTTCCTTTACAGCCTGCACAGCGCGCAGTGCACAGATCGCGGTGCTCTCTGCACCTGCCTTCCCACTTGCCAGTACCACCGCCAAGCTTACAGCCTTGCAGGGAGCCAAGAGGCCGATAGGCGTCTCGCCCAGAAGAACGTGCCAGGACGAAAAGATGCTCTTCCTTTCTCCTGCTCCTTGCCCGAATTGCGGTGCTGTGCTGAAAAGTCTTGCGCAGCGAAAAGCTACTGCAAGCAAGTGTTTCTCTCCTGACGCAGTTCGCTGAGCGAGAGCTCCACGGACAGCTTGGACTCGGTGAAACAGCAAGAAAATGCTTGTAGTACGTCGAGCTGACGGGAAATCCCTGCACAGCACACTGTGGCTGCGTGCAGTACTCACGCTGAAGAGCGGCAAAGCTCCAAGCCACGGCTGGGCTTCGCTTCTGTCCAGAGCACAGAAGGCGAAGAAGCAAGCAGCTGGGCACCGGGCTCGTGTAGTCCGGGGAGCGAATCTCACATGTCCAGCCAAGAGCTGCTTCACAAGCACATTCAGCTGAGAATGCAAGGGCTGCTTCAGGAAGGAAGGCGCAGCCCTTGCACTCCTGGACACAAGCTGGCCAGAAGCAGGTTCTTAAACCTTCCCTGCTACAGAGTGCATGCACCTTGAGCACAGGCAGAAGGACGCGTCCAGAAAGAAGGCGTTCTTCAAGTACCCCCCCTCCTCCAGGCAGCCTTGAAACTGAGCACAACACACTGCGCCTCGGCAGCTTCCTTCTCCCATAGACCGACCGTCCCCTTCTTCACTCTCGCACCTCCCTTGCCCACTTGCAGCAGCTGCTGCCAAAGAAAAAGGCTCCAGCAGTCAAAGCCTCTGCTGGGCTGCACTTTCATTTCCCCTTGCCTCACGTCAAAGCAGCAGCAACTCTCCGCTGCACTCTGTATTTCCAGTCCCCGCTGCATCTACCACTGTCATCTCGGCATCTCCAAGCATAAAGCTGGGCACAATGCTTTCCAGGGAAAGCTGGAAGAGAAATAGGTAGCAGCACAAGTAGCCGCAGGTGGAACTTTCTGTTTTCAAGTGCTAACGTGAATCCGCACACAAGCGAGGGACAGCCACGCTTCCTCTTGCAGCCCGTGCCGTGTGCACAGCAGCTCGGTGCTCTGCGCCTTCGTTGTGCCGGAGTCGAAGCGGTGTCTACTTGTCGCCCAGAGAGCGCGGTGCCGGCAGAGAAATGCTCCGGGCTGCTGCCTCTGCACCAAACACGCCTGGGCTCTGCACTTTCTCGCTCAGCGCTAGGGAGCAGCACATTCGCTCTGCCTTGCAGCCTGAATCTGAAGGGAAAGCTTCTCAGCTAAGTCTCGCCCAGAGAACAGTTGTAGGTCAACGAGCTTCCCCGGAGCTTAGCCTCGACGCCTGGGAACCTGTATTTGCAGCACATCCTAGTGCTAGCCCTCTTTCCTTTACAGCCTGCACAGCGCGCAGTGCACAGATCGCGGTGCTCTCTGCACCTGCCTTCCCACTTGCCAGTACCACCGCCAAGCTTACAGCCTTGCAGGGAGCCAAGAGGCCGATAGGCGTCTCGCCCAGAAGAACGTGCCAGGACGAAAAGATGCTCTTCCTTTCTCCTGCTCCTTGCCCGAATTGCGGTGCTGTGCTGAAAGTCTTGCGCAGCGAAAAGCTACTGCAGCGAGTGTTTCTCTCCTGACGCAGTTCGCTGAGCGAGAGCTCCACGGACAGCTTGGACTCGGTGAAACAGCAAGAAAATGCTTGTAGTACGTCGAGCTGAGGAAAATCCCTGCACAGCACACAGTGGCTGCGTGCAGTACTCACGCTGAAGAGCGGCAAAGCTCCAAGCCATGGCTGGGCTTCACTTCTGTCCAGAGCACAGAAGGCGAAGAAGCAAGCAGCTGGGCACCGGGCTCGTGTAGTCCAGGGAGCGAATCTCACATGTCCAGCCAAGAGCTGCTTCACAAGCAGCTGCAGCTGAGAATGCTCTGGCTGCTTCAGGAAGGAAGGCGCAGCCCTTGCACTCCTGGACACAAGCTGGCCAGAAGCAGGTTCTTAAACCTTCCGTGCTACAGAGTGCATGCACCTTGAGCACAGGCAGAAGGACGCGTCCAGAAAGAAGGCGTTCTTCAAGTACCCCCCCTCCTCCAGGCAGCCTTGAAACTGAGCACAACACACTGCGCCTCGGCAGCTTCCTTCTCCCATAGACAGACCGTCCCCTTCTTCACTCTCGCACCTCCCTTGCCCACTTGCAGCAGCTGCTGCCAAAGAAAAAGGCTCCAGCAGTCAAAGCCTCTGCTGGGCTGCACTTTCATTTCCCCTTGCCTCACGTCAAAGCAGCAGCAACTCTCCGCTGCACTCTGTATTTCCAGTCTCCGCTGCATCTACCACTGTCATCTCGGCATCTCCAAGCATAAAGCTGGGCACAATGCTTTCCAGGGAAAGCTGGAAGAGAAATGGGTAGCAGCACAAGTAGCCGCAGGTGGAACTTTCTGTTTACAAGGGCTAACGTGAATCCGCAAAGAAGCGAGGGACAGCCACGCTTCCTCTTGCAGCCCGTGCCGTGTGCACAGCAGCTCGGTGCTCTGCGCCTTCATTCTTATGCTCTTCTTACCGTGTCGTGCTTTCATTCTGCCGGAGTCGAACCATCGTCTACTTGGCGCACAGAGCACCCTGCCGGCAGCGAAGTGCTGCAGCCGACTGCTTCTGCCGAAGCACGCCTGGGCTAGGCACTTTCCCTCGCAGCGACATACACCAGCATACTCGGTCTTTTTTCTCGTCCAAATGTCAAGGGAAAGAGTCTCAGCTCTGTCTGGCACAGAGAACACTTTTAGGTCAACAAGCTTCCCCGGAGCTTAGCCTCGTCGCGTGCAAACCTGTATTTGCAGCACATCCTAGTGCTAGCCCTCTTTCCTTTACAGCCTGCACAGCGCGCAGTGCACAGATCGCGGTGCTCTCTGCACCTGCCTTCCCACTTGCCAGTACCACCGCCAAGCTTACAGCCTTGCAGGGAGCCAAGAGGCCGATAGGCGTCTCGCCCAGAAGAACGTGCCAGGACGAAAAGATGCTCTTCCTTTCTCCTGCTCCTTGCCCGAATTGCGGTGCTGTGCTGAAAGTCTTGCGCAGCGAAAAGCTACTGCAGCAAGTGTTTTCTCTCCTGACGCAGTTCGCTGAGCGAGAGCTCCACGGACAGCTTGGACTCGGTGAAACAGCAAGAAAATGCTTGTAGTACGTCGAGCTGAAGGGAAATCCCTGCACAGCACACAGTGGCTGCGTGCAGTACTCACGCTGAAGAGCGGCAAAGCTCCAAGCCATGGCTGAGCTTCACTTCTGTCCAGAGCACAGAAGGCGAAGAAGCAAGCAGCTGGGCACCGGGCTCGTGTAGTCCGGGGAGCGAATCTCACATGTCCAGCCAAGAGCTGCTTCACAAGCACATTCAGCTGAGAATGCTCTGGCTGCTTCCGAAAGGAAGGCGCAGCCCTTGCACTCCTGGACACAAGCTGGCCAGAAGCAGGTTCTTAAACCTTCCGTGCTACAGAGTGCATGCAGCTGGAGCACAGGCAGAAGGACGCGTCCAGAAAGAAGGCGTTCTTCAAGTACCCCCCCTCCTCCAGGCAGCCTTGAAACTGAGCACAACACACTGCGCCTCGGCAGCTTCCTTCTCCCATAGACCGACCGTCCCCTTCTTCACTCTCGCACCTCCCTTGCCCACTTGCAGCAGCTGCTGCCAAAGAAAAAGGCTCCAGCAGTCAAAGCCTCTGCTGGGCTGCACTTTCATTTCCCCTTGCCTCACGTCAAAGCAGCAGCAACTCTCCGCTGCACTCTGTATTTCCAGTCCCCGCTGCATCTACCACTGTCATCTCGGCATCTCCAAGCATAAAGCTGGGCACAATTCTTTCCAGGGAAAGCTGGAAGAGAAATAGGTAGCAGCGCAAGTAGCCGCAGGTGGAACTTTCTGTTTACAAGGGCTAACGTGAATCCGCAAAGAAGCGAGGGACAGCCACGCTTCCTCTTGCAGCCCGTGCCGTGTGCACAGCAGCTCGGTGCTCTGTGCCTTCGTTGTGCCGGAGTCGAAGCGGTGTCTACTTGTCGCCCAGAGAGCGCGGTGCCGGCAGAGAAATGCTCCAGGCTGCTGCCTCTGCCCAAACACGCCTGGGCTCTGCACTTTCTCTCTCAGCGCTAGGGAGCAGCACATTCGCTCTGCCTTGCAGCCTGAATCTGAAGGGAAAGCTTCTCAGCTAAGTCTCGCCCAGAGAACAGTTGTAGGTCAACGAGCTTCCCCGGAGCTTACCCTCGACGCGTGCAAACCTGTATTTGCAGCACATCCTAGTGCTAACCCTCTTTCCTTTACAGCCTGCACAGCGCGCAGTGCACAGATCGCGGTGCTCTCTGCACCTGCCTTCCCACTTGCCAGTACCACCGCCAAGCTTACAGCCTTGCAGGGAGCCAAGAGGCCGATAGGCGTCTCGCCCAGAAGAACGTGCCAGGACGAAAAGATGCTCTTCCTTTCTCCTGCTCCTTGCCCGAATTGCGGTGCTGTGCTGAAAGTCTTGCGCAGCGAAAAGCTACTGCAGCAAGTGTTTCTCTCCTGACGCAGTTCGCTGAGCGAGAGCTCCACGGACAGCTTGGACTCGGTGAAACAGCAAGAAAATGCTTGTAGTACGTCGAGCTGAAGGGAAATCCCTGCACAGCACACAGTGGCTGCGTGCAGTACTCACGCTGAAGAGCGGCAAAGCTCCAAGCCATGGCTGAGCTTCACTTCTGTCCAGAGCACAGAAGGCGAAGAAGCAAGCAGCTGGGCACCGGGCTCGTGTAGTCCGGGGAGCGAATCTCACATGTCCAGCCAAGAGCTGCTTCACAAGCACATTCAGCTGAGAATGCTCTGGCTGCTTCCGAAAGGAAGGCGCAGCCCTTGCACTCCTGGACACAAGCTGGCCAGAAGCAGGTTCTTAAACCTTCCGTGCTACAGAGTGCATGCAGCTGGAGCACAGGCAGAAGGACGCGTCCAGAAAGAAGGCGTTCTTCAAGTACCCCCCCTCCTCCAGGCAGCCTTGAAACTGAGCACAACACACTGCGCCTCGGCAGCTTCCTTCTCCCATAGACCGACCGTCCCCTTCTTCACTCTCGCACCTCCCTTGCCCACTTGCAGCAGCTGCTGCCAAAGAAAAAGGCTCCAGCAGTCAAAGCCTCTGCTGGGCTGCACTTTCATTTCCCCTTGCCTCACGTCAAAGCAGCAGCAACTCTCCGCTGCACTCTGTATTTCCAGTCTCCGCTGCATCTACCACTGTCATCTCGGCATCTCCAAGCATAAAGCTGGGCACAATGCTTTCCAGGGAAAGCTGGAAGAGAAATGGGTAGCAGCACAAGTAGCCGCAGGTGGAACTTTCTGTTTACAAGGGCTAACGTGAATCCGCAAAGAAGCGAGGGACAGCCACGCTTCCTCTTGCAGCCCGTGCCGTGTGCACAGCAGCTCGGTGCTCTGCGCCTTCATTCTTATGCTCTTCTTACCGTGTCGTGCTTTCATTCTGCCGGAGTCGAACCATCGTCTACTTGGCGCACAGAGCACCCTGCCGGCAGCGAAGTGCTGCAGCCGACTGCTTCTGCCGAAGCACGCCTGGGCTAGGCACTTTCCCTCGCAGCGACATACACCAGCATACTCGGTCTTTTTTCTCGTCCAAATGTCAAGGGAAAGAGTCTCAGCTCTGTCTGGCACAGAGAACACTTTTAGGTCAACAAGCTTCCCCGGAGCTTAGCCTCGTCGCGTGCAAACCTGTATTTGCAGCACATCCTAGTGCTAGCCCTCTTTCCTTTACAGCCTGCACAGCGCGCAGTGCACAGATCGCGGTGCTCTCTGCACCTGCCTTCCCACTTGCCAGTACCACCGCCAAGCTTACAGCCTTGCAGGGAGCCAAGAGGCCGATAGGCGTCTCGCCCAGAAGAACGTGCCAGGACGAAAAGATGCTCTTCCTTTCTCCTGCTCCTTGCCCGAATTGCGGTGCTGTGCTGAAAGTCTTGCGCAGCGAAAAGCTACTGCAGCAAGTGTTTTCTCTCCTGACGCAGTTCGCTGAGCGAGAGCTCCACGGACAGCTTGGACTCGGTGAAACAGCAAGAAAATGCTTGTAGTACGTCGAGCTGAAGGGAAATCCCTGCACAGCACACAGTGGCTGCGTGCAGTACTCACGCTGAAGAGCGGCAAAGCTCCAAGCCATGGCTGAGCTTCACTTCTGTCCAGAGCACAGAAGGCGAAGAAGCAAGCAGCTGGGCACCGGGCTCGTGTAGTCCGGGGAGCGAATCTCACATGTCCAGCCAAGAGCTGCTTCACAAGCACATTCAGCTGAGAATGCTCTGGCTGCTTCCGAAAGGAAGGCGCAGCCCTTGCACTCCTGGACACAAGCTGGCCAGAAGCAGGTTCTTAAACCTTCCGTGCTACAGAGTGCATGCAGCTGGAGCACAGGCAGAAGGACGCGTCCAGAAAGAAGGCGTTCTTCAAGTACCCCCCCTCCTCCAGGCAGCCTTGAAACTGAGCACAACACACTGCGCCTCGGCAGCTTCCTTCTCCCATAGACCGACCGTCCCCTTCTTCACTCTCGCACCTCCCTTGCCCACTTGCAGCAGCTGCTGCCAAAGAAAAAGGCTCCAGCAGTCAAAGCCTCTGCTGGGCTGCACTTTCATTTCCCCTTGCCTCACGTCAAAGCAGCAGCAACTCTCCGCTGCACTCTGTATTTCCAGTCTCCGCTGCATCTACCACTGTCATCTCGGCATCTCCAAGCATAAAGCTGGGCACAATGCTTTCCAGGGAAAGCTGGAAGAGAAATGGGTAGCAGCACAAGTAGCCGCAGGTGGAACTTTCTGTTTACAAGGGCTAACGTGAATCCGCAAAGAAGCGAGGGACAGCCACGCTTCCTCTTGCAGCCCGTGCCGTGTGCACAGCAGCTCGGTGCTCTGCGCCTTCATTCTTATGCTCTTCTTACCGTGTCGTGCTTTCATTCTGCCGGAGTCGAACCATCGTCTACTTGGCGCACAGAGCACCCTGCCGGCAGCGAAGTGCTGCAGCCGACTGCTTCTGCCGAAGCACGCCTGGGCTAGGCACTTTCCCTCGCAGCGACATACACCAGCATACTCGGTCTTTTTTCTCGTCCAAATGTCAAGGGAAAGAGTCTCAGCTCTGTCTGGCACAGAGAACACTTTTAGGTCAACAAGCTTCCCCGGAGCTTAGCCTCGTCGCGTGCAAACCTGTATTTGCAGCACATCCTAGTGCTAGCCCTCTTTCCTTTACAGCCTGCACAGCGCGCAGTGCACAGATCGCGGTGCTCTCTGCACCTGCCTTCCCACTTGCCAGTACCACCGCCAAGCTTACAGCCTTGCAGGGAGCCAAGAGGCCGATAGGCGTGTCGCCCAGAAGAACGTGCCAGGACGAAAAGATGCTCTTCCTTTCTCCTGCTCCTTGCCCGAATTGCGGTGCTGTGCTGAAAAGTCTTGCGCAGCGAAAAGCTACTGCAAGCAAGTGTTTCTCTCCTGACGCAGTTCGCTGAGCGAGAGCTCCACGGACAGCTTGGACTCGGTGAAACAGCAAGAAAATGCTTGTAGTACGTCGAGCTGACGGGAAATCCCTGCACAGCACACTGTGGCTGCGTGCAGTACTCACGCTGAAGAGCGGCAAAGCTCCAAGCCATGGCTGGGCTTCACTTCTGTCCAGAGCACAGAAGGCGAAGAAGCAAGCAGCTGGGCACCGGGCTCGTGTAGTCCGGGGAGCGAATCTCACATGTCCAGCCAAGAGCTGCTTCACAAGCACATTCAGCTGAGAATGCTCTGGCTGCTTCCGAAAGGAAGGCGCAGCCCTTGCACTCCTGGACACAAGCTGGCCAGAAGCAGGTTCTTAAACCTTCCGTGCTACAGAGTGCATGCAGCTGGAGCACAGGCAGAAGGAGGCGTCCAGAAAGAAGGCGTTCTTCAAGTACCCCCCCTCCTCCAGGCAGCCTTGAAACTGAGCACAACACACTGCGCCTCGGCAGCTTCCTTCTCCCATAGACAGACCGTCCCCTTCTTCACTCTCGCAGCTCCCTTGCCCACTTGCAGCAGCTGCTAGCAAAGAAAAAGGCTCCAGCAGTCAAAGCCTCTGCTGGGCTGCACTTTCATTTCCCCTTGCCTCACGTCAAAGCAGCAGCAACTCTCCGCTGCACTCTGTATTTCCAGTCCCCGCTGCATCTACCACTGTCATCTCGGCATCTCCAAGCATAAAGCTGGGCACAATTCTTTCCAGGGAAAGCTGGAAGAGAAATAGGTAGCAGCGCAAGTAGCCGCAGGTGGAACTTTCTGTTTACAAGGGCTAACGTGAATCCGCAAAGAAGCGAGGGACAGCCACGCTTCCTCTTGCAGCCCGTGCCGTGTGCACAGCAGCTCGGTGCTCTGTGCCTTCGTTGTGCCGGAGTCGAAGCGGTGTCTACTTGTCGCCCAGAGAGCGCGGTGCCGGCAGAGAAATGCTCCAGGCTGCTGCCTCTGCCCAAACACGCCTGGGCTCTGCACTTTCTCTCTCAGCGCTAGGGAGCAGCACATTCGCTCTGCCTTGCAGCCTGAATCTGAAGGGAAAGCTTCTCAGCTAAGTCTCGCCCAGAGAACAGTTGTAGGTCAACGAGCTTCCCCGGAGCTTAGCCTCGACGCCTGGGAACCTGTATTTGCAGCACATCCTAGTGCTAGCCCTCTTTCCTTTACAGCCTGCACAGCGCGCAGTGCACAGATCGCGGTGCTCTCTGCACCTGCCTTCCCACTTGCCAGTACCACCGCCAAGCTTACAGCCTTGCAGGGAGCCAAGAGGCCGATAGGCGTCTCGCCCAGAAGAACGTGCCAGGACGAAAAGATGCTCTTCCTTTCTCCTGCTCCTTGCCCGAATTGCGGTGCTGTGCTGAAAGTCTTGCGCAGCGAAAAGCTACTGCAGCGAGTGTTTCTCTCCTGACGCAGTTCGCTGAGCGAGAGCTCCACGGACAGCTTGGACTCGGTGAAACAGCAAGAAAATGCTTGTAGTACGTCGAGCTGAAGGGAAATCCCTGCACAGGCACACTGTGGCTGCGTGCAGTACTCACGCTGAAGAGCGGCAAAGCTCCAAGCCACGGCTGGGCTTCGCTTCTGTCCAGAGCACAGAAGGCGAAGAAGCAAGCAGCTGGGCACCGGGCTCGTGTAGTCCGGGGAGCGAATCTCACATGTCCAGCCAAGAGCTGCTTCACAAGCAGCTGCAGCTGAGAATGCAAGGGCTGCTTCAGGAAGGAAGGCGCAGCCCTTGCACTCCTGGACACAAGCTGGCCAGAAGCAGGTTCTTAAACCTTCCCTGCTACAGAGTGCATGCACCTTGAGCACAGGCAGAAGGACGCGTCCAGAAAGAAGGCGTTCTTCAAGTACCCCCCCTCCTCCAGGCAGCCTTGAAACTGAGCACAACACACTGCGCCTCGGCAGCTTCCTTCTCCCATAGACCGACCGTCCCCTTCTTCACTCTCGCACCTCCCTTGCCCACTTGCAGCAGCTGCTGCCAAAGAAAAAGGCTCCAGCAGTCAAAGCCTCTGCTGGGCTGCACTTTCATTTCCCCTTGCCTCACGTCAAAGCAGCAGCAACTCTCCGCTGCACTCTGTATTTCCAGTCCCCGCTGCATCTACCACTGTCATCTCGGCATCTCCAAGCATAAAGCTGGGCACAATGCTTTCCAGGGAAAGCTGGAAGAGAAATAGGTAGCAGCACAAGTAGCCGCAGGTGGAACTTTCTGTTTTCAAGTGCTAACGTGAATCCGCACACAAGCGAGGGACAGCCACGCTTCCTCTTGCAGCCCGTGCCGTGTGCACAGCAGCTCGGTGCTCTGCGCCTTCGTTGTGCCGGAGTCGAAGCGGTGTCTACTTGTCGCCCAGAGAGCGCGGTGCCGGCAGAGAAATGCTCCGGGCTGCTGCCTCTGCACCAAACACGCCTGGGCTCTGCACTTTCTCGCTCAGCGCTAGGGAGCAGCACATTCGCTCTGCCTTGCAGCCTGAATCTGAAGGGAAAGCTTCTCAGCTACGTCTCGCCCAGAGAACAGTTGTAGGTCAACGAGCTTCCCCGGAGCTTAGCCTCGACGCCTGGGAACCTGTATTTGCAGCACATCCTAGTGCTAGCCCTCTTTCCTTTACAGCCTGCACAGCGCGCAGTGCACAGATCGCGGTGCTCTCTGCACCTGCCTTCCCACTTGCCAGTACCACCGCCAAGCTTACAGCCTTGCAGGGAGCCAAGAGGCCGATAGGCGTCTCGCCCAGAAGAACGTGCCAGGACGAAAAGATGCTCTTCCTTTCTCCTGCTCCTTGCCCGAATTGCGGTGCTGTGCTGAAAGTCTTGCGCAGCGAAAAGCTACTGCAGCAAGTGTTTCTCTCCTGACGCAGTTCGCTGAGCGAGAGCTCCACGGACAGCTTGGACTCGGTGAAACAGCAAGAAAATGCTTGTAGTACGTCGAGCTGAAGGGAAATCCCTGCACAGGCACACTGTGGCTGCGTGCAGTACTCACGCTGAAGAGCGGCAAAGCTCCAAGCCACGGCTGGGCTTCGCTTCTGTCCAGAGCACAGAAGGCGAAGAAGCAAGCAGCTGGGCACCGGGCTCGTGTAGTCCGGGGAGCGAATCTCACATGTCCAGCCAAGAGCTGCTTCACAAGCAGCTGCAGCTGAGAATGCAAGGGCTGCTTCAGGAAGGAAGGCGCAGCCCTTGCACTCCTGGACACAAGCTGGCCAGAAGCAGGTTCTTAAACCTTCCCTGCTACAGAGTGCATGCACCTTGAGCACAGGCAGAAGGACGCGTCCAGAAAGAAGGCGTTCTTCAAGTACCCCCCCTCCTCCAGGCAGCCTTGAAACTGAGCACAACACACTGCGCCTCGGCAGCTTCCTTCTCCCATAGACCGACCGTCCCCTTCTTCACTCTCGCACCTCCCTTGCCCACTTGCAGCAGCTGCTGCCAAAGAAAAAGGCTCCAGCAGTCAAAGCCTCTGCTGGGCTGCACTTTCATTTCCCCTTGCCTCACGTCAAAGCAGCAGCAACTCTCCGCTGCACTCTGTATTTCCAGTCCCCGCTGCATCTACCACTGTCATCTCGGCATCTCCAAGCATAAAGCTGGGCACAATGCTTTCCAGGGAAAGCTGGAAGAGAAATAGGTAGCAGCACAAGTAGCCGCAGGTGGAACTTTCTGTTTTCAAGTGCTAACGTGAATCCGCACACAAGCGAGGGACAGCCACGCTTCCTCTTGCAGCCCGTGCCGTGTGCACAGCAGCTCGGTGCTCTGCGCCTTCGTTGTGCCGGAGTCGAAGCGGTGTCTACTTGTCGCCCAGAGAGCGCGGTGCCGGCAGAGAAATGCTCCGGGCTGCTGCCTCTGCACCAAACACGCCTGGGCTCTGCACTTTCTCGCTCAGCGCTAGGGAGCAGCACATTCGCTCTGCCTTGCAGCCTGAATCTGAAGGGAAAGCTTCTCAGCTAAGTCTCGCCCAGAGAACAGTTGTAGGTCAACGAGCTTCCCCGGAGCTTAGCCTCGACGCCTGGGAACCTGTATTTGCAGCACATCCTAGTGCTAGCCCTCTTTCCTTTACAGCCTGCACAGCGCGCAGTGCACAGATCGCGGTGCTCTCTGCACCTGCCTTCCCACTTGCCAGTACCACCGCCAAGCTTACAGCCTTGCAGGGAGCCAAGAGGCCGATAGGCGTCTCGCCCAGAAGAACGTGCCAGGACGAAAAGATGCTCTTCCTTTCTCCTGCTCCTTGCCCGAATTGCGGTGCTGTGCTGAAAGTCTTGCGCAGCGAAAAGCTACTGCAGCAAGTGTTTCTCTCCTGACGCAGTTCGCTGAGCGAGAGCTCCACGGACAGCTTGGACTCGGTGAAACAGCAAGAAAATGCTTGTAGTACGTCGAGCTGAAGGGAAATCCCTGCACAGGCACACTGTGGCTGCGTGCAGTACTCACGCTGAAGAGCGGCAAAGCTCCAAGCCACGGCTGGGCTTCGCTTCTGTCCAGAGCACAGAAGGCGAAGAAGCAAGCAGCTGGGCACCGGGCTCGTGTAGTCCGGGGAGCGAATCTCACATGTCCAGCCAAGAGCTGCTTCACAAGCAGCTGCAGCTGAGAATGCAAGGGCTGCTTCAGGAAGGAAGGCGCAGCCCTTGCACTCCTGGACACAAGCTGGCCAGAAGCAGGTTCTTAAACCTTCCCTGCTACAGAGTGCATGCACCTTGAGCACAGGCAGAAGGACGCGTCCAGAAAGAAGGCGTTCTTCAAGTACCCCCCCTCCTCCAGGCAGCCTTGAAACTGAGCACAACACACTGCGCCTCGGCAGCTTCCTTCTCCCATAGACCGACCGTCCCCTTCTTCACTCTCGCACCTCCCTTGCCCACTTGCAGCAGCTGCTGCCAAAGAAAAAGGCTCCAGCAGTCAAAGCCTCTGCTGGGCTGCACTTTCATTTCCCCTTGCCTCACGTCAAAGCAGCAGCAACTCTCCGCTGCACTCTGTATTTCCAGTCCCCGCTGCATCTACCACTGTCATCTCGGCATCTCCAAGCATAAAGCTGGGCACAATGCTTTCCAGGGAAAGCTGGAAGAGAAATAGGTAGCAGCACAAGTAGCCGCAGGTGGAACTTTCTGTTTTCAAGTGCTAACGTGAATCCGCACACAAGCGAGGGACAGCCACGCTTCCTCTTGCAGCCCGTGCCGTGTGCACAGCAGCTCGGTGCTCTGCGCCTTCGTTGTGCCGGAGTCGAAGCGGTGTCTACTTGTCGCCCAGAGAGCGCGGTGCCGGCAGAGAAATGCTCCGGGCTGCTGCCTCTGCACCAAACACGCCTGGGCTCTGCACTTTCTCGCTCAGCGCTAGGGAGCAGCACATTCGCTCTGCCTTGCAGCCTGAATCTGAAGGGAAAGCTTCTCAGCTACGTCTCGCCCAGAGAACAGTTGTAGGTCAACGAGCTTCCCCGGAGCTTAGCCTCGACGCCTGGGAACCTGTATTTGCAGCACATCCTAGTGCTAGCCCTCTTTCCTTTACAGCCTGCACAGCGCGCAGTGCACAGATCGCGGTGCTCTCTGCACCTGCCTTCCCACTTGCCAGTACCACCGCCAAGCTTACAGCCTTGCAGGGAGCCAAGAGGCCGATAGGCGTCTCGCCCAGAAGAACGTGCCAGGACGAAAAGATGCTCTTCCTTTCTCCTGCTCCTTGCCCGAATTGCGGTGCTGTGCTGAAAGTCTTGCGCAGCGAAAAGCTACTGCAGCGAGTGTTTCTCTCCTGACGCAGTTCGCTGAGCGAGAGCTCCACGGACAGCTTGGACTCGGTGAAACAGCAAGAAAATGCTTGTAGTACGTCGAGCTGAGGAAAATCCCTGCACAGCACACTGTGGCTGCGTGCAGTACTCACGCTGAAGAGCGGCAAAGCTCCAAGCCATGGCTGGGCTTCACTTCTGTCCAGAGCACAGAAGGCGAAGAAGCAAGCAGCTGGGCACCGGGCTCGTGTAGTCCAGGGAGCGAAACTCACATGTCCAGCCAAGAGCTGCTTCACAAGCAGCTGCAGCTGAGAATGCTCTGGCTGCTTCAGGAAGGAAGGCGCAGCCCTTGCACTCCTGGACACAAGCTGGCCAGAAGCAGGTTCTTAAACCTTCCGTGCTACAGAGTGCATGCACCTTGAGCACAGGCAGAAGGACGCGTCCAGAAAGAAGGCGTTCTTCAAGTACCCCCCCTCCTCCAGGCAGCCTTGAAACTGAGCACAACACACTGCGCCTCGGCAGCTTCCTTCTCCCATAGACAGACCGTCCCCTTCTTCACTCTCGCACCTCCCTTGCCCACTTGCAGCAGCTGCTGCCAAAGAAAAAGGCTCCAGCAGTCAAAGCCTCTGCTGGGCTGCACTTTCATTTCCCCTTGCCTCACGTCAAAGCAGCAGCAACTCTCCGCTGCACTCTGTATTTCCAGTCCCCGCTGCATCTACCACTGTCATCTCGGCATCTCCAAGCATAAAGCTGGGCACAATTCTTTCCAGGGAAAGCTGGAAGAGAAATGGGTAGCAGCACAAGTAGCTGCAAGTTGAACTTTCTGTTTACAAGGGCTAACGTGAATCCGCAAAGAAGCGAGGGACAGCCACGCTTCCTCTTGCAGCCCGTGCCGTGTGCACAGCAGCTCGGTGCTCTGCGCCTTCGTTGTGCCGGAGTCGAAGCGGTGTCTACTTGTCGCCCAGAGAGCGCGGTGCCGGCAGAGAAATGCTCCAGGCTGCTGCCTCTGCCCAAACACGCCTGGGCTCTGCACTTTCTCGCTCAGCGCTAGGGAGCAGCACATTCGCTCTGCCTTGCAGCCTGAATCTGAAGGGAAAGCTTCTCAGCTACGTCTCGCCCAGAGAACAGTTGTAGGTCAACGAGCTTCCCCGGAGCTTACCCTCGACGCGTGCAAACCTGTATTTGCAGCACATCCTAGTGCTAGCCCTCTTTCCTTTACAGCCTGCACAGCGCGCAGTGCACAGATCGCGGTGCTCTCTGCACCTGCCTTCCCACTTGCCAGTACCACCGCCAAGCTTACAGCCTTGCAGGGAGCCAAGAGGCCGATAGGCGTGTCGCCCAGAAGAACGTGCCAGGACGAAAAGATGCTCTTCCTTTCTCCTGCTCCTTGCCCGAATTGCGGTGCTGTGCTGAAAGTCTTGCGCAGCGAAAAGCTACTGCAGCAAGTGTTTCTCTCCTGACGCAGTTCGCTGAGCGAGAGCTCCACGGACAGCTTGGACTCGGTGAAACAGCAAGAAAATGCTTGTAGTACGTCGAGCTGAAGGGAAATCCCTGCACAGGCACACTGTGGCTGCGTGCAGTACTCACGCTGAAGAGCGGCAAAGCTCCAAGCCACGGCTGGGCTTCGCTTCTGTCCAGAGCACAGAAGGCGAAGAAGCAAGCAGCTGGGCACCGGGCTCGTGTAGTCCGGGGAGCGAATCTCACATGTCCAGCCAAGAGCTGCTTCACAAGCAGCTGCAGCTGAGAATGCAAGGGCTGCTTCAGGAAGGAAGGCGCAGCCCTTGCACTCCTGGACACAAGCTGGCCAGAAGCAGGTTCTTAAACCTTCCGTGCTACAGAGTGCATGCACCTTGAGCACAGGCAGAAGGACGCGTCCAGAAAGAAGGCGTTCTTCAAGTACCCCCCCTCCTCCAGGCAGCCTTGAAACTGAGCACAACACACTGCGCCTCGGCAGCTTCCTTCTCCCATAGACCGACCGTCCCCTTCTTCACTCTCGCACCTCCCTTGCCCACTTGCAGCAGCTGCTGCCAAAGAAAAAGGCTCCAGCAGTCAAAGCCTCTGCTGGGCTGCACTTTCATTTCCCCTTGCCTCACGTCAAAGCAGCAGCAACTCTCCGCTGCACTCTGTATTTCCAGTCCCCGCTGCATCTACCACTGTCATCTCGGCATCTCCAAGCATAAAGCTGGGCACAATGCTTTCCAGGGAAAGCTGGAAGAGAAATAGGTAGCAGCACAAGTAGCCGCAGGTGGAACTTTCTGTTTACAAGGGCTAACGTGAATCCGCAAAGAAGCGAGGGACAGCCACGCTTCCTCTTGCAGCCCGTGCCGTGTGCACAGCAGCTCGGTGCTCTGCGCCTTCGTTGTGCCGGAGTCGAAGCGGTGTCTACTTGTCGCCCAGAGAGCGCGGTGCCGGCAGAGAAATGCTCCAGGCTGCTGCCTCTGCCCAAACACGCCTGGGCTCTGCACTTTCTCGCTCAGCGCTAGGGAGCAGCACATTCGCTCTGCCTTGCAGCCTGAATCTGAAGGGAAAGCTTCTCAGCTAAGTCTCGCCCAGAGAACAGTTGTAGGTCAACGAGCTTCCCCGGAGCTTAGCCTCGTCGCGTGCAAACCTGTATTTGCAGCACATCCTAGTGCTAGCCCTCTTTCCTTTACAGCCTGCACAGCGCGCAGTGCACAGATCGCGGTGCTCTCTGCACCTGCCTTCCCACTTGCCAGTACCACCGCCAAGCTTACAGCCTTGCAGGGAGCCAAGAGGCCGATAGGCGTCTCGCCCAGAAGAACGTGCCAGGACGAAAAGATGCTCTTCCTTTCTCCTGCTCCTTGCCCGAATTGCGGTGCTGTGCTGAAAGTCTTGCGCAGCGAAAAGCTACTGCAGCAAGTGTTTCTCTCCTGACGCAGTTCGCTGAGCGAGAGCTCCACGGACAGCTTGGACTCGGTGAAACAGCAAGAAAATGCTTGTAGTACGTCGAGCTGAAGGGAAATCCCTGCACAGGCACACTGTGGCTGCGTGCAGTACTCACGCTGAAGAGCGGCAAAGCTCCAAGCCACGGCTGGGCTTCGCTTCTGTCCAGAGCACAGAAGGCGAAGAAGCAAGCAGCTGGGCACCGGGCTCGTGTAGTCCGGGGAGCGAATCTCACATGTCCAGCCAAGAGCTGCTTCACAAGCACATTCAGCTGAGAATGCAAGGGCTGCTTCAGGAAGGAAGGCGCAGCCCTTGCACTCCTGGACACAAGCTGGCCAGAAGCAGGTTCTTAAACCTTCCCTGCTACAGAGTGCATGCACCTTGAGCACAGGCAGAAGGACGCGTCCAGAAAGAAGGCGTTCTTCAAGTACCCCCCCTCCTCCAGGCAGCCTTGAAACTGAGCACAACACACTGCGCCTCGGCAGCTTCCTTCTCCCATAGACCGACCGTCCCCTTCTTCACTCTCGCACCTCCCTTGCCCACTTGCAGCAGCTGCTGCCAAAGAAAAAGGCTCCAGCAGTCAAAGCCTCTGCTGGGCTGCACTTTCATTTCCCCTTGCCTCACGTCAAAGCAGCAGCAACTCTCCGCTGCACTCTGTATTTCCAGTCCCCGCTGCATCTACCACTGTCATCTCGGCATCTCCAAGCATAAAGCTGGGCACAATGCTTTCCAGGGAAAGCTGGAAGAGAAATAGGTAGCAGCACAAGTAGCCGCAGGTGGAACTTTCTGTTTTCAAGTGCTAACGTGAATCCGCACACAAGCGAGGGACAGCCACGCTTCCTCTTGCAGCCCGTGCCGTGTGCACAGCAGCTCGGTGCTCTGCGCCTTCGTTGTGCCGGAGTCGAAGCGGTGTCTACTTGTCGCCCAGAGAGCGCGGTGCCGGCAGAGAAATGCTCCGGGCTGCTGCCTCTGCACCAAACACGCCTGGGCTCTGCACTTTCTCGCTCAGCGCTAGGGAGCAGCACATTCGCTCTGCCTTGCAGCCTGAATCTGAAGGGAAAGCTTCTCAGCTACGTCTCGCCCAGAGAACAGTTGTAGGTCAACGAGCTTCCCCGGAGCTTAGCCTCGACGCCTGGGAACCTGTATTTGCAGCACATCCTAGTGCTAGCCCTCTTTCCTTTACAGCCTGCACAGCGCGCAGTGCACAGATCGCGGTGCTCTCTGCACCTGCCTTCCCACTTGCCAGTACCACCGCCAAGCTTACAGCCTTGCAGGGAGCCAAGAGGCCGATAGGCGTCTCGCCCAGAAGAACGTGCCAGGACGAAAAGATGCTCTTCCTTTCTCCTGCTCCTTGCCCGAATTGCGGTGCTGTGCTGAAAGTCTTGCGCAGCGAAAAGCTACTGCAGCAAGTGTTTCTCTCCTGACGCAGTTCGCTGAGCGAGAGCTCCACGGACAGCTTGGACTCGGTGAAACAGCAAGAAAATGCTTGTAGTACGTCGAGCTGAAGGGAAATCCCTGCACAGGCACACTGTGGCTGCGTGCAGTACTCACGCTGAAGAGCGGCAAAGCTCCAAGCCACGGCTGGGCTTCGCTTCTGTCCAGAGCACAGAAGGCGAAGAAGCAAGCAGCTGGGCACCGGGCTCGTGTAGTCCGGGGAGCGAATCTCACATGTCCAGCCAAGAGCTGCTTCACAAGCACATTCAGCTGAGAATGCAAGGGCTGCTTCAGGAAGGAAGGCGCAGCCCTTGCACTCCTGGACACAAGCTGGCCAGAAGCAGGTTCTTAAACCTTCCGTGCTACAGAGTGCATGCACCTTGAGCACAGGCAGAAGGACGCGTCCAGAAAGAAGGCGTTCTTCAAGTACCCCCCCTCCTCCAGGCAGCCTTGAAACTGAGCACAACACACTGCGCCTCGGCAGCTTCCTTCTCCCATAGACCGACCGTCCCCTTCTTCACTCTCGCACCTCCCTTGCCCACTTGCAGCAGCTGCTGCCAAAGAAAAAGGCTCCAGCAGTCAAAGCCTCTGCTGGGCTGCACTTTCATTTCCCCTTGCCTCACGTCAAAGCAGCAGCAACTCTCCGCTGCACTCTGTATTTCCAGTCCCCGCTGCATCTACCACTGTCATCTCGGCATCTCCAAGCATAAAGCTGGGCACAATGCTTTCCAGGGAAAGCTGGAAGAGAAATAGGTAGCAGCACAAGTAGCCGCAGGTGGAACTTTCTGTTTTCAAGTGCTAACGTGAATCCGCACACAAGCGAGGGACAGCCACGCTTCCTCTTGCAGCCCGTGCCGTGTGCACAGCAGCTCGGTGCTCTGCGCCTTCGTTGTGCCGGAGTCGAAGCGGTGTCTACTTGTCGCCCAGAGAGCGCGGTGCCGGCAGAGAAATGCTCCGGGCTGCTGCCTCTGCACCAAACACGCCTGGGCTCTGCACTTTCTCGCTCAGCGCTAGGGAGCAGCACATTCGCTCTGCCTTGCAGCCTGAATCTGAAGGGAAAGCTTCTCAGCTAAGTCTCGCCCAGAGAACAGTTGTAGGTCAACGAGCTTCCCCGGAGCTTAGCCTCGACGCCTGGGAACCTGTATTTGCAGCACATCCTAGTGCTAGCCCTCTTTCCTTTACAGCCTGCACAGCGCGCAGTGCACAGATCGCGGTGCTCTCTGCACCTGCCTTCCCACTTGCCAGTACCACCGCCAAGCTTACAGCCTTGCAGGGAGCCAAGAGGCCGATAGGCGTCTCGCCCAGAAGAACGTGCCAGGACGAAAAGATGCTCTTCCTTTCTCCTGCTCCTTGCCCGAATTGCGGTGCTGTGCTGAAAGTCTTGCGCAGCGAAAAGCTACTGCAGCAAGTGTTTCTCTCCTGACGCAGTTCGCTGAGCGAGAGCTCCACGGACAGCTTGGACTCGGTGAAACAGCAAGAAAATGCTTGTAGTACGTCGAGCTGAAGGGAAATCCCTGCACAGGCACACTGTGGCTGCGTGCAGTACTCACGCTGAAGAGCGGCAAAGCTCCAAGCCACGGCTGGGCTTCGCTTCTGTCCAGAGCACAGAAGGCGAAGAAGCAAGCAGCTGGGCACCGGGCTCGTGTAGTCCGGGGAGCGAATCTCACATGTCCAGCCAAGAGCTGCTTCACAAGCAGCTGCAGCTGAGAATGCAAGGGCTGCTTCAGGAAGGAAGGCGCAGCCCTTGCACTCCTGGACACAAGCTGGCCAGAAGCAGGTTCTTAAACCTTCCCTGCTACAGAGTGCATGCACCTTGAGCACAGGCAGAAGGACGCGTCCAGAAAGAAGGCGTTCTTCAAGTACCCCCCCTCCTCCAGGCAGCCTTGAAACTGAGCACAACACACTGCGCCTCGGCAGCTTCCTTCTCCCATAGACCGACCGTCCCCTTCTTCACTCTCGCACCTCCCTTGCCCACTTGCAGCAGCTGCTGCCAAAGAAAAAGGCTCCAGCAGTCAAAGCCTCTGCTGGGCTGCACTTTCATTTCCCCTTGCCTCACGTCAAAGCAGCAGCAACTCTCCGCTGCACTCTGTATTTCCAGTCCCCGCTGCATCTACCACTGTCATCTCGGCATCTCCAAGCATAAAGCTGGGCACAATGCTTTCCAGGGAAAGCTGGAAGAGAAATAGGTAGCAGCACAAGTAGCCGCAGGTGGAACTTTCTGTTTTCAAGTGCTAACGTGAATCCGCACACAAGCGAGGGACAGCCACGCTTCCTCTTGCAGCCCGTGCCGTGTGCACAGCAGCTCGGTGCTCTGCGCCTTCGTTGTGCCGGAGTCGAAGCGGTGTCTACTTGTCGCCCAGAGAGCGCGGTGCCGGCAGAGAAATGCTCCGGGCTGCTGCCTCTGCACCAAACACGCCTGGGCTCTGCACTTTCTCGCTCAGCGCTAGGGAGCAGCACATTCGCTCTGCCTTGCAGCCTGAATCTGAAGGGAAAGCTTCTCAGCTAAGTCTCGCCCAGAGAACAGTTGTAGGTCAACGAGCTTCCCCGGAGCTTAGCCTCGACGCCTGGGAACCTGTATTTGCAGCACATCCTAGTGCTAGCCCTCTTTCCTTTACAGCCTGCACAGCGCGCAGTGCACAGATCGCGGTGCTCTCTGCACCTGCCTTCCCACTTGCCAGTACCACCGCCAAGCTTACAGCCTTGCAGGGAGCCAAGAGGCCGATAGGCGTCTCGCCCAGAAGAACGTGCCAGGACGAAAAGATGCTCTTCCTTTCTCCTGCTCCTTGCCCGAATTGCGGTGCTGTGCTGAAAGTCTTGCGCAGCGAAAAGCTACTGCAGCGAGTGTTTCTCTCCTGACGCAGTTCGCTGAGCGAGAGCTCCACGGACAGCTTGGACTCGGTGAAACAGCAAGAAAATGCTTGTAGTACGTCGAGCTGAGGAAAATCCCTGCACAGCACACTGTGGCTGCGTGCAGTACTCACGCTGAAGAGCGGCAAAGCTCCAAGCCATGGCTGGGCTTCACTTCTGTCCAGAGCACAGAAGGCGAAGAAGCAAGCAGCTGGGCACCGGGCTCGTGTAGTCCAGGGAGCGAATCTCACATGTCCAGCCAAGAGCTGCTTCACAAGCAGCTGCAGCTGAGAATGCTCTGGCTGCTTCAGGAAGGAAGGCGCAGCCCTTGCACTCCTGGACACAAGCTGGCCAGAAGCAGGTTCTTAAACCTTCCGTGCTACAGAGTGCATGCACCTTGAGCACAGGCAGAAGGACGCGTCCAGAAAGAAGGCGTTCTTCAAGTACCCCCCCTCCTCCAGGCAGCCTTGAAACTGAGCACAACACACTGCGCCTCGGCAGCTTCCTTCTCCCATAGACCGACCGTCCCCTTCTTCACTCTCGCAGCTCCCTTGCCCACTTGCAGCAGCTGCTGCCAAAGAAAAAGGCTCCAGCAGTCAAAGCCTCTGCTGGGCTGCACTTTCATTTCCCCTTGCCTCACGTCAAAGCAGCAGCAACTCTCCGCTGCACTCTGTATTTCCAGTCTCCGCTGCATCTACCACTGTCATCTCGGCATCTCCAAGCATAAAGCTGGGCACAATTCTTTCCAGGGAAAGCTGGAAGAGAAATGGGTAGCAGCACAAGTAGCCGCAGGTGGAACTTTCTGTTTACAAGGGCTAACGTGAATCCGCAAAGAAGCGAGGGACAGCCACGCTTCCTCTTGCAGCCCGTGCCGTGTGCACAGCAGCTCGGTGCTCTGCGCCTTCGTTGTGCCGGAGTCGAAGCGGTGTCTACTTGTCGCCCAGAGAGCGCGGTGCCGGCAGAGAAATGCTCCAGGCTGCTGCCTCTGCCCAAACACGCCTGGGCTCTGCACTTTCTCGCTCAGCGCTAGGGAGCAGCACATTCGCTCTGCCTTGCAGCCTGAATCTGAAGGGAAAGCTTCTCAGCTAAGTCTCGCCCAGAGAACAGTTGTAGGTCAACGAGCTTCCCCGGAGCTTAGCCTCGTCGCGTGCAAACCTGTATTTGCAGCACATCCTAGTGCTAGCCCTCTTTCCTTTACAGCCTGCACAGCGCGCAGTGCACAGATCGCGGTGCTCTCTGCACCTGCCTTCCCACTTGCCAGTACCACCGCCAAGCTTACAGCCTTGCAGGGAGCCAAGAGGCCGATAGGCGTCTCGCCCAGAAGAACGTGCCAGGACGAAAAGATGCTCTTCCTTTCTCCTGCTCCTTGCCCGAATTGCGGTGCTGTGCTGAAAGTCTTGCGCAGCGAAAAGCTACTGCAGCAAGTGTTTCTCTCCTGACGCAGTTCGCTGAGCGAGAGCTCCACGGACAGCTTGGACTCGGTGAAACAGCAAGAAAATGCTTGTAGTACGTCGAGCTGAAGGGAAATCCCTGCACAGGCACACTGTGGCTGCGTGCAGTACTCACGCTGAAGAGCGGCAAAGCTCCAAGCCACGGCTGGGCTTCGCTTCTGTCCAGAGCACAGAAGGCGAAGAAGCAAGCAGCTGGGCACCGGGCTCGTGTAGTCCGGGGAGCGAATCTCACATGTCCAGCCAAGAGCTGCTTCACAAGCAGCTGCAGCTGAGAATGCAAGGGCTGCTTCAGGAAGGAAGGCGCAGCCCTTGCACTCCTGGACACAAGCTGGCCAGAAGCAGGTTCTTAAACCTTCCGTGCTACAGAGTGCATGCACCTTGAGCACAGGCAGAAGGACGCGTCCAGAAAGAAGGCGTTCTTCAAGTACCCCCCCTCCTCCAGGCAGCCTTGAAACTGAGCACAACACACTGCGCCTCGGCAGCTTCCTTCTCCCATAGACCGACCGTCCCCTTCTTCACTCTCGCACCTCCCTTGCCCACTTGCAGCAGCTGCTGCCAAAGAAAAAGGCTCCAGCAGTCAAAGCCTCTGCTGGGCTGCACTTTCATTTCCCCTTGCCTCACGTCAAAGCAGCAGCAACTCTCCGCTGCACTCTGTATTTCCAGTCCCCGCTGCATCTACCACTGTCATCTCGGCATCTCCAAGCATAAAGCTGGGCACAATGCTTTCCAGGGAAAGCTGGAAGAGAAATAGGTAGCAGCACAAGTAGCCGCAGGTGGAACTTTCTGTTTTCAAGTGCTAACGTGAATCCGCACACAAGCGAGGGACAGCCACGCTTCCTCTTGCAGCCCGTGCCGTGTGCACAGCAGCTCGGTGCTCTGCGCCTTCGTTGTGCCGGAGTCGAAGCGGTGTCTACTTGTCGCCCAGAGAGCGCGGTGCCGGCAGAGAAATGCTCCGGGCTGCTGCCTCTGCACCAAACACGCCTGGGCTCTGCACTTTCTCGCTCAGCGCTAGGGAGCAGCACATTCGCTCTGCCTTGCAGCCTGAATCTGAAGGGAAAGCTTCTCAGCTACGTCTCGCCCAGAGAACAGTTGTAGGTCAACGAGCTTCCCCGGAGCTTAGCCTCGACGCCTGGGAACCTGTATTTGCAGCACATCCTAGTGCTAGCCCTCTTTCCTTTACAGCCTGCACAGCGCGCAGTGCACAGATCGCGGTGCTCTCTGCACCTGCCTTCCCACTTGCCAGTACCACCGCCAAGCTTACAGCCTTGCAGGGAGCCAAGAGGCCGATAGGCGTCTCGCCCAGAAGAACGTGCCAGGACGAAAAGATGCTCTTCCTTTCTCCTGCTCCTTGCCCGAATTGCGGTGCTGTGCTGAAAGTCTTGCGCAGCGAAAAGCTACTGCAGCAAGTGTTTCTCTCCTGACGCAGTTCGCTGAGCGAGAGCTCCACGGACAGCTTGGACTCGGTGAAACAGCAAGAAAATGCTTGTAGTACGTCGAGCTGAAGGGAAATCCCTGCACAGGCACACTGTGGCTGCGTGCAGTACTCACGCTGAAGAGCGGCAAAGCTCCAAGCCACGGCTGGGCTTCGCTTCTGTCCAGAGCACAGAAGGCGAAGAAGCAAGCAGCTGGGCACCGGGCTCGTGTAGTCCGGGGAGCGAATCTCACATGTCCAGCCAAGAGCTGCTTCACAAGCAGCTGCAGCTGAGAATGCAAGGGCTGCTTCAGGAAGGAAGGCGCAGCCCTTGCACTCCTGGACACAAGCTGGCCAGAAGCAGGTTCTTAAACCTTCCCTGCTACAGAGTGCATGCACCTTGAGCACAGGCAGAAGGACGCGTCCAGAAAGAAGGCGTTCTTCAAGTACCCCCCCTCCTCCAGGCAGCCTTGAAACTGAGCACAACACACTGCGCCTCGGCAGCTTCCTTCTCCCATAGACCGACCGTCCCCTTCTTCACTCTCGCACCTCCCTTGCCCACTTGCAGCAGCTGCTGCCAAAGAAAAAGGCTCCAGCAGTCAAAGCCTCTGCTGGGCTGCACTTTCATTTCCCCTTGCCTCACGTCAAAGCAGCAGCAACTCTCCGCTGCACTCTGTATTTCCAGTCCCCGCTGCATCTACCACTGTCATCTCGGCATCTCCAAGCATAAAGCTGGGCACAATGCTTTCCAGGGAAAGCTGGAAGAGAAATAGGTAGCAGCACAAGTAGCCGCAGGTGGAACTTTCTGTTTTCAAGTGCTAACGTGAATCCGCACACAAGCGAGGGACAGCCACGCTTCCTCTTGCAGCCCGTGCCGTGTGCACAGCAGCTCGGTGCTCTGCGCCTTCGTTGTGCCGGAGTCGAAGCGGTGTCTACTTGTCGCCCAGAGAGCGCGGTGCCGGCAGAGAAATGCTCCGGGCTGCTGCCTCTGCACCAAACACGCCTGGGCTCTGCACTTTCTCGCTCAGCGCTAGGGAGCAGCACATTCGCTCTGCCTTGCAGCCTGAATCTGAAGGGAAAGCTTCTCAGCTAAGTCTCGCCCAGAGAACAGTTGTAGGTCAACGAGCTTCCCCGGAGCTTAGCCTCGTCGCGTGCAAACCTGTATTTGCAGCACATCCTAGTGCTAGCCCTCTTTCCTTTACAGCCTGCACAGCGCGCAGTGCACAGATCGCGGTGCTCTCTGCACCTGCCTTCCCACTTGCCAGTACCACCGCCAAGCTTACAGCCTTGCAGGGAGCCAAGAGGCCGATAGGCGTGTCGCCCAGAAGAACGTGCCAGGACGAAAAGATGCTCTTCCTTTCTCCTGCTCCTTGCCCGAATTGCGGTGCTGTGCTGAAAGTCTTGCGCAGCGAAAAGCTACTGCAGCAAGTGTTTCTCTCCTGACGCAGTTCGCTGAGCGAGAGCTCCACGGACAGCTTGGACTCGGTGAAACAGCAAGAAAATGCTTGTAGTACGTCGAGCTGAAGGGAAATCCCTGCACAGGCACACTGTGGCTGCGTGCAGTACTCACGCTGAAGAGCGGCAAAGCTCCAAGCCACGGCTGGGCTTCGCTTCTGTCCAGAGCACAGAAGGCGAAGAAGCAAGCAGCTGGGCACCGGGCTCGTGTAGTCCGGGGAGCGAATCTCACATGTCCAGCCAAGAGCTGCTTCACAAGCAGCTGCAGCTGAGAATGCAAGGGCTGCTTCAGGAAGGAAGGCGCAGCCCTTGCACTCCTGGACACAAGCTGGCCAGAAGCAGGTTCTTAAACCTTCCGTGCTACAGAGTGCATGCACCTTGAGCACAGGCAGAAGGACGCGTCCAGAAAGAAGGCGTTCTTCAAGTACCCCCCCTCCTCCAGGCAGCCTTGAAACTGAGCACAACACACTGCGCCTCGGCAGCTTCCTTCTCCCATAGACCGACCGTCCCCTTCTTCACTCTCGCACCTCCCTTGCCCACTTGCAGCAGCTGCTGCCAAAGAAAAAGGCTCCAGCAGTCAAAGCCTCTGCTGGGCTGCACTTTCATTTCCCCTTGCCTCACGTCAAAGCAGCAGCAACTCTCCGCTGCACTCTGTATTTCCAGTCCCCGCTGCATCTACCACTGTCATCTCGGCATCTCCAAGCATAAAGCTGGGCACAATGCTTTCCAGGGAAAGCTGGAAGAGAAATAGGTAGCAGCACAAGTAGCCGCAGGTGGAACTTTCTGTTTTCAAGTGCTAACGTGAATCCGCACACAAGCGAGGGACAGCCACGCTTCCTCTTGCAGCCCGTGCCGTGTGCACAGCAGCTCGGTGCTCTGCGCCTTCGTTGTGCCGGAGTCGAAGCGGTGTCTACTTGTCGCCCAGAGAGCGCGGTGCCGGCAGAGAAATGCTCCGGGCTGCTGCCTCTGCACCAAACACGCCTGGGCTCTGCACTTTCTCGCTCAGCGCTAGGGAGCAGCACATTCGCTCTGCCTTGCAGCCTGAATCTGAAGGGAAAGCTTCTCAGCTACGTCTCGCCCAGAGAACAGTTGTAGGTCAACGAGCTTCCCCGGAGCTTAGCCTCGACGCCTGGGAACCTGTATTTGCAGCACATCCTAGTGCTAGCCCTCTTTCCTTTACAGCCTGCACAGCGCGCAGTGCACAGATCGCGGTGCTCTCTGCACCTGCCTTCCCACTTGCCAGTACCACCGCCAAGCTTACAGCCTTGCAGGGAGCCAAGAGGCCGATAGGCGTCTCGCCCAGAAGAACGTGCCAGGACGAAAAGATGCTCTTCCTTTCTCCTGCTCCTTGCCCGAATTGCGGTGCTGTGCTGAAAGTCTTGCGCAGCGAAAAGCTACTGCAGCAAGTGTTTCTCTCCTGACGCAGTTCGCTGAGCGAGAGCTCCACGGACAGCTTGGACTCGGTGAAACAGCAAGAAAATGCTTGTAGTACGTCGAGCTGAAGGGAAATCCCTGCACAGGCACACTGTGGCTGCGTGCAGTACTCACGCTGAAGAGCGGCAAAGCTCCAAGCCACGGCTGGGCTTCGCTTCTGTCCAGAGCACAGAAGGCGAAGAAGCAAGCAGCTGGGCACCGGGCTCGTGTAGTCCGGGGAGCGAATCTCACATGTCCAGCCAAGAGCTGCTTCACAAGCAGCTGCAGCTGAGAATGCAAGGGCTGCTTCAGGAAGGAAGGCGCAGCCCTTGCACTCCTGGACACAAGCTGGCCAGAAGCAGGTTCTTAAACCTTCCCTGCTACAGAGTGCATGCACCTTGAGCACAGGCAGAAGGACGCGTCCAGAAAGAAGGCGTTCTTCAAGTACCCCCCCTCCTCCAGGCAGCCTTGAAACTGAGCACAACACACTGCGCCTCGGCAGCTTCCTTCTCCCATAGACCGACCGTCCCCTTCTTCACTCTCGCACCTCCCTTGCCCACTTGCAGCAGCTGCTGCCAAAGAAAAAGGCTCCAGCAGTCAAAGCCTCTGCTGGGCTGCACTTTCATTTCCCCTTGCCTCACGTCAAAGCAGCAGCAACTCTCCGCTGCACTCTGTATTTCCAGTCCCCGCTGCATCTACCACTGTCATCTCGGCATCTCCAAGCATAAAGCTGGGCACAATGCTTTCCAGGGAAAGCTGGAAGAGAAATAGGTAGCAGCACAAGTAGCCGCAGGTGGAACTTTCTGTTTTCAAGTGCTAACGTGAATCCGCACACAAGCGAGGGACAGCCACGCTTCCTCTTGCAGCCCGTGCCGTGTGCACAGCAGCTCGGTGCTCTGCGCCTTCGTTGTGCCGGAGTCGAAGCGGTGTCTACTTGTCGCCCAGAGAGCGCGGTGCCGGCAGAGAAATGCTCCGGGCTGCTGCCTCTGCACCAAACACGCCTGGGCTCTGCACTTTCTCGCTCAGCGCTAGGGAGCAGCACATTCGCTCTGCCTTGCAGCCTGAATCTGAAGGGAAAGCTTCTCAGCTAAGTCTCGCCCAGAGAACAGTTGTAGGTCAACGAGCTTCCCCGGAGCTTAGCCTCGACGCCTGGGAACCTGTATTTGCAGCACATCCTAGTGCTAGCCCTCTTTCCTTTACAGCCTGCACAGCGCGCAGTGCACAGATCGCGGTGCTCTCTGCACCTGCCTTCCCACTTGCCAGTACCACCGCCAAGCTTACAGCCTTGCAGGGAGCCAAGAGGCCGATAGGCGTGTCGCCCAGAAGAACGTGCCAGGACGAAAAGATGCTCTTCCTTTCTCCTGCTCCTTGCCCGAATTGGGGTGCTGTGCTGAAAGTCTTGCGCAGCGAAAAGCTACTGCAGCGAGTGTTTCTCTCCTGACGCAGTTCGCTGAGCGAGAGCTCCACGGACAGCTTGGACTCGGTGAAACAGCAAGAAAATGCTTGTAGTACGTCGAGCTGAGGAAAATCCCTGCACAGCACACTGTGGCTGCGTGCAGTACTCACGCTGAAGAGCGGCAAAGCTCCAAGCCATGGCTGGGCTTCACTTCTGTCCAGAGCACAGAAGGCGAAGAAGCAAGCAGCTGGGCACCGGGCTCGTGTAGTCCGGGGAGCGAATCTCACATGTCCAGCCAAGAGCTGCTTCACAAGCAGCTGCAGCTGAGAATGCAAGGGCTGCTTCAGGAAGGAAGGCGCAGCCCTTGCACTCCTGGACACAAGCTGGCCAGAAGCAGGTTCTTAAACCTTCCGTGCTACAGAGTGCATGCACCTTGAGCACAGGCAGAAGGACGCGTCCAGAAAGAAGGCGTTCTTCAAGTACCCCCCCTCCTCCAGGCAGCCTTGAAACTGAGCACAACACACTGCGCCTCGGCAGCTTCCTTCTCCCATAGACCGACCGTCCCCTTCTTCACTCTCGCACCTCCCTTGCCCACTTGCAGCAGCTGCTGCCAAAGAAAAAGGCTCCAGCAGTCAAAGCCTCTGCTGGGCTGCACTTTCATTTCCCCTTGCCTCACGTCAAAGCAGCAGCAACTCTCCGCTGCACTCTGTATTTCCAGTCTCCGCTGCATCTACCACTGTCATCTCGGCATCTCCAAGCATAAAGCTGGGCACAATTCTTTCCAGGGAAAGCTGGAAGAGAAATGGGTAGCAGCACAAGTAGCCGCAGGTGGAACTTTCTGTTTACAAGGGCTAACGTGAATCCGCAAAGAAGCGAGGGACAGCCACGCTTCCTCTTGCAGCCCGTGCCGTGTGCACAGCAGCTCGGTGCTCTGCGCCTTCGTTGTGCCGGAGTCGAAGCGGTGTCTACTTGTCGCCCAGAGAGCGCGGTGCCGGCAGAGAAATGCTCCAGGCTGCTGCCTCTGCCCAAACACGCCTGGGCTCTGCACTTTCTCGCTCAGCGCTAGGGAGCAGCACATTCGCTCTGCCTTGCAGCCTGAATCTGAAGGGAAAGCTTCTCAGCTACGTCTCGCCCAGAGAACAGTTGTAGGTCAACGAGCTTCCCCGGAGCTTAGCCTCGTCGCGTGCAAACCTGTATTTGCAGCACATCCTAGTGCTAGCCCTCTTTCCTTTACAGCCTGCACAGCGCGCAGTGCACAGATCGCGGTGCTCTCTGCACCTGCCTTCCCACTTGCCAGTACCACCGCCAAGCTTACAGCCTTGCAGGGAGCCAAGAGGCCGATAGGCGTGTCGCCCAGAAGAACGTGCCAGGACGAAAAGATGCTCTTCCTTTCTCCTGCTCCTTGCCCGAATTGCGGTGCTGTGCTGAAAGTCTTGCGCAGCGAAAAGCTACTGCAGCAAGTGTTTCTCTCCTGACGCAGTTCGCTGAGCGAGAGCTCCACGGACAGCTTGGACTCGGTGAAACAGCAAGAAAATGCTTGTAGTACGTCGAGCTGAAGGGAAATCCCTGCACAGGCACACTGTGGCTGCGTGCAGTACTCACGCTGAAGAGCGGCAAAGCTCCAAGCCACGGCTGGGCTTCGCTTCTGTCCAGAGCACAGAAGGCGAAGAAGCAAGCAGCTGGGCACCGGGCTCGTGTAGTCCGGGGAGCGAATCTCACATGTCCAGCCAAGAGCTGCTTCACAAGCAGCTGCAGCTGAGAATGCAAGGGCTGCTTCAGGAAGGAAGGCGCAGCCCTTGCACTCCTGGACACAAGCTGGCCAGAAGCAGGTTCTTAAACCTTCCGTGCTACAGAGTGCATGCACCTTGAGCACAGGCAGAAGGACGCGTCCAGAAAGAAGGCGTTCTTCAAGTACCCCCCCTCCTCCAGGCAGCCTTGAAACTGAGCACAACACACTGCGCCTCGGCAGCTTCCTTCTCCCATAGACCGACCGTCCCCTTCTTCACTCTCGCACCTCCCTTGCCCACTTGCAGCAGCTGCTGCCAAAGAAAAAGGCTCCAGCAGTCAAAGCCTCTGCTGGGCTGCACTTTCATTTCCCCTTGCCTCACGTCAAAGCAGCAGCAACTCTCCGCTGCACTCTGTATTTCCAGTCCCCGCTGCATCTACCACTGTCATCTCGGCATCTCCAAGCATAAAGCTGGGCACAATGCTTTCCAGGGAAAGCTGGAAGAGAAATAGGTAGCAGCACAAGTAGCCGCAGGTGGAACTTTCTGTTTTCAAGTGCTAACGTGAATCCGCACACAAGCGAGGGACAGCCACGCTTCCTCTTGCAGCCCGTGCCGTGTGCACAGCAGCTCGGTGCTCTGCGCCTTCGTTGTGCCGGAGTCGAAGCGGTGTCTACTTGTCGCCCAGAGAGCGCGGTGCCGGCAGAGAAATGCTCCGGGCTGCTGCCTCTGCACCAAACACGCCTGGGCTCTGCACTTTCTCGCTCAGCGCTAGGGAGCAGCACATTCGCTCTGCCTTGCAGCCTGAATCTGAAGGGAAAGCTTCTCAGCTACGTCTCGCCCAGAGAACAGTTGTAGGTCAACGAGCTTCCCCGGAGCTTAGCCTCGACGCCTGGGAACCTGTATTTGCAGCACATCCTAGTGCTAGCCCTCTTTCCTTTACAGCCTGCACAGCGCGCAGTGCACAGATCGCGGTGCTCTCTGCACCTGCCTTCCCACTTGCCAGTACCACCGCCAAGCTTACAGCCTTGCAGGGAGCCAAGAGGCCGATAGGCGTCTCGCCCAGAAGAACGTGCCAGGACGAAAAGATGCTCTTCCTTTCTCCTGCTCCTTGCCCGAATTGGGGTGCTGTGCTGAAAGTCTTGCGCAGCGAAAAGCTACTGCAGCAAGTGTTTCTCTCCTGACGCAGTTCGCTGAGCGAGAGCTCCACGGACAGCTTGGACTCGGTGAAACAGCAAGAAAATGCTTGTAGTACGTCGAGCTGAAGGGAAATCCCTGCACAGGCACACTGTGGCTGCGTGCAGTACTCACGCTGAAGAGCGGCAAAGCTCCAAGCCACGGCTGGGCTTCGCTTCTGTCCAGAGCACAGAAGGCGAAGAAGCAAGCAGCTGGGCACCGGGCTCGTGTAGTCCGGGGAGCGAATCTCACATGTCCAGCCAAGAGCTGCTTCACAAGCAGCTGCAGCTGAGAATGCAAGGGCTGCTTCAGGAAGGAAGGCGCAGCCCTTGCACTCCTGGACACAAGCTGGCCAGAAGCAGGTTCTTAAACCTTCCCTGCTACAGAGTGCATGCACCTTGAGCACAGGCAGAAGGACGCGTCCAGAAAGAAGGCGTTCTTCAAGTACCCCCCCTCCTCCAGGCAGCCTTGAAACTGAGCACAACACACTGCGCCTCGGCAGCTTCCTTCTCCCATAGACCGACCGTCCCCTTCTTCACTCTCGCACCTCCCTTGCCCACTTGCAGCAGCTGCTGCCAAAGAAAAAGGCTCCAGCAGTCAAAGCCTCTGCTGGGCTGCACTTTCATTTCCCCTTGCCTCACGTCAAAGCAGCAGCAACTCTCCGCTGCACTCTGTATTTCCAGTCCCCGCTGCATCTACCACTGTCATCTCGGCATCTCCAAGCATAAAGCTGGGCACAATGCTTTCCAGGGAAAGCTGGAAGAGAAATAGGTAGCAGCACAAGTAGCCGCAGGTGGAACTTTCTGTTTTCAAGTGCTAACGTGAATCCGCACACAAGCGAGGGACAGCCACGCTTCCTCTTGCAGCCCGTGCCGTGTGCACAGCAGCTCGGTGCTCTGCGCCTTCGTTGTGCCGGAGTCGAAGCGGTGTCTACTTGTCGCCCAGAGAGCGCGGTGCCGGCAGAGAAATGCTCCGGGCTGCTGCCTCTGCACCAAACACGCCTGGGCTCTGCACTTTCTCGCTCAGCGCTAGGGAGCAGCACATTCGCTCTGCCTTGCAGCCTGAATCTGAAGGGAAAGCTTCTCAGCTAAGTCTCGCCCAGAGAACAGTTGTAGGTCAACGAGCTTCCCCGGAGCTTAGCCTCGACGCCTGGGAACCTGTATTTGCAGCACATCCTAGTGCTAGCCCTCTTTCCTTTACAGCCTGCACAGCGCGCAGTGCACAGATCGCGGTGCTCTCTGCACCTGCCTTCCCACTTGCCAGTACCACCGCCAAGCTTACAGCCTTGCAGGGAGCCAAGAGGCCGATAGGCGTCTCGCCCAGAAGAACGTGCCAGGACGAAAAGATGCTCTTCCTTTCTCCTGCTCCTTGCCCGAATTGCGGTGCTGTGCTGAAAGTCTTGCGCAGCGAAAAGCTACTGCAGCGAGTGTTTCTCTCCTGACGCAGTTCGCTGAGCGAGAGCTCCACGGACAGCTTGGACTCGGTGAAACAGCAAGAAAATGCTTGTAGTACGTCGAGCTGAGGAAAATCCCTGCACAGCACACTGTGGCTGCGTGCAGTACTCACGCTGAAGAGCGGCAAAGCTCCAAGCCATGGCTGGGCTTCACTTCTGTCCAGAGCACAGAAGGCGAAGAAGCAAGCAGCTGGGCACCGGGCTCGTGTAGTCCAGGGAGCGAATCTCACATGTCCAGCCAAGAGCTGCTTCACAAGCAGCTGCAGCTGAGAATGCTCTGGCTGCTTCAGGAAGGAAGGCGCAGCCCTTGCACTCCTGGACACAAGCTGGCCAGAAGCAGGTTCTTAAACCTTCCGTGCTACAGAGTGCATGCACCTTGAGCACAGGCAGAAGGACGCGTCCAGAAAGAAGGCGTTCTTCAAGTACCCCCCCTCCTCCAGGCAGCCTTGAAACTGAGCACAACACACTGCGCCTCGGCAGCTTCCTTCTCCCATAGACCGACCGTCCCCTTCTTCACTCTCGCAGCTCCCTTGCCCACTTGCAGCAGCTGCTGCCAAAGAAAAAGGCTCCAGCAGTCAAAGCCTCTGCTGGGCTGCACTTTCATTTCCCCTTGCCTCACGTCAAAGCAGCAGCAACTCTCCGCTGCACTCTGTATTTCCAGTCTCCGCTGCATCTACCACTGTCATCTCGGCATCTCCAAGCATAAAGCTGGGCACAATTCTTTCCAGGGAAAGCTGGAAGAGAAATGGGTAGCAGCACAAGTAGCCGCAGGTGGAACTTTCTGTTTACAAGGGCTAACGTGAATCCGCAAAGAAGCGAGGGACAGCCACGCTTCCTCTTGCAGCCCGTGCCGTGTGCACAGCAGCTCGGTGCTCTGCGCCTTCGTTGTGCCGGAGTCGAAGCGGTGTCTACTTGTCGCCCAGAGAGCGCGGTGCCGGCAGAGAAATGCTCCAGGCTGCTGCCTCTGCCCAAACACGCCTGGGCTCTGCACTTTCTCGCTCAGCGCTAGGGAGCAGCACATTCGCTCTGCCTTGCAGCCTGAATCTGAAGGGAAAGCTTCTCAGCTAAGTCTCGCCCAGAGAACAGTTGTAGGTCAACGAGCTTCCCCGGAGCTTAGCCTCGTCGCGTGCAAACCTGTATTTGCAGCACATCCTAGTGCTAGCCCTCTTTCCTTTACAGCCTGCACAGCGCGCAGTGCACAGATCGCGGTGCTCTCTGCACCTGCCTTCCCACTTGCCAGTACCACCGCCAAGCTTACAGCCTTGCAGGGAGCCAAGAGGCCGATAGGCGTCTCGCCCAGAAGAACGTGCCAGGACGAAAAGATGCTCTTCCTTTCTCCTGCTCCTTGCCCGAATTGCGGTGCTGTGCTGAAAGTCTTGCGCAGCGAAAAGCTACTGCAGCAAGTGTTTCTCTCCTGACGCAGTTCGCTGAGCGAGAGCTCCACGGACAGCTTGGACTCGGTGAAACAGCAAGAAAATGCTTGTAGTACGTCGAGCTGAAGGGAAATCCCTGCACAGGCACACTGTGGCTGCGTGCAGTACTCACGCTGAAGAGCGGCAAAGCTCCAAGCCACGGCTGGGCTTCGCTTCTGTCCAGAGCACAGAAGGCGAAGAAGCAAGCAGCTGGGCACCGGGCTCGTGTAGTCCGGGGAGCGAATCTCACATGTCCAGCCAAGAGCTGCTTCACAAGCAGCTGCAGCTGAGAATGCAAGGGCTGCTTCAGGAAGGAAGGCGCAGCCCTTGCACTCCTGGACACAAGCTGGCCAGAAGCAGGTTCTTAAACCTTCCGTGCTACAGAGTGCATGCACCTTGAGCACAGGCAGAAGGACGCGTCCAGAAAGAAGGCGTTCTTCAAGTACCCCCCCTCCTCCAGGCAGCCTTGAAACTGAGCACAACACACTGCGCCTCGGCAGCTTCCTTCTCCCATAGACCGACCGTCCCCTTCTTCACTCTCGCACCTCCCTTGCCCACTTGCAGCAGCTGCTGCCAAAGAAAAAGGCTCCAGCAGTCAAAGCCTCTGCTGGGCTGCACTTTCATTTCCCCTTGCCTCACGTCAAAGCAGCAGCAACTCTCCGCTGCACTCTGTATTTCCAGTCCCCGCTGCATCTACCACTGTCATCTCGGCATCTCCAAGCATAAAGCTGGGCACAATGCTTTCCAGGGAAAGCTGGAAGAGAAATAGGTAGCAGCACAAGTAGCCGCAGGTGGAACTTTCTGTTTTCAAGTGCTAACGTGAATCCGCACACAAGCGAGGGACAGCCACGCTTCCTCTTGCAGCCCGTGCCGTGTGCACAGCAGCTCGGTGCTCTGCGCCTTCGTTGTGCCGGAGTCGAAGCGGTGTCTACTTGTCGCCCAGAGAGCGCGGTGCCGGCAGAGAAATGCTCCGGGCTGCTGCCTCTGCACCAAACACGCCTGGGCTCTGCACTTTCTCGCTCAGCGCTAGGGAGCAGCACATTCGCTCTGCCTTGCAGCCTGAATCTGAAGGGAAAGCTTCTCAGCTACGTCTCGCCCAGAGAACAGTTGTAGGTCAACGAGCTTCCCCGGAGCTTAGCCTCGACGCCTGGGAACCTGTATTTGCAGCACATCCTAGTGCTAGCCCTCTTTCCTTTACAGCCTGCACAGCGCGCAGTGCACAGATCGCGGTGCTCTCTGCACCTGCCTTCCCACTTGCCAGTACCACCGCCAAGCTTACAGCCTTGCAGGGAGCCAAGAGGCCGATAGGCGTCTCGCCCAGAAGAACGTGCCAGGACGAAAAGATGCTCTTCCTTTCTCCTGCTCCTTGCCCGAATTGCGGTGCTGTGCTGAAAGTCTTGCGCAGCGAAAAGCTACTGCAGCAAGTGTTTCTCTCCTGACGCAGTTCGCTGAGCGAGAGCTCCACGGACAGCTTGGACTCGGTGAAACAGCAAGAAAATGCTTGTAGTACGTCGAGCTGAAGGGAAATCCCTGCACAGGCACACTGTGGCTGCGTGCAGTACTCACGCTGAAGAGCGGCAAAGCTCCAAGCCACGGCTGGGCTTCGCTTCTGTCCAGAGCACAGAAGGCGAAGAAGCAAGCAGCTGGGCACCGGGCTCGTGTAGTCCGGGGAGCGAATCTCACATGTCCAGCCAAGAGCTGCTTCACAAGCAGCTGCAGCTGAGAATGCAAGGGCTGCTTCAGGAAGGAAGGCGCAGCCCTTGCACTCCTGGACACAAGCTGGCCAGAAGCAGGTTCTTAAACCTTCCCTGCTACAGAGTGCATGCACCTTGAGCACAGGCAGAAGGACGCGTCCAGAAAGAAGGCGTTCTTCAAGTACCCCCCCTCCTCCAGGCAGCCTTGAAACTGAGCACAACACACTGCGCCTCGGCAGCTTCCTTCTCCCATAGACCGACCGTCCCCTTCTTCACTCTCGCACCTCCCTTGCCCACTTGCAGCAGCTGCTGCCAAAGAAAAAGGCTCCAGCAGTCAAAGCCTCTGCTGGGCTGCACTTTCATTTCCCCTTGCCTCACGTCAAAGCAGCAGCAACTCTCCGCTGCACTCTGTATTTCCAGTCCCCGCTGCATCTACCACTGTCATCTCGGCATCTCCAAGCATAAAGCTGGGCACAATGCTTTCCAGGGAAAGCTGGAAGAGAAATAGGTAGCAGCACAAGTAGCCGCAGGTGGAACTTTCTGTTTTCAAGTGCTAACGTGAATCCGCACACAAGCGAGGGACAGCCACGCTTCCTCTTGCAGCCCGTGCCGTGTGCACAGCAGCTCGGTGCTCTGCGCCTTCGTTGTGCCGGAGTCGAAGCGGTGTCTACTTGTCGCCCAGAGAGCGCGGTGCCGGCAGAGAAATGCTCCGGGCTGCTGCCTCTGCACCAAACACGCCTGGGCTCTGCACTTTCTCGCTCAGCGCTAGGGAGCAGCACATTCGCTCTGCCTTGCAGCCTGAATCTGAAGGGAAAGCTTCTCAGCTAAGTCTCGCCCAGAGAACAGTTGTAGGTCAACGAGCTTCCCCGGAGCTTAGCCTCGTCGCGTGCAAACCTGTATTTGCAGCACATCCTAGTGCTAGCCCTCTTTCCTTTACAGCCTGCACAGCGCGCAGTGCACAGATCGCGGTGCTCTCTGCACCTGCCTTCCCACTTGCCAGTACCACCGCCAAGCTTACAGCCTTGCAGGGAGCCAAGAGGCCGATAGGCGTGTCGCCCAGAAGAACGTGCCAGGACGAAAAGATGCTCTTCCTTTCTCCTGCTCCTTGCCCGAATTGCGGTGCTGTGCTGAAAGTCTTGCGCAGCGAAAAGCTACTGCAGCAAGTGTTTCTCTCCTGACGCAGTTCGCTGAGCGAGAGCTCCACGGACAGCTTGGACTCGGTGAAACAGCAAGAAAATGCTTGTAGTACGTCGAGCTGAAGGGAAATCCCTGCACAGGCACACTGTGGCTGCGTGCAGTACTCACGCTGAAGAGCGGCAAAGCTCCAAGCCACGGCTGGGCTTCGCTTCTGTCCAGAGCACAGAAGGCGAAGAAGCAAGCAGCTGGGCACCGGGCTCGTGTAGTCCGGGGAGCGAATCTCACATGTCCAGCCAAGAGCTGCTTCACAAGCAGCTGCAGCTGAGAATGCAAGGGCTGCTTCAGGAAGGAAGGCGCAGCCCTTGCACTCCTGGACACAAGCTGGCCAGAAGCAGGTTCTTAAACCTTCCGTGCTACAGAGTGCATGCACCTTGAGCACAGGCAGAAGGACGCGTCCAGAAAGAAGGCGTTCTTCAAGTACCCCCCCTCCTCCAGGCAGCCTTGAAACTGAGCACAACACACTGCGCCTCGGCAGCTTCCTTCTCCCATAGACCGACCGTCCCCTTCTTCACTCTCGCACCTCCCTTGCCCACTTGCAGCAGCTGCTGCCAAAGAAAAAGGCTCCAGCAGTCAAAGCCTCTGCTGGGCTGCACTTTCATTTCCCCTTGCCTCACGTCAAAGCAGCAGCAACTCTCCGCTGCACTCTGTATTTCCAGTCCCCGCTGCATCTACCACTGTCATCTCGGCATCTCCAAGCATAAAGCTGGGCACAATGCTTTCCAGGGAAAGCTGGAAGAGAAATAGGTAGCAGCACAAGTAGCCGCAGGTGGAACTTTCTGTTTTCAAGTGCTAACGTGAATCCGCACACAAGCGAGGGACAGCCACGCTTCCTCTTGCAGCCCGTGCCGTGTGCACAGCAGCTCGGTGCTCTGCGCCTTCGTTGTGCCGGAGTCGAAGCGGTGTCTACTTGTCGCCCAGAGAGCGCGGTGCCGGCAGAGAAATGCTCCGGGCTGCTGCCTCTGCACCAAACACGCCTGGGCTCTGCACTTTCTCGCTCAGCGCTAGGGAGCAGCACATTCGCTCTGCCTTGCAGCCTGAATCTGAAGGGAAAGCTTCTCAGCTACGTCTCGCCCAGAGAACAGTTGTAGGTCAACGAGCTTCCCCGGAGCTTAGCCTCGACGCCTGGGAACCTGTATTTGCAGCACATCCTAGTGCTAGCCCTCTTTCCTTTACAGCCTGCACAGCGCGCAGTGCACAGATCGCGGTGCTCTCTGCACCTGCCTTCCCACTTGCCAGTACCACCGCCAAGCTTACAGCCTTGCAGGGAGCCAAGAGGCCGATAGGCGTCTCGCCCAGAAGAACGTGCCAGGACGAAAAGATGCTCTTCCTTTCTCCTGCTCCTTGCCCGAATTGCGGTGCTGTGCTGAAAGTCTTGCGCAGCGAAAAGCTACTGCAGCAAGTGTTTCTCTCCTGACGCAGTTCGCTGAGCGAGAGCTCCACGGACAGCTTGGACTCGGTGAAACAGCAAGAAAATGCTTGTAGTACGTCGAGCTGAAGGGAAATCCCTGCACAGGCACACTGTGGCTGCGTGCAGTACTCACGCTGAAGAGCGGCAAAGCTCCAAGCCACGGCTGGGCTTCGCTTCTGTCCAGAGCACAGAAGGCGAAGAAGCAAGCAGCTGGGCACCGGGCTCGTGTAGTCCGGGGAGCGAATCTCACATGTCCAGCCAAGAGCTGCTTCACAAGCAGCTGCAGCTGAGAATGCAAGGGCTGCTTCAGGAAGGAAGGCGCAGCCCTTGCACTCCTGGACACAAGCTGGCCAGAAGCAGGTTCTTAAACCTTCCCTGCTACAGAGTGCATGCACCTTGAGCACAGGCAGAAGGACGCGTCCAGAAAGAAGGCGTTCTTCAAGTACCCCCCCTCCTCCAGGCAGCCTTGAAACTGAGCACAACACACTGCGCCTCGGCAGCTTCCTTCTCCCATAGACCGACCGTCCCCTTCTTCACTCTCGCACCTCCCTTGCCCACTTGCAGCAGCTGCTGCCAAAGAAAAAGGCTCCAGCAGTCAAAGCCTCTGCTGGGCTGCACTTTCATTTCCCCTTGCCTCACGTCAAAGCAGCAGCAACTCTCCGCTGCACTCTGTATTTCCAGTCCCCGCTGCATCTACCACTGTCATCTCGGCATCTCCAAGCATAAAGCTGGGCACAATGCTTTCCAGGGAAAGCTGGAAGAGAAATAGGTAGCAGCACAAGTAGCCGCAGGTGGAACTTTCTGTTTTCAAGTGCTAACGTGAATCCGCACACAAGCGAGGGACAGCCACGCTTCCTCTTGCAGCCCGTGCCGTGTGCACAGCAGCTCGGTGCTCTGCGCCTTCGTTGTGCCGGAGTCGAAGCGGTGTCTACTTGTCGCCCAGAGAGCGCGGTGCCGGCAGAGAAATGCTCCGGGCTGCTGCCTCTGCACCAAACACGCCTGGGCTCTGCACTTTCTCGCTCAGCGCTAGGGAGCAGCACATTCGCTCTGCCTTGCAGCCTGAATCTGAAGGGAAAGCTTCTCAGCTAAGTCTCGCCCAGAGAACAGTTGTAGGTCAACGAGCTTCCCCGGAGCTTAGCCTCGACGCCTGGGAACCTGTATTTGCAGCACATCCTAGTGCTAGCCCTCTTTCCTTTACAGCCTGCACAGCGCGCAGTGCACAGATCGCGGTGCTCTCTGCACCTGCCTTCCCACTTGCCAGTACCACCGCCAAGCTTACAGCCTTGCAGGGAGCCAAGAGGCCGATAGGCGTGTCGCCCAGAAGAACGTGCCAGGACGAAAAGATGCTCTTCCTTTCTCCTGCTCCTTGCCCGAATTGGGGTGCTGTGCTGAAAGTCTTGCGCAGCGAAAAGCTACTGCAGCGAGTGTTTCTCTCCTGACGCAGTTCGCTGAGCGAGAGCTCCACGGACAGCTTGGACTCGGTGAAACAGCAAGAAAATGCTTGTAGTACGTCGAGCTGAGGAAAATCCCTGCACAGCACACTGTGGCTGCGTGCAGTACTCACGCTGAAGAGCGGCAAAGCTCCAAGCCATGGCTGGGCTTCACTTCTGTCCAGAGCACAGAAGGCGAAGAAGCAAGCAGCTGGGCACCGGGCTCGTGTAGTCCGGGGAGCGAATCTCACATGTCCAGCCAAGAGCTGCTTCACAAGCAGCTGCAGCTGAGAATGCAAGGGCTGCTTCAGGAAGGAAGGCGCAGCCCTTGCACTCCTGGACACAAGCTGGCCAGAAGCAGGTTCTTAAACCTTCCGTGCTACAGAGTGCATGCACCTTGAGCACAGGCAGAAGGACGCGTCCAGAAAGAAGGCGTTCTTCAAGTACCCCCCCTCCTCCAGGCAGCCTTGAAACTGAGCACAACACACTGCGCCTCGGCAGCTTCCTTCTCCCATAGACCGACCGTCCCCTTCTTCACTCTCGCACCTCCCTTGCCCACTTGCAGCAGCTGCTGCCAAAGAAAAAGGCTCCAGCAGTCAAAGCCTCTGCTGGGCTGCACTTTCATTTCCCCTTGCCTCACGTCAAAGCAGCAGCAACTCTCCGCTGCACTCTGTATTTCCAGTCTCCGCTGCATCTACCACTGTCATCTCGGCATCTCCAAGCATAAAGCTGGGCACAATTCTTTCCAGGGAAAGCTGGAAGAGAAATGGGTAGCAGCACAAGTAGCCGCAGGTGGAACTTTCTGTTTACAAGGGCTAACGTGAATCCGCAAAGAAGCGAGGGACAGCCACGCTTCCTCTTGCAGCCCGTGCCGTGTGCACAGCAGCTCGGTGCTCTGCGCCTTCGTTGTGCCGGAGTCGAAGCGGTGTCTACTTGTCGCCCAGAGAGCGCGGTGCCGGCAGAGAAATGCTCCAGGCTGCTGCCTCTGCCCAAACACGCCTGGGCTCTGCACTTTCTCGCTCAGCGCTAGGGAGCAGCACATTCGCTCTGCCTTGCAGCCTGAATCTGAAGGGAAAGCTTCTCAGCTACGTCTCGCCCAGAGAACAGTTGTAGGTCAACGAGCTTCCCCGGAGCTTAGCCTCGTCGCGTGCAAACCTGTATTTGCAGCACATCCTAGTGCTAGCCCTCTTTCCTTTACAGCCTGCACAGCGCGCAGTGCACAGATCGCGGTGCTCTCTGCACCTGCCTTCCCACTTGCCAGTACCACCGCCAAGCTTACAGCCTTGCAGGGAGCCAAGAGGCCGATAGGCGTGTCGCCCAGAAGAACGTGCCAGGACGAAAAGATGCTCTTCCTTTCTCCTGCTCCTTGCCCGAATTGCGGTGCTGTGCTGAAAGTCTTGCGCAGCGAAAAGCTACTGCAGCAAGTGTTTCTCTCCTGACGCAGTTCGCTGAGCGAGAGCTCCACGGACAGCTTGGACTCGGTGAAACAGCAAGAAAATGCTTGTAGTACGTCGAGCTGAAGGGAAATCCCTGCACAGGCACACTGTGGCTGCGTGCAGTACTCACGCTGAAGAGCGGCAAAGCTCCAAGCCACGGCTGGGCTTCGCTTCTGTCCAGAGCACAGAAGGCGAAGAAGCAAGCAGCTGGGCACCGGGCTCGTGTAGTCCGGGGAGCGAATCTCACATGTCCAGCCAAGAGCTGCTTCACAAGCAGCTGCAGCTGAGAATGCAAGGGCTGCTTCAGGAAGGAAGGCGCAGCCCTTGCACTCCTGGACACAAGCTGGCCAGAAGCAGGTTCTTAAACCTTCCGTGCTACAGAGTGCATGCACCTTGAGCACAGGCAGAAGGACGCGTCCAGAAAGAAGGCGTTCTTCAAGTACCCCCCCTCCTCCAGGCAGCCTTGAAACTGAGCACAACACACTGCGCCTCGGCAGCTTCCTTCTCCCATAGACCGACCGTCCCCTTCTTCACTCTCGCACCTCCCTTGCCCACTTGCAGCAGCTGCTGCCAAAGAAAAAGGCTCCAGCAGTCAAAGCCTCTGCTGGGCTGCACTTTCATTTCCCCTTGCCTCACGTCAAAGCAGCAGCAACTCTCCGCTGCACTCTGTATTTCCAGTCCCCGCTGCATCTACCACTGTCATCTCGGCATCTCCAAGCATAAAGCTGGGCACAATGCTTTCCAGGGAAAGCTGGAAGAGAAATAGGTAGCAGCACAAGTAGCCGCAGGTGGAACTTTCTGTTTTCAAGTGCTAACGTGAATCCGCACACAAGCGAGGGACAGCCACGCTTCCTCTTGCAGCCCGTGCCGTGTGCACAGCAGCTCGGTGCTCTGCGCCTTCGTTGTGCCGGAGTCGAAGCGGTGTCTACTTGTCGCCCAGAGAGCGCGGTGCCGGCAGAGAAATGCTCCGGGCTGCTGCCTCTGCACCAAACACGCCTGGGCTCTGCACTTTCTCGCTCAGCGCTAGGGAGCAGCACATTCGCTCTGCCTTGCAGCCTGAATCTGAAGGGAAAGCTTCTCAGCTACGTCTCGCCCAGAGAACAGTTGTAGGTCAACGAGCTTCCCCGGAGCTTAGCCTCGACGCCTGGGAACCTGTATTTGCAGCACATCCTAGTGCTAGCCCTCTTTCCTTTACAGCCTGCACAGCGCGCAGTGCACAGATCGCGGTGCTCTCTGCACCTGCCTTCCCACTTGCCAGTACCACCGCCAAGCTTACAGCCTTGCAGGGAGCCAAGAGGCCGATAGGCGTCTCGCCCAGAAGAACGTGCCAGGACGAAAAGATGCTCTTCCTTTCTCCTGCTCCTTGCCCGAATTGCGGTGCTGTGCTGAAAGTCTTGCGCAGCGAAAAGCTACTGCAGCAAGTGTTTCTCTCCTGACGCAGTTCGCTGAGCGAGAGCTCCACGGACAGCTTGGACTCGGTGAAACAGCAAGAAAATGCTTGTAGTACGTCGAGCTGAAGGGAAATCCCTGCACAGGCACACTGTGGCTGCGTGCAGTACTCACGCTGAAGAGCGGCAAAGCTCCAAGCCACGGCTGGGCTTCGCTTCTGTCCAGAGCACAGAAGGCGAAGAAGCAAGCAGCTGGGCACCGGGCTCGTGTAGTCCGGGGAGCGAATCTCACATGTCCAGCCAAGAGCTGCTTCACAAGCAGCTGCAGCTGAGAATGCAAGGGCTGCTTCAGGAAGGAAGGCGCAGCCCTTGCACTCCTGGACACAAGCTGGCCAGAAGCAGGTTCTTAAACCTTCCCTGCTACAGAGTGCATGCACCTTGAGCACAGGCAGAAGGACGCGTCCAGAAAGAAGGCGTTCTTCAAGTACCCCCCCTCCTCCAGGCAGCCTTGAAACTGAGCACAACACACTGCGCCTCGGCAGCTTCCTTCTCCCATAGACCGACCGTCCCCTTCTTCACTCTCGCACCTCCCTTGCCCACTTGCAGCAGCTGCTGCCAAAGAAAAAGGCTCCAGCAGTCAAAGCCTCTGCTGGGCTGCACTTTCATTTCCCCTTGCCTCACGTCAAAGCAGCAGCAACTCTCCGCTGCACTCTGTATTTCCAGTCCCCGCTGCATCTACCACTGTCATCTCGGCATCTCCAAGCATAAAGCTGGGCACAATGCTTTCCAGGGAAAGCTGGAAGAGAAATAGGTAGCAGCACAAGTAGCCGCAGGTGGAACTTTCTGTTTTCAAGTGCTAACGTGAATCCGCACACAAGCGAGGGACAGCCACGCTTCCTCTTGCAGCCCGTGCCGTGTGCACAGCAGCTCGGTGCTCTGCGCCTTCGTTGTGCCGGAGTCGAAGCGGTGTCTACTTGTCGCCCAGAGAGCGCGGTGCCGGCAGAGAAATGCTCCGGGCTGCTGCCTCTGCACCAAACACGCCTGGGCTCTGCACTTTCTCGCTCAGCGCTAGGGAGCAGCACATTCGCTCTGCCTTGCAGCCTGAATCTGAAGGGAAAGCTTCTCAGCTACGTCTCGCCCAGAGAACAGTTGTAGGTCAACGAGCTTCCCCGGAGCTTAGCCTCGACGCCTGGGAACCTGTATTTGCAGCACATCCTAGTGCTAGCCCTCTTTCCTTTACAGCCTGCACAGCGCGCAGTGCACAGATCGCGGTGCTCTCTGCACCTGCCTTCCCACTTGCCAGTACCACCGCCAAGCTTACAGCCTTGCAGGGAGCCAAGAGGCCGATAGGCGTCTCGCCCAGAAGAACGTGCCAGGACGAAAAGATGCTCTTCCTTTCTCCTGCTCCTTGCCCGAATTGCGGTGCTGTGCTGAAAGTCTTGCGCAGCGAAAAGCTACTGCAGCAAGTGTTTCTCTCCTGACGCAGTTCGCTGAGCGAGAGCTCCACGGACAGCTTGGACTCGGTGAAACAGCAAGAAAATGCTTGTAGTACGTCGAGCTGAAGGGAAATCCCTGCACAGGCACACTGTGGCTGCGTGCAGTACTCACGCTGAAGAGCGGCAAAGCTCCAAGCCACGGCTGGGCTTCGCTTCTGTCCAGAGCACAGAAGGCGAAGAAGCAAGCAGCTGGGCACCGGGCTCGTGTAGTCCGGGGAGCGAATCTCACATGTCCAGCCAAGAGCTGCTTCACAAGCAGCTGCAGCTGAGAATGCAAGGGCTGCTTCAGGAAGGAAGGCGCAGCCCTTGCACTCCTGGACACAAGCTGGCCAGAAGCAGGTTCTTAAACCTTCCCTGCTACAGAGTGCATGCACCTTGAGCACAGGCAGAAGGACGCGTCCAGAAAGAAGGCGTTCTTCAAGTACCCCCCCTCCTCCAGGCAGCCTTGAAACTGAGCACAACACACTGCGCCTCGGCAGCTTCCTTCTCCCATAGACCGACCGTCCCCTTCTTCACTCTCGCACCTCCCTTGCCCACTTGCAGCAGCTGCTGCCAAAGAAAAAGGCTCCAGCAGTCAAAGCCTCTGCTGGGCTGCACTTTCATTTCCCCTTGCCTCACGTCAAAGCAGCAGCAACTCTCCGCTGCACTCTGTATTTCCAGTCCCCGCTGCATCTACCACTGTCATCTCGGCATCTCCAAGCATAAAGCTGGGCACAATGCTTTCCAGGGAAAGCTGGAAGAGAAATAGGTAGCAGCACAAGTAGCCGCAGGTGGAACTTTCTGTTTTCAAGTGCTAACGTGAATCCGCACACAAGCGAGGGACAGCCACGCTTCCTCTTGCAGCCCGTGCCGTGTGCACAGCAGCTCGGTGCTCTGCGCCTTCGTTGTGCCGGAGTCGAAGCGGTGTCTACTTGTCGCCCAGAGAGCGCGGTGCCGGCAGAGAAATGCTCCGGGCTGCTGCCTCTGCACCAAACACGCCTGGGCTCTGCACTTTCTCGCTCAGCGCTAGGGAGCAGCACATTCGCTCTGCCTTGCAGCCTGAATCTGAAGGGAAAGCTTCTCAGCTAAGTCTCGCCCAGAGAACAGTTGTAGGTCAACGAGCTTCCCCGGAGCTTAGCCTCGACGCCTGGGAACCTGTATTTGCAGCACATCCTAGTGCTAGCCCTCTTTCCTTTACAGCCTGCACAGCGCGCAGTGCACAGATCGCGGTGCTCTCTGCACCTGCCTTCCCACTTGCCAGTACCACCGCCAAGCTTACAGCCTTGCAGGGAGCCAAGAGGCCGATAGGCGTCTCGCCCAGAAGAACGTGCCAGGACGAAAAGATGCTCTTCCTTTCTCCTGCTCCTTGCCCGAATTGCGGTGCTGTGCTGAAAGTCTTGCGCAGCGAAAAGCTACTGCAGCAAGTGTTTCTCTCCTGACGCAGTTCGCTGAGCGAGAGCTCCACGGACAGCTTGGACTCGGTGAAACAGCAAGAAAATGCTTGTAGTACGTCGAGCTGAAGGGAAATCCCTGCACAGGCACACTGTGGCTGCGTGCAGTACTCACGCTGAAGAGCGGCAAAGCTCCAAGCCACGGCTGGGCTTCGCTTCTGTCCAGAGCACAGAAGGCGAAGAAGCAAGCAGCTGGGCACCGGGCTCGTGTAGTCCGGGGAGCGAATCTCACATGTCCAGCCAAGAGCTGCTTCACAAGCAGCTGCAGCTGAGAATGCAAGGGCTGCTTCAGGAAGGAAGGCGCAGCCCTTGCACTCCTGGACACAAGCTGGCCAGAAGCAGGTTCTTAAACCTTCCCTGCTACAGAGTGCATGCACCTTGAGCACAGGCAGAAGGACGCGTCCAGAAAGAAGGCGTTCTTCAAGTACCCCCCCTCCTCCAGGCAGCCTTGAAACTGAGCACAACACACTGCGCCTCGGCAGCTTCCTTCTCCCATAGACCGACCGTCCCCTTCTTCACTCTCGCACCTCCCTTGCCCACTTGCAGCAGCTGCTGCCAAAGAAAAAGGCTCCAGCAGTCAAAGCCTCTGCTGGGCTGCACTTTCATTTCCCCTTGCCTCACGTCAAAGCAGCAGCAACTCTCCGCTGCACTCTGTATTTCCAGTCCCCGCTGCATCTACCACTGTCATCTCGGCATCTCCAAGCATAAAGCTGGGCACAATGCTTTCCAGGGAAAGCTGGAAGAGAAATAGGTAGCAGCACAAGTAGCCGCAGGTGGAACTTTCTGTTTTCAAGTGCTAACGTGAATCCGCACACAAGCGAGGGACAGCCACGCTTCCTCTTGCAGCCCGTGCCGTGTGCACAGCAGCTCGGTGCTCTGCGCCTTCGTTGTGCCGGAGTCGAAGCGGTGTCTACTTGTCGCCCAGAGAGCGCGGTGCCGGCAGAGAAATGCTCCGGGCTGCTGCCTCTGCACCAAACACGCCTGGGCTCTGCACTTTCTCGCTCAGCGCTAGGGAGCAGCACATTCGCTCTGCCTTGCAGCCTGAATCTGAAGGGAAAGCTTCTCAGCTAAGTCTCGCCCAGAGAACAGTTGTAGGTCAACGAGCTTCCCCGGAGCTTAGCCTCGACGCCTGGGAACCTGTATTTGCAGCACATCCTAGTGCTAGCCCTCTTTCCTTTACAGCCTGCACAGCGCGCAGTGCACAGATCGCGGTGCTCTCTGCACCTGCCTTCCCACTTGCCAGTACCACCGCCAAGCTTACAGCCTTGCAGGGAGCCAAGAGGCCGATAGGCGTCTCGCCCAGAAGAACGTGCCAGGACGAAAAGATGCTCTTCCTTTCTCCTGCTCCTTGCCCGAATTGGGGTGCTGTGCTGAAAGTCTTGCGCAGCGAAAAGCTACTGCAGCGAGTGTTTCTCTCCTGACGCAGTTCGCTGAGCGAGAGCTCCACGGACAGCTTGGACTCGGTGAAACAGCAAGAAAATGCTTGTAGTACGTCGAGCTGAGGAAAATCCCTGCACAGCACACTGTGGCTGCGTGCAGTACTCACGCTGAAGAGCGGCAAAGCTCCAAGCCATGGCTGGGCTTCACTTCTGTCCAGAGCACAGAAGGCGAAGAAGCAAGCAGCTGGGCACCGGGCTCGTGTAGTCCAGGGAGCGAATCTCACATGTCCAGCCAAGAGCTGCTTCACAAGCAGCTGCAGCTGAGAATGCTCTGGCTGCTTCAGGAAGGAAGGCGCAGCCCTTGCACTCCTGGACACAAGCTGGCCAGAAGCAGGTTCTTAAACCTTCCGTGCTACAGAGTGCATGCACCTTGAGCACAGGCAGAAGGACGCGTCCAGAAAGAAGGCGTTCTTCAAGTACCCCCCCTCCTCCAGGCAGCCTTGAAACTGAGCACAACACACTGCGCCTCGGCAGCTTCCTTCTCCCATAGACCGACCGTCCCCTTCTTCACTCTCGCACCTCCCTTGCCCACTTGCAGCAGCTGCTGCCAAAGAAAAAGGCTCCAGCAGTCAAAGCCTCTGCTGGGCTGCACTTTCATTTCCCCTTGCCTCACGTCAAAGCAGCAGCAACTCTCCGCTGCACTCTGTATTTCCAGTCTCCGCTGCATCTACCACTGTCATCTCGGCATCTCCAAGCATAAAGCTGGGCACAATTCTTTCCAGGGAAAGCTGGAAGAGAAATGGGTAGCAGCACAAGTAGCCGCAGGTGGAACTTTCTGTTTACAAGGGCTAACGTGAATCCGCAAAGAAGCGAGGGACAGCCACGCTTCCTCTTGCAGCCCGTGCCGTGTGCACAGCAGCTCGGTGCTCTGCGCCTTCGTTGTGCCGGAGTCGAAGCGGTGTCTACTTGTCGCCCAGAGAGCGCGGTGCCGGCAGAGAAATGCTCCAGGCTGCTGCCTCTGCCCAAACACGCCTGGGCTCTGCACTTTCTCGCTCAGCGCTAGGGAGCAGCACATTCGCTCTGCCTTGCAGCCTGAATCTGAAGGGAAAGCTTCTCAGCTAAGTCTCGCCCAGAGAACAGTTGTAGGTCAACGAGCTTCCCCGGAGCTTAGCCTCGTCGCGTGCAAACCTGTATTTGCAGCACATCCTAGTGCTAGCCCTCTTTCCTTTACAGCCTGCACAGCGCGCAGTGCACAGATCGCGGTGCTCTCTGCACCTGCCTTCCCACTTGCCAGTACCACCGCCAAGCTTACAGCCTTGCAGGGAGCCAAGAGGCCGATAGGCGTGTCGCCCAGAAGAACGTGCCAGGACGAAAAGATGCTCTTCCTTTCTCCTGCTCCTTGCCCGAATTGCGGTGCTGTGCTGAAAGTCTTGCGCAGCGAAAAGCTACTGCAGCGAGTGTTTCTCTCCTGACGCAGTTCGCTGAGCGAGAGCTCCACGGACAGCTTGGACTCGGTGAAACAGCAAGAAAATGCTTGTAGTACGTCGAGCTGAGGAAAATCCCTGCACAGCACACTGTGGCTGCGTGCAGTACTCACGCTGAAGAGCGGCAAAGCTCCAAGCCATGGCTGGGCTTCACTTCTGTCCAGAGCACAGAAGGCGAAGAAGCAAGCAGCTGGGCACCGGGCTCGTGTAGTCCGGGGAGCGAATCTCACATGTCCAGCCAAGAGCTGCTTCACAAGCAGCTGCAGCTGAGAATGCAAGGGCTGCTTCAGGAAGGAAGGCGCAGCCCTTGCACTCCTGGACACAAGCTGGCCAGAAGCAGGTTCTTAAACCTTCCGTGCTACAGAGTGCATGCACCTTGAGCACAGGCAGAAGGACGCGTCCAGAAAGAAGGCGTTCTTCAAGTACCCCCCCTCCTCCAGGCAGCCTTGAAACTGAGCACAACACACTGCGCCTCGGCAGCTTCCTTCTCCCATAGACCGACCGTCCCCTTCTTCACTCTCGCACCTCCCTTGCCCACTTGCAGCAGCTGCTGCCAAAGAAAAAGGCTCCAGCAGTCAAAGCCTCTGCTGGGCTGCACTTTCATTTCCCCTTGCCTCACGTCAAAGCAGCAGCAACTCTCCGCTGCACTCTGTATTTCCAGTCTCCGCTGCATCTACCACTGTCATCTCGGCATCTCCAAGCATAAAGCTGGGCACAATTCTTTCCAGGGAAAGCTGGAAGAGAAATGGGTAGCAGCACAAGTAGCCGCAGGTGGAACTTTCTGTTTACAAGGGCTAACGTGAATCCGCAAAGAAGCGAGGGACAGCCACGCTTCCTCTTGCAGCCCGTGCCGTGTGCACAGCAGCTCGGTGCTCTGCGCCTTCGTTGTGCCGGAGTCGAAGCGGTGTCTACTTGTCGCCCAGAGAGCGCGGTGCCGGCAGAGAAATGCTCCAGGCTGCTGCCTCTGCCCAAACACGCCTGGGCTCTGCACTTTCTCGCTCAGCGCTAGGGAGCAGCACATTCGCTCTGCCTTGCAGCCTGAATCTGAAGGGAAAGCTTCTCAGCTAAGTCTCGCCCAGAGAACAGTTGTAGGTCAACGAGCTTCCCCGGAGCTTAGCCTCGTCGCGTGCAAACCTGTATTTGCAGCACATCCTAGTGCTAGCCCTCTTTCCTTTACAGCCTGCACAGCGCGCAGTGCACAGATCGCGGTGCTCTCTGCACCTGCCTTCCCACTTGCCAGTACCACCGCCAAGCTTACAGCCTTGCAGGGAGCCAAGAGGCCGATAGGCGTCTCGCCCAGAAGAACGTGCCAGGACGAAAAGATGCTCTTCCTTTCTCCTGCTCCTTGCCCGAATTGCGGTGCTGTGCTGAAAGTCTTGCGCAGCGAAAAGCTACTGCAGCAAGTGTTTCTCTCCTGACGCAGTTCGCTGAGCGAGAGCTCCACGGACAGCTTGGACTCGGTGAAACAGCAAGAAAATGCTTGTAGTACGTCGAGCTGAAGGGAAATCCCTGCACAGGCACACTGTGGCTGCGTGCAGTACTCACGCTGAAGAGCGGCAAAGCTCCAAGCCACGGCTGGGCTTCGCTTCTGTCCAGAGCACAGAAGGCGAAGAAGCAAGCAGCTGGGCACCGGGCTCGTGTAGTCCGGGGAGCGAATCTCACATGTCCAGCCAAGAGCTGCTTCACAAGCAGCTGCAGCTGAGAATGCAAGGGCTGCTTCAGGAAGGAAGGCGCAGCCCTTGCACTCCTGGACACAAGCTGGCCAGAAGCAGGTTCTTAAACCTTCCGTGCTACAGAGTGCATGCACCTTGAGCACAGGCAGAAGGACGCGTCCAGAAAGAAGGCGTTCTTCAAGTACCCCCCCTCCTCCAGGCAGCCTTGAAACTGAGCACAACACACTGCGCCTCGGCAGCTTCCTTCTCCCATAGACCGACCGTCCCCTTCTTCACTCTCGCACCTCCCTTGCCCACTTGCAGCAGCTGCTGCCAAAGAAAAAGGCTCCAGCAGTCAAAGCCTCTGCTGGGCTGCACTTTCATTTCCCCTTGCCTCACGTCAAAGCAGCAGCAACTCTCCGCTGCACTCTGTATTTCCAGTCCCCGCTGCATCTACCACTGTCATCTCGGCATCTCCAAGCATAAAGCTGGGCACAATGCTTTCCAGGGAAAGCTGGAAGAGAAATAGGTAGCAGCACAAGTAGCCGCAGGTGGAACTTTCTGTTTTCAAGTGCTAACGTGAATCCGCACACAAGCGAGGGACAGCCACGCTTCCTCTTGCAGCCCGTGCCGTGTGCACAGCAGCTCGGTGCTCTGCGCCTTCGTTGTGCCGGAGTCGAAGCGGTGTCTACTTGTCGCCCAGAGAGCGCGGTGCCGGCAGAGAAATGCTCCGGGCTGCTGCCTCTGCACCAAACACGCCTGGGCTCTGCACTTTCTCGCTCAGCGCTAGGGAGCAGCACATTCGCTCTGCCTTGCAGCCTGAATCTGAAGGGAAAGCTTCTCAGCTACGTCTCGCCCAGAGAACAGTTGTAGGTCAACGAGCTTCCCCGGAGCTTAGCCTCGACGCCTGGGAACCTGTATTTGCAGCACATCCTAGTGCTAGCCCTCTTTCCTTTACAGCCTGCACAGCGCGCAGTGCACAGATCGCGGTGCTCTCTGCACCTGCCTTCCCACTTGCCAGTACCACCGCCAAGCTTACAGCCTTGCAGGGAGCCAAGAGGCCGATAGGCGTCTCGCCCAGAAGAACGTGCCAGGACGAAAAGATGCTCTTCCTTTCTCCTGCTCCTTGCCCGAATTGCGGTGCTGTGCTGAAAGTCTTGCGCAGCGAAAAGCTACTGCAGCAAGTGTTTCTCTCCTGACGCAGTTCGCTGAGCGAGAGCTCCACGGACAGCTTGGACTCGGTGAAACAGCAAGAAAATGCTTGTAGTACGTCGAGCTGAAGGGAAATCCCTGCACAGGCACACTGTGGCTGCGTGCAGTACTCACGCTGAAGAGCGGCAAAGCTCCAAGCCACGGCTGGGCTTCGCTTCTGTCCAGAGCACAGAAGGCGAAGAAGCAAGCAGCTGGGCACCGGGCTCGTGTAGTCCGGGGAGCGAATCTCACATGTCCAGCCAAGAGCTGCTTCACAAGCAGCTGCAGCTGAGAATGCAAGGGCTGCTTCAGGAAGGAAGGCGCAGCCCTTGCACTCCTGGACACAAGCTGGCCAGAAGCAGGTTCTTAAACCTTCCCTGCTACAGAGTGCATGCACCTTGAGCACAGGCAGAAGGACGCGTCCAGAAAGAAGGCGTTCTTCAAGTACCCCCCCTCCTCCAGGCAGCCTTGAAACTGAGCACAACACACTGCGCCTCGGCAGCTTCCTTCTCCCATAGACCGACCGTCCCCTTCTTCACTCTCGCACCTCCCTTGCCCACTTGCAGCAGCTGCTGCCAAAGAAAAAGGCTCCAGCAGTCAAAGCCTCTGCTGGGCTGCACTTTCATTTCCCCTTGCCTCACGTCAAAGCAGCAGCAACTCTCCGCTGCACTCTGTATTTCCAGTCCCCGCTGCATCTACCACTGTCATCTCGGCATCTCCAAGCATAAAGCTGGGCACAATGCTTTCCAGGGAAAGCTGGAAGAGAAATAGGTAGCAGCACAAGTAGCCGCAGGTGGAACTTTCTGTTTTCAAGTGCTAACGTGAATCCGCACACAAGCGAGGGACAGCCACGCTTCCTCTTGCAGCCCGTGCCGTGTGCACAGCAGCTCGGTGCTCTGCGCCTTCGTTGTGCCGGAGTCGAAGCGGTGTCTACTTGTCGCCCAGAGAGCGCGGTGCCGGCAGAGAAATGCTCCGGGCTGCTGCCTCTGCACCAAACACGCCTGGGCTCTGCACTTTCTCGCTCAGCGCTAGGGAGCAGCACATTCGCTCTGCCTTGCAGCCTGAATCTGAAGGGAAAGCTTCTCAGCTAAGTCTCGCCCAGAGAACAGTTGTAGGTCAACGAGCTTCCCCGGAGCTTAGCCTCGACGCCTGGGAACCTGTATTTGCAGCACATCCTAGTGCTAGCCCTCTTTCCTTTACAGCCTGCACAGCGCGCAGTGCACAGATCGCGGTGCTCTCTGCACCTGCCTTCCCACTTGCCAGTACCACCGCCAAGCTTACAGCCTTGCAGGGAGCCAAGAGGCCGATAGGCGTCTCGCCCAGAAGAACGTGCCAGGACGAAAAGATGCTCTTCCTTTCTCCTGCTCCTTGCCCGAATTGCGGTGCTGTGCTGAAAGTCTTGCGCAGCGAAAAGCTACTGCAGCAAGTGTTTCTCTCCTGACGCAGTTCGCTGAGCGAGAGCTCCACGGACAGCTTGGACTCGGTGAAACAGCAAGAAAATGCTTGTAGTACGTCGAGCTGAAGGGAAATCCCTGCACAGGCACACTGTGGCTGCGTGCAGTACTCACGCTGAAGAGCGGCAAAGCTCCAAGCCACGGCTGGGCTTCGCTTCTGTCCAGAGCACAGAAGGCGAAGAAGCAAGCAGCTGGGCACCGGGCTCGTGTAGTCCGGGGAGCGAATCTCACATGTCCAGCCAAGAGCTGCTTCACAAGCACATTCAGCTGAGAATGCAAGGGCTGCTTCAGGAAGGAAGGCGCAGCCCTTGCACTCCTGGACACAAGCTGGCCAGAAGCAGGTTCTTAAACCTTCCCTGCTACAGAGTGCATGCACCTTGAGCACAGGCAGAAGGACGCGTCCAGAAAGAAGGCGTTCTTCAAGTACCCCCCCTCCTCCAGGCAGCCTTGAAACTGAGCACAACACACTGCGCCTCGGCAGCTTCCTTCTCCCATAGACCGACCGTCCCCTTCTTCACTCTCGCACCTCCCTTGCCCACTTGCAGCAGCTGCTGCCAAAGAAAAAGGCTCCAGCAGTCAAAGCCTCTGCTGGGCTGCACTTTCATTTCCCCTTGCCTCACGTCAAAGCAGCAGCAACTCTCCGCTGCACTCTGTATTTCCAGTCCCCGCTGCATCTACCACTGTCATCTCGGCATCTCCAAGCATAAAGCTGGGCACAATGCTTTCCAGGGAAAGCTGGAAGAGAAATAGGTAGCAGCACAAGTAGCCGCAGGTGGAACTTTCTGTTTTCAAGTGCTAACGTGAATCCGCACACAAGCGAGGGACAGCCACGCTTCCTCTTGCAGCCCGTGCCGTGTGCACAGCAGCTCGGTGCTCTGCGCCTTCGTTGTGCCGGAGTCGAAGCGGTGTCTACTTGTCGCCCAGAGAGCGCGGTGCCGGCAGAGAAATGCTCCGGGCTGCTGCCTCTGCACCAAACACGCCTGGGCTCTGCACTTTCTCGCTCAGCGCTAGGGAGCAGCACATTCGCTCTGCCTTGCAGCCTGAATCTGAAGGGAAAGCTTCTCAGCTAAGTCTCGCCCAGAGAACAGTTGTAGGTCAACGAGCTTCCCCGGAGCTTAGCCTCGACGCCTGGGAACCTGTATTTGCAGCACATCCTAGTGCTAGCCCTCTTTCCTTTACAGCCTGCACAGCGCGCAGTGCACAGATCGCGGTGCTCTCTGCACCTGCCTTCCCACTTGCCAGTACCACCGCCAAGCTTACAGCCTTGCAGGGAGCCAAGAGGCCGATAGGCGTGTCGCCCAGAAGAACGTGCCAGGACGAAAAGATGCTCTTCCTTTCTCCTGCTCCTTGCCCGAATTGGGGTGCTGTGCTGAAAGTCTTGCGCAGCGAAAAGCTACTGCAGCGAGTGTTTCTCTCCTGACGCAGTTCGCTGAGCGAGAGCTCCACGGACAGCTTGGACTCGGTGAAACAGCAAGAAAATGCTTGTAGTACGTCGAGCTGAGGAAAATCCCTGCACAGCACACTGTGGCTGCGTGCAGTACTCACGCTGAAGAGCGGCAAAGCTCCAAGCCATGGCTGGGCTTCACTTCTGTCCAGAGCACAGAAGGCGAAGAAGCAAGCAGCTGGGCACCGGGCTCGTGTAGTCCGGGGAGCGAATCTCACATGTCCAGCCAAGAGCTGCTTCACAAGCACATTCAGCTGAGAATGCAAGGGCTGCTTCAGGAAGGAAGGCGCAGCCCTTGCACTCCTGGACACAAGCTGGCCAGAAGCAGGTTCTTAAACCTTCCGTGCTACAGAGTGCATGCACCTTGAGCACAGGCAGAAGGACGCGTCCAGAAAGAAGGCGTTCTTCAAGTACCCCCCCTCCTCCAGGCAGCCTTGAAACTGAGCACAACACACTGCGCCTCGGCAGCTTCCTTCTCCCATAGACCGACCGTCCCCTTCTTCACTCTCGCACCTCCCTTGCCCACTTGCAGCAGCTGCTGCCAAAGAAAAAGGCTCCAGCAGTCAAAGCCTCTGCTGGGCTGCACTTTCATTTCCCCTTGCCTCACGTCAAAGCAGCAGCAACTCTCCGCTGCACTCTGTATTTCCAGTCTCCGCTGCATCTACCACTGTCATCTCGGCATCTCCAAGCATAAAGCTGGGCACAATTCTTTCCAGGGAAAGCTGGAAGAGAAATGGGTAGCAGCACAAGTAGCCGCAGGTGGAACTTTCTGTTTACAAGGGCTAACGTGAATCCGCAAAGAAGCGAGGGACAGCCACGCTTCCTCTTGCAGCCCGTGCCGTGTGCACAGCAGCTCGGTGCTCTGCGCCTTCGTTGTGCCGGAGTCGAAGCGGTGTCTACTTGTCGCCCAGAGAGCGCGGTGCCGGCAGAGAAATGCTCCAGGCTGCTGCCTCTGCCCAAACACGCCTGGGCTCTGCACTTTCTCGCTCAGCGCTAGGGAGCAGCACATTCGCTCTGCCTTGCAGCCTGAATCTGAAGGGAAAGCTTCTCAGCTACGTCTCGCCCAGAGAACAGTTGTAGGTCAACGAGCTTCCCCGGAGCTTAGCCTCGTCGCGTGCAAACCTGTATTTGCAGCACATCCTAGTGCTAGCCCTCTTTCCTTTACAGCCTGCACAGCGCGCAGTGCACAGATCGCGGTGCTCTCTGCACCTGCCTTCCCACTTGCCAGTACCACCGCCAAGCTTACAGCCTTGCAGGGAGCCAAGAGGCCGATAGGCGTGTCGCCCAGAAGAACGTGCCAGGACGAAAAGATGCTCTTCCTTTCTCCTGCTCCTTGCCCGAATTGCGGTGCTGTGCTGAAAGTCTTGCGCAGCGAAAAGCTACTGCAGCAAGTGTTTCTCTCCTGACGCAGTTCGCTGAGCGAGAGCTCCACGGACAGCTTGGACTCGGTGAAACAGCAAGAAAATGCTTGTAGTACGTCGAGCTGAAGGGAAATCCCTGCACAGGCACACTGTGGCTGCGTGCAGTACTCACGCTGAAGAGCGGCAAAGCTCCAAGCCACGGCTGGGCTTCGCTTCTGTCCAGAGCACAGAAGGCGAAGAAGCAAGCAGCTGGGCACCGGGCTCGTGTAGTCCGGGGAGCGAATCTCACATGTCCAGCCAAGAGCTGCTTCACAAGCAGCTGCAGCTGAGAATGCAAGGGCTGCTTCAGGAAGGAAGGCGCAGCCCTTGCACTCCTGGACACAAGCTGGCCAGAAGCAGGTTCTTAAACCTTCCGTGCTACAGAGTGCATGCACCTTGAGCACAGGCAGAAGGACGCGTCCAGAAAGAAGGCGTTCTTCAAGTACCCCCCCTCCTCCAGGCAGCCTTGAAACTGAGCACAACACACTGCGCCTCGGCAGCTTCCTTCTCCCATAGACCGACCGTCCCCTTCTTCACTCTCGCACCTCCCTTGCCCACTTGCAGCAGCTGCTGCCAAAGAAAAAGGCTCCAGCAGTCAAAGCCTCTGCTGGGCTGCACTTTCATTTCCCCTTGCCTCACGTCAAAGCAGCAGCAACTCTCCGCTGCACTCTGTATTTCCAGTCCCCGCTGCATCTACCACTGTCATCTCGGCATCTCCAAGCATAAAGCTGGGCACAATGCTTTCCAGGGAAAGCTGGAAGAGAAATAGGTAGCAGCACAAGTAGCCGCAGGTGGAACTTTCTGTTTTCAAGTGCTAACGTGAATCCGCACACAAGCGAGGGACAGCCACGCTTCCTCTTGCAGCCCGTGCCGTGTGCACAGCAGCTCGGTGCTCTGCGCCTTCGTTGTGCCGGAGTCGAAGCGGTGTCTACTTGTCGCCCAGAGAGCGCGGTGCCGGCAGAGAAATGCTCCGGGCTGCTGCCTCTGCACCAAACACGCCTGGGCTCTGCACTTTCTCGCTCAGCGCTAGGGAGCAGCACATTCGCTCTGCCTTGCAGCCTGAATCTGAAGGGAAAGCTTCTCAGCTAAGTCTCGCCCAGAGAACAGTTGTAGGTCAACGAGCTTCCCCGGAGCTTAGCCTCGACGCCTGGGAACCTGTATTTGCAGCACATCCTAGTGCTAGCCCTCTTTCCTTTACAGCCTGCACAGCGCGCAGTGCACAGATCGCGGTGCTCTCTGCACCTGCCTTCCCACTTGCCAGTACCACCGCCAAGCTTACAGCCTTGCAGGGAGCCAAGAGGCCGATAGGCGTCTCGCCCAGAAGAACGTGCCAGGACGAAAAGATGCTCTTCCTTTCTCCTGCTCCTTGCCCGAATTGCGGTGCTGTGCTGAAAGTCTTGCGCAGCGAAAAGCTACTGCAGCAAGTGTTTCTCTCCTGACGCAGTTCGCTGAGCGAGAGCTCCACGGACAGCTTGGACTCGGTGAAACAGCAAGAAAATGCTTGTAGTACGTCGAGCTGAAGGGAAATCCCTGCACAGGCACACTGTGGCTGCGTGCAGTACTCACGCTGAAGAGCGGCAAAGCTCCAAGCCACGGCTGGGCTTCGCTTCTGTCCAGAGCACAGAAGGCGAAGAAGCAAGCAGCTGGGCACCGGGCTCGTGTAGTCCGGGGAGCGAATCTCACATGTCCAGCCAAGAGCTGCTTCACAAGCAGCTGCAGCTGAGAATGCAAGGGCTGCTTCAGGAAGGAAGGCGCAGCCCTTGCACTCCTGGACACAAGCTGGCCAGAAGCAGGTTCTTAAACCTTCCCTGCTACAGAGTGCATGCACCTTGAGCACAGGCAGAAGGACGCGTCCAGAAAGAAGGCGTTCTTCAAGTACCCCCCCTCCTCCAGGCAGCCTTGAAACTGAGCACAACACACTGCGCCTCGGCAGCTTCCTTCTCCCATAGACCGACCGTCCCCTTCTTCACTCTCGCACCTCCCTTGCCCACTTGCAGCAGCTGCTGCCAAAGAAAAAGGCTCCAGCAGTCAAAGCCTCTGCTGGGCTGCACTTTCATTTCCCCTTGCCTCACGTCAAAGCAGCAGCAACTCTCCGCTGCACTCTGTATTTCCAGTCCCCGCTGCATCTACCACTGTCATCTCGGCATCTCCAAGCATAAAGCTGGGCACAATGCTTTCCAGGGAAAGCTGGAAGAGAAATAGGTAGCAGCACAAGTAGCCGCAGGTGGAACTTTCTGTTTTCAAGTGCTAACGTGAATCCGCACACAAGCGAGGGACAGCCACGCTTCCTCTTGCAGCCCGTGCCGTGTGCACAGCAGCTCGGTGCTCTGCGCCTTCGTTGTGCCGGAGTCGAAGCGGTGTCTACTTGTCGCCCAGAGAGCGCGGTGCCGGCAGAGAAATGCTCCGGGCTGCTGCCTCTGCACCAAACACGCCTGGGCTCTGCACTTTCTCGCTCAGCGCTAGGGAGCAGCACATTCGCTCTGCCTTGCAGCCTGAATCTGAAGGGAAAGCTTCTCAGCTAAGTCTCGCCCAGAGAACAGTTGTAGGTCAACGAGCTTCCCCGGAGCTTAGCCTCGACGCCTGGGAACCTGTATTTGCAGCACATCCTAGTGCTAGCCCTCTTTCCTTTACAGCCTGCACAGCGCGCAGTGCACAGATCGCGGTGCTCTCTGCACCTGCCTTCCCACTTGCCAGTACCACCGCCAAGCTTACAGCCTTGCAGGGAGCCAAGAGGCCGATAGGCGTGTCGCCCAGAAGAACGTGCCAGGACGAAAAGATGCTCTTCCTTTCTCCTGCTCCTTGCCCGAATTGGGGTGCTGTGCTGAAAGTCTTGCGCAGCGAAAAGCTACTGCAGCGAGTGTTTCTCTCCTGACGCAGTTCGCTGAGCGAGAGCTCCACGGACAGCTTGGACTCGGTGAAACAGCAAGAAAATGCTTGTAGTACGTCGAGCTGAGGAAAATCCCTGCACAGCACACTGTGGCTGCGTGCAGTACTCACGCTGAAGAGCGGCAAAGCTCCAAGCCATGGCTGGGCTTCACTTCTGTCCAGAGCACAGAAGGCGAAGAAGCAAGCAGCTGGGCACCGGGCTCGTGTAGTCCGGGGAGCGAATCTCACATGTCCAGCCAAGAGCTGCTTCACAAGCAGCTGCAGCTGAGAATGCAAGGGCTGCTTCAGGAAGGAAGGCGCAGCCCTTGCACTCCTGGACACAAGCTGGCCAGAAGCAGGTTCTTAAACCTTCCGTGCTACAGAGTGCATGCACCTTGAGCACAGGCAGAAGGACGCGTCCAGAAAGAAGGCGTTCTTCAAGTACCCCCCCTCCTCCAGGCAGCCTTGAAACTGAGCACAACACACTGCGCCTCGGCAGCTTCCTTCTCCCATAGACCGACCGTCCCCTTCTTCACTCTCGCACCTCCCTTGCCCACTTGCAGCAGCTGCTGCCAAAGAAAAAGGCTCCAGCAGTCAAAGCCTCTGCTGGGCTGCACTTTCATTTCCCCTTGCCTCACGTCAAAGCAGCAGCAACTCTCCGCTGCACTCTGTATTTCCAGTCTCCGCTGCATCTACCACTGTCATCTCGGCATCTCCAAGCATAAAGCTGGGCACAATTCTTTCCAGGGAAAGCTGGAAGAGAAATGGGTAGCAGCACAAGTAGCCGCAGGTGGAACTTTCTGTTTACAAGGGCTAACGTGAATCCGCAAAGAAGCGAGGGACAGCCACGCTTCCTCTTGCAGCCCGTGCCGTGTGCACAGCAGCTCGGTGCTCTGCGCCTTCGTTGTGCCGGAGTCGAAGCGGTGTCTACTTGTCGCCCAGAGAGCGCGGTGCCGGCAGAGAAATGCTCCAGGCTGCTGCCTCTGCCCAAACACGCCTGGGCTCTGCACTTTCTCGCTCAGCGCTAGGGAGCAGCACATTCGCTCTGCCTTGCAGCCTGAATCTGAAGGGAAAGCTTCTCAGCTACGTCTCGCCCAGAGAACAGTTGTAGGTCAACGAGCTTCCCCGGAGCTTAGCCTCGTCGCGTGCAAACCTGTATTTGCAGCACATCCTAGTGCTAGCCCTCTTTCCTTTACAGCCTGCACAGCGCGCAGTGCACAGATCGCGGTGCTCTCTGCACCTGCCTTCCCACTTGCCAGTACCACCGCCAAGCTTACAGCCTTGCAGGGAGCCAAGAGGCCGATAGGCGTGTCGCCCAGAAGAACGTGCCAGGACGAAAAGATGCTCTTCCTTTCTCCTGCTCCTTGCCCGAATTGCGGTGCTGTGCTGAAAGTCTTGCGCAGCGAAAAGCTACTGCAGCAAGTGTTTCTCTCCTGACGCAGTTCGCTGAGCGAGAGCTCCACGGACAGCTTGGACTCGGTGAAACAGCAAGAAAATGCTTGTAGTACGTCGAGCTGAAGGGAAATCCCTGCACAGGCACACTGTGGCTGCGTGCAGTACTCACGCTGAAGAGCGGCAAAGCTCCAAGCCACGGCTGGGCTTCGCTTCTGTCCAGAGCACAGAAGGCGAAGAAGCAAGCAGCTGGGCACCGGGCTCGTGTAGTCCGGGGAGCGAATCTCACATGTCCAGCCAAGAGCTGCTTCACAAGCACATTCAGCTGAGAATGCAAGGGCTGCTTCAGGAAGGAAGGCGCAGCCCTTGCACTCCTGGACACAAGCTGGCCAGAAGCAGGTTCTTAAACCTTCCCTGCTACAGAGTGCATGCACCTTGAGCACAGGCAGAAGGACGCGTCCAGAAAGAAGGCGTTCTTCAAGTACCCCCCCTCCTCCAGGCAGCCTTGAAACTGAGCACAACACACTGCGCCTCGGCAGCTTCCTTCTCCCATAGACCGACCGTCCCCTTCTTCACTCTCGCACCTCCCTTGCCCACTTGCAGCAGCTGCTGCCAAAGAAAAAGGCTCCAGCAGTCAAAGCCTCTGCTGGGCTGCACTTTCATTTCCCCTTGCCTCACGTCAAAGCAGCAGCAACTCTCCGCTGCACTCTGTATTTCCAGTCCCCGCTGCATCTACCACTGTCATCTCGGCATCTCCAAGCATAAAGCTGGGCACAATGCTTTCCAGGGAAAGCTGGAAGAGAAATAGGTAGCAGCACAAGTAGCCGCAGGTGGAACTTTCTGTTTTCAAGTGCTAACGTGAATCCGCACACAAGCGAGGGACAGCCACGCTTCCTCTTGCAGCCCGTGCCGTGTGCACAGCAGCTCGGTGCTCTGCGCCTTCGTTGTGCCGGAGTCGAAGCGGTGTCTACTTGTCGCCCAGAGAGCGCGGTGCCGGCAGAGAAATGCTCCGGGCTGCTGCCTCTGCACCAAACACGCCTGGGCTCTGCACTTTCTCGCTCAGCGCTAGGGAGCAGCACATTCGCTCTGCCTTGCAGCCTGAATCTGAAGGGAAAGCTTCTCAGCTACGTCTCGCCCAGAGAACAGTTGTAGGTCAACGAGCTTCCCCGGAGCTTAGCCTCGACGCCTGGGAACCTGTATTTGCAGCACATCCTAGTGCTAGCCCTCTTTCCTTTACAGCCTGCACAGCGCGCAGTGCACAGATCGCGGTGCTCTCTGCACCTGCCTTCCCACTTGCCAGTACCACCGCCAAGCTTACAGCCTTGCAGGGAGCCAAGAGGCCGATAGGCGTCTCGCCCAGAAGAACGTGCCAGGACGAAAAGATGCTCTTCCTTTCTCCTGCTCCTTGCCCGAATTGCGGTGCTGTGCTGAAAGTCTTGCGCAGCGAAAAGCTACTGCAGCAAGTGTTTCTCTCCTGACGCAGTTCGCTGAGCGAGAGCTCCACGGACAGCTTGGACTCGGTGAAACAGCAAGAAAATGCTTGTAGTACGTCGAGCTGAAGGGAAATCCCTGCACAGGCACACTGTGGCTGCGTGCAGTACTCACGCTGAAGAGCGGCAAAGCTCCAAGCCACGGCTGGGCTTCGCTTCTGTCCAGAGCACAGAAGGCGAAGAAGCAAGCAGCTGGGCACCGGGCTCGTGTAGTCCGGGGAGCGAATCTCACATGTCCAGCCAAGAGCTGCTTCACAAGCAGCTGCAGCTGAGAATGCAAGGGCTGCTTCAGGAAGGAAGGCGCAGCCCTTGCACTCCTGGACACAAGCTGGCCAGAAGCAGGTTCTTAAACCTTCCCTGCTACAGAGTGCATGCACCTTGAGCACAGGCAGAAGGACGCGTCCAGAAAGAAGGCGTTCTTCAAGTACCCCCCCTCCTCCAGGCAGCCTTGAAACTGAGCACAACACACTGCGCCTCGGCAGCTTCCTTCTCCCATAGACCGACCGTCCCCTTCTTCACTCTCGCACCTCCCTTGCCCACTTGCAGCAGCTGCTGCCAAAGAAAAAGGCTCCAGCAGTCAAAGCCTCTGCTGGGCTGCACTTTCATTTCCCCTTGCCTCACGTCAAAGCAGCAGCAACTCTCCGCTGCACTCTGTATTTCCAGTCCCCGCTGCATCTACCACTGTCATCTCGGCATCTCCAAGCATAAAGCTGGGCACAATGCTTTCCAGGGAAAGCTGGAAGAGAAATAGGTAGCAGCACAAGTAGCCGCAGGTGGAACTTTCTGTTTTCAAGTGCTAACGTGAATCCGCACACAAGCGAGGGACAGCCACGCTTCCTCTTGCAGCCCGTGCCGTGTGCACAGCAGCTCGGTGCTCTGCGCCTTCGTTGTGCCGGAGTCGAAGCGGTGTCTACTTGTCGCCCAGAGAGCGCGGTGCCGGCAGAGAAATGCTCCGGGCTGCTGCCTCTGCACCAAACACGCCTGGGCTCTGCACTTTCTCGCTCAGCGCTAGGGAGCAGCACATTCGCTCTGCCTTGCAGCCTGAATCTGAAGGGAAAGCTTCTCAGCTAAGTCTCGCCCAGAGAACAGTTGTAGGTCAACGAGCTTCCCCGGAGCTTAGCCTCGTCGCGTGCAAACCTGTATTTGCAGCACATCCTAGTGCTAGCCCTCTTTCCTTTACAGCCTGCACAGCGCGCAGTGCACAGATCGCGGTGCTCTCTGCACCTGCCTTCCCACTTGCCAGTACCACCGCCAAGCTTACAGCCTTGCAGGGAGCCAAGAGGCCGATAGGCGTCTCGCCCAGAAGAACGTGCCAGGACGAAAAGATGCTCTTCCTTTCTCCTGCTCCTTGCCCGAATTGCGGTGCTGTGCTGAAAGTCTTGCGCAGCGAAAAGCTACTGCAGCAAGTGTTTCTCTCCTGACGCAGTTCGCTGAGCGAGAGCTCCACGGACAGCTTGGACTCGGTGAAACAGCAAGAAAATGCTTGTAGTACGTCGAGCTGAAGGGAAATCCCTGCACAGGCACACTGTGGCTGCGTGCAGTACTCACGCTGAAGAGCGGCAAAGCTCCAAGCCACGGCTGGGCTTCGCTTCTGTCCAGAGCACAGAAGGCGAAGAAGCAAGCAGCTGGGCACCGGGCTCGTGTAGTCCGGGGAGCGAATCTCACATGTCCAGCCAAGAGCTGCTTCACAAGCAGCTGCAGCTGAGAATGCAAGGGCTGCTTCAGGAAGGAAGGCGCAGCCCTTGCACTCCTGGACACAAGCTGGCCAGAAGCAGGTTCTTAAACCTTCCCTGCTACAGAGTGCATGCACCTTGAGCACAGGCAGAAGGACGCGTCCAGAAAGAAGGCGTTCTTCAAGTACCCCCCCTCCTCCAGGCAGCCTTGAAACTGAGCACAACACACTGCGCCTCGGCAGCTTCCTTCTCCCATAGACCGACCGTCCCCTTCTTCACTCTCGCACCTCCCTTGCCCACTTGCAGCAGCTGCTGCCAAAGAAAAAGGCTCCAGCAGTCAAAGCCTCTGCTGGGCTGCACTTTCATTTCCCCTTGCCTCACGTCAAAGCAGCAGCAACTCTCCGCTGCACTCTGTATTTCCAGTCCCCGCTGCATCTACCACTGTCATCTCGGCATCTCCAAGCATAAAGCTGGGCACAATGCTTTCCAGGGAAAGCTGGAAGAGAAATAGGTAGCAGCACAAGTAGCCGCAGGTGGAACTTTCTGTTTTCAAGTGCTAACGTGAATCCGCACACAAGCGAGGGACAGCCACGCTTCCTCTTGCAGCCCGTGCCGTGTGCACAGCAGCTCGGTGCTCTGCGCCTTCGTTGTGCCGGAGTCGAAGCGGTGTCTACTTGTCGCCCAGAGAGCGCGGTGCCGGCAGAGAAATGCTCCGGGCTGCTGCCTCTGCACCAAACACGCCTGGGCTCTGCACTTTCTCGCTCAGCGCTAGGGAGCAGCACATTCGCTCTGCCTTGCAGCCTGAATCTGAAGGGAAAGCTTCTCAGCTAAGTCTCGCCCAGAGAACAGTTGTAGGTCAACGAGCTTCCCCGGAGCTTAGCCTCGACGCCTGGGAACCTGTATTTGCAGCACATCCTAGTGCTAGCCCTCTTTCCTTTACAGCCTGCACAGCGCGCAGTGCACAGATCGCGGTGCTCTCTGCACCTGCCTTCCCACTTGCCAGTACCACCGCCAAGCTTACAGCCTTGCAGGGAGCCAAGAGGCCGATAGGCGTGTCGCCCAGAAGAACGTGCCAGGACGAAAAGATGCTCTTCCTTTCTCCTGCTCCTTGCCCGAATTGGGGTGCTGTGCTGAAAGTCTTGCGCAGCGAAAAGCTACTGCAGCGAGTGTTTCTCTCCTGACGCAGTTCGCTGAGCGAGAGCTCCACGGACAGCTTGGACTCGGTGAAACAGCAAGAAAATGCTTGTAGTACGTCGAGCTGAGGAAAATCCCTGCACAGCACACTGTGGCTGCGTGCAGTACTCACGCTGAAGAGCTGCAAAGCTCCAAGCCATGGCTGGGCTTCACTTCTGTCCAGAGCACAGAAGGCGAAGAAGCAAGCAGCTGGGCACCGGGCTCGTGTAGTCCGGGGAGCGAATCTCACATGTCCAGCCAAGAGCTGCTTCACAAGCAGCTGCAGCTGAGAATGCAAGGGCTGCTTCAGGAAGGAAGGCGCAGCCCTTGCACTCCTGGACACAAGCTGGCCAGAAGCAGGTTCTTAAACCTTCCGTGCTACAGAGTGCATGCACCTTGAGCACAGGCAGAAGGACGCGTCCAGAAAGAAGGCGTTCTTCAAGTACCCCCCCTCCTCCAGGCAGCCTTGAAACTGAGCACAACACACTGCGCCTCGGCAGCTTCCTTCTCCCATAGACCGACCGTCCCCTTCTTCACTCTCGCACCTCCCTTGCCCACTTGCAGCAGCTGCTGCCAAAGAAAAAGGCTCCAGCAGTCAAAGCCTCTGCTGGGCTGCACTTTCATTTCCCCTTGCCTCACGTCAAAGCAGCAGCAACTCTCCGCTGCACTCTGTATTTCCAGTCTCCGCTGCATCTACCACTGTCATCTCGGCATCTCCAAGCATAAAGCTGGGCACAATTCTTTCCAGGGAAAGCTGGAAGAGAAATGGGTAGCAGCACAAGTAGCCGCAGGTGGAACTTTCTGTTTACAAGGGCTAACGTGAATCCGCAAAGAAGCGAGGGACAGCCACGCTTCCTCTTGCAGCCCGTGCCGTGTGCACAGCAGCTCGGTGCTCTGCGCCTTCGTTGTGCCGGAGTCGAAGCGGTGTCTACTTGTCGCCCAGAGAGCGCGGTGCCGGCAGAGAAATGCTCCAGGCTGCTGCCTCTGCCCAAACACGCCTGGGCTCTGCACTTTCTCGCTCAGCGCTAGGGAGCAGCACATTCGCTCTGCCTTGCAGCCTGAATCTGAAGGGAAAGCTTCTCAGCTAAGTCTCGCCCAGAGAACAGTTGTAGGTCAACGAGCTTCCCCGGAGCTTAGCCTCGTCGCGTGCAAACCTGTATTTGCAGCACATCCTAGTGCTAGCCCTCTTTCCTTTACAGCCTGCACAGCGCGCAGTGCACAGATCGCGGTGCTCTCTGCACCTGCCTTCCCACTTGCCAGTACCACCGCCAAGCTTACAGCCTTGCAGGGAGCCAAGAGGCCGATAGGCGTCTCGCCCAGAAGAACGTGCCAGGACGAAAAGATGCTCTTCCTTTCTCCTGCTCCTTGCCCGAATTGCGGTGCTGTGCTGAAAGTCTTGCGCAGCGAAAAGCTACTGCAGCGAGTGTTTCTCTCCTGACGCAGTTCGCTGAGCGAGAGCTCCACGGACAGCTTGGACTCGGTGAAACAGCAAGAAAATGCTTGTAGTACGTCGAGCTGAAGGGAAATCCCTGCACAGCACACAGTGGCTGCGTGCAGTACTCACGCTGAAGAGCGGCAAAGCTCCAAGCCACGGCTGGGCTTCGCTTCTGTCCAGAGCACAGAAGGCGAAGAAGCAAGCAGCTGGGCACCGGGCTCGTGTAGTCCGGGGAGCGAATCTCACATGTCCAGCCAAGAGCTGCTTCACAAGCAGCTGCAGCTGAGAATGCAAGGGCTGCTTCAGGAAGGAAGGCGCAGCCCTTGCACTCCTGGACACAAGCTGGCCAGAAGCAGGTTCTTAAACCTTCCCTGCTACAGAGTGCATGCACCTTGAGCACAGGCAGAAGGACGCGTCCAGAAAGAAGGCGTTCTTCAAGTACCCCCCCTCCTCCAGGCAGCCTTGAAACTGAGCACAACACACTGCGCCTCGGCAGCTTCCTTCTCCCATAGACCGACCGTCCCCTTCTTCACTCTCGCACCTCCCTTGCCCACTTGCAGCAGCTGCTGCCAAAGAAAAAGGCTCCAGCAGTCAAAGCCTCTGCTGGGCTGCACTTTCATTTCCCCTTGCCTCACGTCAAAGCAGCAGCAACTCTCCGCTGCACTCTGTATTTCCAGTCCCCGCTGCATCTACCACTGTCATCTCGGCATCTCCAAGCATAAAGCTGGGCACAATGCTTTCCAGGGAAAGCTGGAAGAGAAATAGGTAGCAGCACAAGTAGCCGCAGGTGGAACTTTCTGTTTTCAAGTGCTAACGTGAATCCGCACACAAGCGAGGGACAGCCACGCTTCCTCTTGCAGCCCGTGCCGTGTGCACAGCAGCTCGGTGCTCTGCGCCTTCGTTGTGCCGGAGTCGAAGCGGTGTCTACTTGTCGCCCAGAGAGCGCGGTGCCGGCAGAGAAATGCTCCGGGCTGCTGCCTCTGCACCAAACACGCCTGGGCTCTGCACTTTCTCGCTCAGCGCTAGGGAGCAGCACATTCGCTCTGCCTTGCAGCCTGAATCTGAAGGGAAAGCTTCTCAGCTAAGTCTCGCCCAGAGAACAGTTGTAGGTCAACGAGCTTCCCCGGAGCTTAGCCTCGACGCCTGGGAACCTGTATTTGCAGCACATCCTAGTGCTAGCCCTCTTTCCTTTACAGCCTGCACAGCGCGCAGTGCACAGATCGCGGTGCTCTCTGCACCTGCCTTCCCACTTGCCAGTACCACCGCCAAGCTTACAGCCTTGCAGGGAGCCAAGAGGCCGATAGGCGTCTCGCCCAGAAGAACGTGCCAGGACGAAAAGATGCTCTTCCTTTCTCCTGCTCCTTGCCCGAATTGGGGTGCTGTGCTGAAAGTCTTGCGCAGCGAAAAGCTACTGCAGCGAGTGTTTCTCTCCTGACGCAGTTCGCTGAGCGAGAGCTCCACGGACAGCTTGGACTCGGTGAAACAGCAAGAAAATGCTTGTAGTACGTCGAGCTGAGGAAAATCCCTGCACAGCACACTGTGGCTGCGTGCAGTACTCACGCTGAAGAGCGGCAAAGCTCCAAGCCATGGCTGGGCTTCACTTCTGTCCAGAGCACAGAAGGCGAAGAAGCAAGCAGCTGGGCACCGGGCTCGTGTAGTCCAGGGAGCGAATCTCACATGTCCAGCCAAGAGCTGCTTCACAAGCAGCTGCAGCTGAGAATGCTCTGGCTGCTTCAGGAAGGAAGGCGCAGCCCTTGCACTCCTGGACACAAGCTGGCCAGAAGCAGGTTCTTAAACCTTCCGTGCTACAGAGTGCATGCACCTTGAGCACAGGCAGAAGGACGCGTCCAGAAAGAAGGCGTTCTTCAAGTACCCCCCCTCCTCCAGGCAGCCTTGAAACTGAGCACAACACACTGCGCCTCGGCAGCTTCCTTCTCCCATAGACCGACCGTCCCCTTCTTCACTCTCGCAGCTCCCTTGCCCACTTGCAGCAGCTGCTGCCAAAGAAAAAGGCTCCAGCAGTCAAAGCCTCTGCTGGGCTGCACTTTCATTTCCCCTTGCCTCACGTCAAAGCAGCAGCAACTCTCCGCTGCACTCTGTATTTCCAGTCTCCGCTGCATCTACCACTGTCATCTCGGCATCTCCAAGCATAAAGCTGGGCACAATTCTTTCCAGGGAAAGCTGGAAGAGAAATGGGTAGCAGCACAAGTAGCCGCAGGTGGAACTTTCTGTTTACAAGGGCTAACGTGAATCCGCAAAGAAGCGAGGGACAGCCACGCTTCCTCTTGCAGCCCGTGCCGTGTGCACAGCAGCTCGGTGCTCTGCGCCTTCGTTGTGCCGGAGTCGAAGCGGTGTCTACTTGTCGCCCAGAGAGCGCGGTGCCGGCAGAGAAATGCTCCAGGCTGCTGCCTCTGCCCAAACACGCCTGGGCTCTGCACTTTCTCGCTCAGCGCTAGGGAGCAGCACATTCGCTCTGCCTTGCAGCCTGAATCTGAAGGGAAAGCTTCTCAGCTAAGTCTCGCCCAGAGAACAGTTGTAGGTCAACGAGCTTCCCCGGAGCTTAGCCTCGTCGCGTGCAAACCTGTATTTGCAGCACATCCTAGTGCTAGCCCTCTTTCCTTTACAGCCTGCACAGCGCGCAGTGCACAGATCGCGGTGCTCTCTGCACCTGCCTTCCCACTTGCCAGTACCACCGCCAAGCTTACAGCCTTGCAGGGAGCCAAGAGGCCGATAGGCGTGTCGCCCAGAAGAACGTGCCAGGACGAAAAGATGCTCTTCCTTTCTCCTGCTCCTTGCCCGAATTGCGGTGCTGTGCTGAAAGTCTTGCGCAGCGAAAAGCTACTGCAGCGAGTGTTTCTCTCCTGACGCAGTTCGCTGAGCGAGAGCTCCACGGACAGCTTGGACTCGGTGAAACAGCAAGAAAATGCTTGTAGTACGTCGAGCTGAGGAAAATCCCTGCACAGCACACTGTGGCTGCGTGCAGTACTCACGCTGAAGAGCGGCAAAGCTCCAAGCCATGGCTGGGCTTCACTTCTGTCCAGAGCACAGAAGGCGAAGAAGCAAGCAGCTGGGCACCGGGCTCGTGTAGTCCGGGGAGCGAATCTCACATGTCCAGCCAAGAGCTGCTTCACAAGCAGCTGCAGCTGAGAATGCAAGGGCTGCTTCAGGAAGGAAGGCGCAGCCCTTGCACTCCTGGACACAAGCTGGCCAGAAGCAGGTTCTTAAACCTTCCGTGCTACAGAGTGCATGCACCTTGAGCACAGGCAGAAGGACGCGTCCAGAAAGAAGGCGTTCTTCAAGTACCCCCCCTCCTCCAGGCAGCCTTGAAACTGAGCACAACACACTGCGCCTCGGCAGCTTCCTTCTCCCATAGACCGACCGTCCCCTTCTTCACTCTCGCACCTCCCTTGCCCACTTGCAGCAGCTGCTGCCAAAGAAAAAGGCTCCAGCAGTCAAAGCCTCTGCTGGGCTGCACTTTCATTTCCCCTTGCCTCACGTCAAAGCAGCAGCAACTCTCCGCTGCACTCTGTATTTCCAGTCTCCGCTGCATCTACCACTGTCATCTCGGCATCTCCAAGCATAAAGCTGGGCACAATTCTTTCCAGGGAAAGCTGGAAGAGAAATGGGTAGCAGCACAAGTAGCCGCAGGTGGAACTTTCTGTTTACAAGGGCTAACGTGAATCCGCAAAGAAGCGAGGGACAGCCACGCTTCCTCTTGCAGCCCGTGCCGTGTGCACAGCAGCTCGGTGCTCTGCGCCTTCGTTGTGCCGGAGTCGAAGCGGTGTCTACTTGTCGCCCAGAGAGCGCGGTGCCGGCAGAGAAATGCTCCAGGCTGCTGCCTCTGCCCAAACACGCCTGGGCTCTGCACTTTCTCGCTCAGCGCTAGGGAGCAGCACATTCGCTCTGCCTTGCAGCCTGAATCTGAAGGGAAAGCTTCTCAGCTACGTCTCGCCCAGAGAACAGTTGTAGGTCAACGAGCTTCCCCGGAGCTTAGCCTCGTCGCGTGCAAACCTGTATTTGCAGCACATCCTAGTGCTAGCCCTCTTTCCTTTACAGCCTGCACAGCGCGCAGTGCACAGATCGCGGTGCTCTCTGCACCTGCCTTCCCACTTGCCAGTACCACCGCCAAGCTTACAGCCTTGCAGGGAGCCAAGAGGCCGATAGGCGTGTCGCCCAGAAGAACGTGCCAGGACGAAAAGATGCTCTTCCTTTCTCCTGCTCCTTGCCCGAATTGCGGTGCTGTGCTGAAAGTCTTGCGCAGCGAAAAGCTACTGCAGCAAGTGTTTCTCTCCTGACGCAGTTCGCTGAGCGAGAGCTCCACGGACAGCTTGGACTCGGTGAAACAGCAAGAAAATGCTTGTAGTACGTCGAGCTGAAGGGAAATCCCTGCACAGGCACACTGTGGCTGCGTGCAGTACTCACGCTGAAGAGCGGCAAAGCTCCAAGCCACGGCTGGGCTTCGCTTCTGTCCAGAGCACAGAAGGCGAAGAAGCAAGCAGCTGGGCACCGGGCTCGTGTAGTCCGGGGAGCGAATCTCACATGTCCAGCCAAGAGCTGCTTCACAAGCAGCTGCAGCTGAGAATGCAAGGGCTGCTTCAGGAAGGAAGGCGCAGCCCTTGCACTCCTGGACACAAGCTGGCCAGAAGCAGGTTCTTAAACCTTCCGTGCTACAGAGTGCATGCACCTTGAGCACAGGCAGAAGGACGCGTCCAGAAAGAAGGCGTTCTTCAAGTACCCCCCCTCCTCCAGGCAGCCTTGAAACTGAGCACAACACACTGCGCCTCGGCAGCTTCCTTCTCCCATAGACCGACCGTCCCCTTCTTCACTCTCGCACCTCCCTTGCCCACTTGCAGCAGCTGCTGCCAAAGAAAAAGGCTCCAGCAGTCAAAGCCTCTGCTGGGCTGCACTTTCATTTCCCCTTGCCTCACGTCAAAGCAGCAGCAACTCTCCGCTGCACTCTGTATTTCCAGTCCCCGCTGCATCTACCACTGTCATCTCGGCATCTCCAAGCATAAAGCTGGGCACAATGCTTTCCAGGGAAAGCTGGAAGAGAAATAGGTAGCAGCACAAGTAGCCGCAGGTGGAACTTTCTGTTTTCAAGTGCTAACGTGAATCCGCACACAAGCGAGGGACAGCCACGCTTCCTCTTGCAGCCCGTGCCGTGTGCACAGCAGCTCGGTGCTCTGCGCCTTCGTTGTGCCGGAGTCGAAGCGGTGTCTACTTGTCGCCCAGAGAGCGCGGTGCCGGCAGAGAAATGCTCCGGGCTGCTGCCTCTGCACCAAACACGCCTGGGCTCTGCACTTTCTCGCTCAGCGCTAGGGAGCAGCACATTCGCTCTGCCTTGCAGCCTGAATCTGAAGGGAAAGCTTCTCAGCTACGTCTCGCCCAGAGAACAGTTGTAGGTCAACGAGCTTCCCCGGAGCTTAGCCTCGACGCCTGGGAACCTGTATTTGCAGCACATCCTAGTGCTAGCCCTCTTTCCTTTACAGCCTGCACAGCGCGCAGTGCACAGATCGCGGTGCTCTCTGCACCTGCCTTCCCACTTGCCAGTACCACCGCCAAGCTTACAGCCTTGCAGGGAGCCAAGAGGCCGATAGGCGTCTCGCCCAGAAGAACGTGCCAGGACGAAAAGATGCTCTTCCTTTCTCCTGCTCCTTGCCCGAATTGCGGTGCTGTGCTGAAAGTCTTGCGCAGCGAAAAGCTACTGCAGCAAGTGTTTCTCTCCTGACGCAGTTCGCTGAGCGAGAGCTCCACGGACAGCTTGGACTCGGTGAAACAGCAAGAAAATGCTTGTAGTACGTCGAGCTGAAGGGAAATCCCTGCACAGGCACACTGTGGCTGCGTGCAGTACTCACGCTGAAGAGCGGCAAAGCTCCAAGCCACGGCTGGGCTTCGCTTCTGTCCAGAGCACAGAAGGCGAAGAAGCAAGCAGCTGGGCACCGGGCTCGTGTAGTCCGGGGAGCGAATCTCACATGTCCAGCCAAGAGCTGCTTCACAAGCAGCTGCAGCTGAGAATGCAAGGGCTGCTTCAGGAAGGAAGGCGCAGCCCTTGCACTCCTGGACACAAGCTGGCCAGAAGCAGGTTCTTAAACCTTCCCTGCTACAGAGTGCATGCACCTTGAGCACAGGCAGAAGGACGCGTCCAGAAAGAAGGCGTTCTTCAAGTACCCCCCCTCCTCCAGGCAGCCTTGAAACTGAGCACAACACACTGCGCCTCGGCAGCTTCCTTCTCCCATAGACCGACCGTCCCCTTCTTCACTCTCGCACCTCCCTTGCCCACTTGCAGCAGCTGCTGCCAAAGAAAAAGGCTCCAGCAGTCAAAGCCTCTGCTGGGCTGCACTTTCATTTCCCCTTGCCTCACGTCAAAGCAGCAGCAACTCTCCGCTGCACTCTGTATTTCCAGTCCCCGCTGCATCTACCACTGTCATCTCGGCATCTCCAAGCATAAAGCTGGGCACAATGCTTTCCAGGGAAAGCTGGAAGAGAAATAGGTAGCAGCACAAGTAGCCGCAGGTGGAACTTTCTGTTTTCAAGTGCTAACGTGAATCCGCACACAAGCGAGGGACAGCCACGCTTCCTCTTGCAGCCCGTGCCGTGTGCACAGCAGCTCGGTGCTCTGCGCCTTCGTTGTGCCGGAGTCGAAGCGGTGTCTACTTGTCGCCCAGAGAGCGCGGTGCCGGCAGAGAAATGCTCCGGGCTGCTGCCTCTGCACCAAACACGCCTGGGCTCTGCACTTTCTCGCTCAGCGCTAGGGAGCAGCACATTCGCTCTGCCTTGCAGCCTGAATCTGAAGGGAAAGCTTCTCAGCTAAGTCTCGCCCAGAGAACAGTTGTAGGTCAACGAGCTTCCCCGGAGCTTAGCCTCGACGCCTGGGAACCTGTATTTGCAGCACATCCTAGTGCTAGCCCTCTTTCCTTTACAGCCTGCACAGCGCGCAGTGCACAGATCGCGGTGCTCTCTGCACCTGCCTTCCCACTTGCCAGTACCACCGCCAAGCTTACAGCCTTGCAGGGAGCCAAGAGGCCGATAGGCGTCTCGCCCAGAAGAACGTGCCAGGACGAAAAGATGCTCTTCCTTTCTCCTGCTCCTTGCCCGAATTGGGGTGCTGTGCTGAAAGTCTTGCGCAGCGAAAAGCTACTGCAGCGAGTGTTTCTCTCCTGACGCAGTTCGCTGAGCGAGAGCTCCACGGACAGCTTGGACTCGGTGAAACAGCAAGAAAATGCTTGTAGTACGTCGAGCTGAGGAAAATCCCTGCACAGCACACTGTGGCTGCGTGCAGTACTCACGCTGAAGAGCGGCAAAGCTCCAAGCCATGGCTGGGCTTCACTTCTGTCCAGAGCACAGAAGGCGAAGAAGCAAGCAGCTGGGCACCGGGCTCGTGTAGTCCAGGGAGCGAATCTCACATGTCCAGCCAAGAGCTGCTTCACAAGCAGCTGCAGCTGAGAATGCTCTGGCTGCTTCAGGAAGGAAGGCGCAGCCCTTGCACTCCTGGACACAAGCTGGCCAGAAGCAGGTTCTTAAACCTTCCGTGCTACAGAGTGCATGCACCTTGAGCACAGGCAGAAGGACGCGTCCAGAAAGAAGGCGTTCTTCAAGTACCCCCCCTCCTCCAGGCAGCCTTGAAACTGAGCACAACACACTGCGCCTCGGCAGCTTCCTTCTCCCATAGACCGACCGTCCCCTTCTTCACTCTCGCAGCTCCCTTGCCCACTTGCAGCAGCTGCTGCCAAAGAAAAAGGCTCCAGCAGTCAAAGCCTCTGCTGGGCTGCACTTTCATTTCCCCTTGCCTCACGTCAAAGCAGCAGCAACTCTCCGCTGCACTCTGTATTTCCAGTCTCCGCTGCATCTACCACTGTCATCTCGGCATCTCCAAGCATAAAGCTGGGCACAATTCTTTCCAGGGAAAGCTGGAAGAGAAATGGGTAGCAGCACAAGTAGCCGCAGGTGGAACTTTCTGTTTACAAGGGCTAACGTGAATCCGCAAAGAAGCGAGGGACAGCCACGCTTCCTCTTGCAGCCCGTGCCGTGTGCACAGCAGCTCGGTGCTCTGCGCCTTCGTTGTGCCGGAGTCGAAGCGGTGTCTACTTGTCGCCCAGAGAGCGCGGTGCCGGCAGAGAAATGCTCCAGGCTGCTGCCTCTGCCCAAACACGCCTGGGCTCTGCACTTTCTCGCTCAGCGCTAGGGAGCAGCACATTCGCTCTGCCTTGCAGCCTGAATCTGAAGGGAAAGCTTCTCAGCTAAGTCTCGCCCAGAGAACAGTTGTAGGTCAACGAGCTTCCCCGGAGCTTAGCCTCGTCGCGTGCAAACCTGTATTTGCAGCACATCCTAGTGCTAGCCCTCTTTCCTTTACAGCCTGCACAGCGCGCAGTGCACAGATCGCGGTGCTCTCTGCACCTGCCTTCCCACTTGCCAGTACCACCGCCAAGCTTACAGCCTTGCAGGGAGCCAAGAGGCCGATAGGCGTGTCGCCCAGAAGAACGTGCCAGGACGAAAAGATGCTCTTCCTTTCTCCTGCTCCTTGCCCGAATTGCGGTGCTGTGCTGAAAGTCTTGCGCAGCGAAAAGCTACTGCAGCGAGTGTTTCTCTCCTGACGCAGTTCGCTGAGCGAGAGCTCCACGGACAGCTTGGACTCGGTGAAACAGCAAGAAAATGCTTGTAGTACGTCGAGCTGAGGAAAATCCCTGCACAGCACACTGTGGCTGCGTGCAGTACTCACGCTGAAGAGCGGCAAAGCTCCAAGCCATGGCTGGGCTTCACTTCTGTCCAGAGCACAGAAGGCGAAGAAGCAAGCAGCTGGGCACCGGGCTCGTGTAGTCCGGGGAGCGAATCTCACATGTCCAGCCAAGAGCTGCTTCACAAGCAGCTGCAGCTGAGAATGCAAGGGCTGCTTCAGGAAGGAAGGCGCAGCCCTTGCACTCCTGGACACAAGCTGGCCAGAAGCAGGTTCTTAAACCTTCCGTGCTACAGAGTGCATGCACCTTGAGCACAGGCAGAAGGACGCGTCCAGAAAGAAGGCGTTCTTCAAGTACCCCCCCTCCTCCAGGCAGCCTTGAAACTGAGCACAACACACTGCGCCTCGGCAGCTTCCTTCTCCCATAGACCGACCGTCCCCTTCTTCACTCTCGCACCTCCCTTGCCCACTTGCAGCAGCTGCTGCCAAAGAAAAAGGCTCCAGCAGTCAAAGCCTCTGCTGGGCTGCACTTTCATTTCCCCTTGCCTCACGTCAAAGCAGCAGCAACTCTCCGCTGCACTCTGTATTTCCAGTCTCCGCTGCATCTACCACTGTCATCTCGGCATCTCCAAGCATAAAGCTGGGCACAATTCTTTCCAGGGAAAGCTGGAAGAGAAATGGGTAGCAGCACAAGTAGCCGCAGGTGGAACTTTCTGTTTACAAGGGCTAACGTGAATCCGCAAAGAAGCGAGGGACAGCCACGCTTCCTCTTGCAGCCCGTGCCGTGTGCACAGCAGCTCGGTGCTCTGCGCCTTCGTTGTGCCGGAGTCGAAGCGGTGTCTACTTGTCGCCCAGAGAGCGCGGTGCCGGCAGAGAAATGCTCCAGGCTGCTGCCTCTGCCCAAACACGCCTGGGCTCTGCACTTTCTCGCTCAGCGCTAGGGAGCAGCACATTCGCTCTGCCTTGCAGCCTGAATCTGAAGGGAAAGCTTCTCAGCTAAGTCTCGCCCAGAGAACAGTTGTAGGTCAACGAGCTTCCCCGGAGCTTAGCCTCGTCGCGTGCAAACCTGTATTTGCAGCACATCCTAGTGCTAGCCCTCTTTCCTTTACAGCCTGCACAGCGCGCAGTGCACAGATCGCGGTGCTCTCTGCACCTGCCTTCCCACTTGCCAGTACCACCGCCAAGCTTACAGCCTTGCAGGGAGCCAAGAGGCCGATAGGCGTGTCGCCCAGAAGAACGTGCCAGGACGAAAAGATGCTCTTCCTTTCTCCTGCTCCTTGCCCGAATTGCGGTGCTGTGCTGAAAGTCTTGCGCAGCGAAAAGCTACTGCAGCAAGTGTTTCTCTCCTGACGCAGTTCGCTGAGCGAGAGCTCCACGGACAGCTTGGACTCGGTGAAACAGCAAGAAAATGCTTGTAGTACGTCGAGCTGAAGGGAAATCCCTGCACAGGCACACTGTGGCTGCGTGCAGTACTCACGCTGAAGAGCGGCAAAGCTCCAAGCCACGGCTGGGCTTCGCTTCTGTCCAGAGCACAGAAGGCGAAGAAGCAAGCAGCTGGGCACCGGGCTCGTGTAGTCCGGGGAGCGAATCTCACATGTCCAGCCAAGAGCTGCTTCACAAGCAGCTGCAGCTGAGAATGCAAGGGCTGCTTCAGGAAGGAAGGCGCAGCCCTTGCACTCCTGGACACAAGCTGGCCAGAAGCAGGTTCTTAAACCTTCCGTGCTACAGAGTGCATGCACCTTGAGCACAGGCAGAAGGACGCGTCCAGAAAGAAGGCGTTCTTCAAGTACCCCCCCTCCTCCAGGCAGCCTTGAAACTGAGCACAACACACTGCGCCTCGGCAGCTTCCTTCTCCCATAGACCGACCGTCCCCTTCTTCACTCTCGCACCTCCCTTGCCCACTTGCAGCAGCTGCTGCCAAAGAAAAAGGCTCCAGCAGTCAAAGCCTCTGCTGGGCTGCACTTTCATTTCCCCTTGCCTCACGTCAAAGCAGCAGCAACTCTCCGCTGCACTCTGTATTTCCAGTCCCCGCTGCATCTACCACTGTCATCTCGGCATCTCCAAGCATAAAGCTGGGCACAATGCTTTCCAGGGAAAGCTGGAAGAGAAATAGGTAGCAGCACAAGTAGCCGCAGGTGGAACTTTCTGTTTTCAAGTGCTAACGTGAATCCGCACACAAGCGAGGGACAGCCACGCTTCCTCTTGCAGCCCGTGCCGTGTGCACAGCAGCTCGGTGCTCTGCGCCTTCGTTGTGCCGGAGTCGAAGCGGTGTCTACTTGTCGCCCAGAGAGCGCGGTGCCGGCAGAGAAATGCTCCGGGCTGCTGCCTCTGCACCAAACACGCCTGGGCTCTGCACTTTCTCGCTCAGCGCTAGGGAGCAGCACATTCGCTCTGCCTTGCAGCCTGAATCTGAAGGGAAAGCTTCTCAGCTACGTCTCGCCCAGAGAACAGTTGTAGGTCAACGAGCTTCCCCGGAGCTTAGCCTCGACGCCTGGGAACCTGTATTTGCAGCACATCCTAGTGCTAGCCCTCTTTCCTTTACAGCCTGCACAGCGCGCAGTGCACAGATCGCGGTGCTCTCTGCACCTGCCTTCCCACTTGCCAGTACCACCGCCAAGCTTACAGCCTTGCAGGGAGCCAAGAGGCCGATAGGCGTCTCGCCCAGAAGAACGTGCCAGGACGAAAAGATGCTCTTCCTTTCTCCTGCTCCTTGCCCGAATTGCGGTGCTGTGCTGAAAGTCTTGCGCAGCGAAAAGCTACTGCAGCAAGTGTTTCTCTCCTGACGCAGTTCGCTGAGCGAGAGCTCCACGGACAGCTTGGACTCGGTGAAACAGCAAGAAAATGCTTGTAGTACGTCGAGCTGAAGGGAAATCCCTGCACAGGCACACTGTGGCTGCGTGCAGTACTCACGCTGAAGAGCGGCAAAGCTCCAAGCCACGGCTGGGCTTCGCTTCTGTCCAGAGCACAGAAGGCGAAGAAGCAAGCAGCTGGGCACCGGGCTCGTGTAGTCCGGGGAGCGAATCTCACATGTCCAGCCAAGAGCTGCTTCACAAGCAGCTGCAGCTGAGAATGCAAGGGCTGCTTCAGGAAGGAAGGCGCAGCCCTTGCACTCCTGGACACAAGCTGGCCAGAAGCAGGTTCTTAAACCTTCCGTGCTACAGAGTGCATGCACCTTGAGCACAGGCAGAAGGACGCGTCCAGAAAGAAGGCGTTCTTCAAGTACCCCCCCTCCTCCAGGCAGCCTTGAAACTGAGCACAACACACTGCGCCTCGGCAGCTTCCTTCTCCCATAGACCGACCGTCCCCTTCTTCACTCTCGCACCTCCCTTGCCCACTTGCAGCAGCTGCTGCCAAAGAAAAAGGCTCCAGCAGTCAAAGCCTCTGCTGGGCTGCACTTTCATTTCCCCTTGCCTCACGTCAAAGCAGCAGCAACTCTCCGCTGCACTCTGTATTTCCAGTCCCCGCTGCATCTACCACTGTCATCTCGGCATCTCCAAGCATAAAGCTGGGCACAATGCTTTCCAGGGAAAGCTGGAAGAGAAATAGGTAGCAGCACAAGTAGCCGCAGGTGGAACTTTCTGTTTTCAAGTGCTAACGTGAATCCGCACACAAGCGAGGGACAGCCACGCTTCCTCTTGCAGCCCGTGCCGTGTGCACAGCAGCTCGGTGCTCTGCGCCTTCGTTGTGCCGGAGTCGAAGCGGTGTCTACTTGTCGCCCAGAGAGCGCGGTGCCGGCAGAGAAATGCTCCGGGCTGCTGCCTCTGCACCAAACACGCCTGGGCTCTGCACTTTCTCGCTCAGCGCTAGGGAGCAGCACATTCGCTCTGCCTTGCAGCCTGAATCTGAAGGGAAAGCTTCTCAGCTACGTCTCGCCCAGAGAACAGTTGTAGGTCAACGAGCTTCCCCGGAGCTTAGCCTCGACGCCTGGGAACCTGTATTTGCAGCACATCCTAGTGCTAGCCCTCTTTCCTTTACAGCCTGCACAGCGCGCAGTGCACAGATCGCGGTGCTCTCTGCACCTGCCTTCCCACTTGCCAGTACCACCGCCAAGCTTACAGCCTTGCAGGGAGCCAAGAGGCCGATAGGCGTCTCGCCCAGAAGAACGTGCCAGGACGAAAAGATGCTCTTCCTTTCTCCTGCTCCTTGCCCGAATTGCGGTGCTGTGCTGAAAGTCTTGCGCAGCGAAAAGCTACTGCAGCAAGTGTTTCTCTCCTGACGCAGTTCGCTGAGCGAGAGCTCCACGGACAGCTTGGACTCGGTGAAACAGCAAGAAAATGCTTGTAGTACGTCGAGCTGAAGGGAAATCCCTGCACAGGCACACTGTGGCTGCGTGCAGTACTCACGCTGAAGAGCGGCAAAGCTCCAAGCCACGGCTGGGCTTCGCTTCTGTCCAGAGCACAGAAGGCGAAGAAGCAAGCAGCTGGGCACCGGGCTCGTGTAGTCCGGGGAGCGAATCTCACATGTCCAGCCAAGAGCTGCTTCACAAGCAGCTGCAGCTGAGAATGCAAGGGCTGCTTCAGGAAGGAAGGCGCAGCCCTTGCACTCCTGGACACAAGCTGGCCAGAAGCAGGTTCTTAAACCTTCCCTGCTACAGAGTGCATGCACCTTGAGCACAGGCAGAAGGACGCGTCCAGAAAGAAGGCGTTCTTCAAGTACCCCCCCTCCTCCAGGCAGCCTTGAAACTGAGCACAACACACTGCGCCTCGGCAGCTTCCTTCTCCCATAGACCGACCGTCCCCTTCTTCACTCTCGCACCTCCCTTGCCCACTTGCAGCAGCTGCTGCCAAAGAAAAAGGCTCCAGCAGTCAAAGCCTCTGCTGGGCTGCACTTTCATTTCCCCTTGCCTCACGTCAAAGCAGCAGCAACTCTCCGCTGCACTCTGTATTTCCAGTCCCCGCTGCATCTACCACTGTCATCTCGGCATCTCCAAGCATAAAGCTGGGCACAATGCTTTCCAGGGAAAGCTGGAAGAGAAATAGGTAGCAGCACAAGTAGCCGCAGGTGGAACTTTCTGTTTTCAAGTGCTAACGTGAATCCGCACACAAGCGAGGGACAGCCACGCTTCCTCTTGCAGCCCGTGCCGTGTGCACAGCAGCTCGGTGCTCTGCGCCTTCGTTGTGCCGGAGTCGAAGCGGTGTCTACTTGTCGCCCAGAGAGCGCGGTGCCGGCAGAGAAATGCTCCGGGCTGCTGCCTCTGCACCAAACACGCCTGGGCTCTGCACTTTCTCGCTCAGCGCTAGGGAGCAGCACATTCGCTCTGCCTTGCAGCCTGAATCTGAAGGGAAAGCTTCTCAGCTAAGTCTCGCCCAGAGAACAGTTGTAGGTCAACGAGCTTCCCCGGAGCTTAGCCTCGACGCCTGGGAACCTGTATTTGCAGCACATCCTAGTGCTAGCCCTCTTTCCTTTACAGCCTGCACAGCGCGCAGTGCACAGATCGCGGTGCTCTCTGCACCTGCCTTCCCACTTGCCAGTACCACCGCCAAGCTTACAGCCTTGCAGGGAGCCAAGAGGCCGATAGGCGTCTCGCCCAGAAGAACGTGCCAGGACGAAAAGATGCTCTTCCTTTCTCCTGCTCCTTGCCCGAATTGGGGTGCTGTGCTGAAAGTCTTGCGCAGCGAAAAGCTACTGCAGCGAGTGTTTCTCTCCTGACGCAGTTCGCTGAGCGAGAGCTCCACGGACAGCTTGGACTCGGTGAAACAGCAAGAAAATGCTTGTAGTACGTCGAGCTGAGGAAAATCCCTGCACAGCACACTGTGGCTGCGTGCAGTACTCACGCTGAAGAGCGGCAAAGCTCCAAGCCATGGCTGGGCTTCACTTCTGTCCAGAGCACAGAAGGCGAAGAAGCAAGCAGCTGGGCACCGGGCTCGTGTAGTCCAGGGAGCGAATCTCACATGTCCAGCCAAGAGCTGCTTCACAAGCAGCTGCAGCTGAGAATGCTCTGGCTGCTTCAGGAAGGAAGGCGCAGCCCTTGCACTCCTGGACACAAGCTGGCCAGAAGCAGGTTCTTAAACCTTCCGTGCTACAGAGTGCATGCACCTTGAGCACAGGCAGAAGGACGCGTCCAGAAAGAAGGCGTTCTTCAAGTACCCCCCCTCCTCCAGGCAGCCTTGAAACTGAGCACAACACACTGCGCCTCGGCAGCTTCCTTCTCCCATAGACCGACCGTCCCCTTCTTCACTCTCGCACCTCCCTTGCCCACTTGCAGCAGCTGCTGCCAAAGAAAAAGGCTCCAGCAGTCAAAGCCTCTGCTGGGCTGCACTTTCATTTCCCCTTGCCTCACGTCAAAGCAGCAGCAACTCTCCGCTGCACTCTGTATTTCCAGTCTCCGCTGCATCTACCACTGTCATCTCGGCATCTCCAAGCATAAAGCTGGGCACAATTCTTTCCAGGGAAAGCTGGAAGAGAAATGGGTAGCAGCACAAGTAGCCGCAGGTGGAACTTTCTGTTTACAAGGGCTAACGTGAATCCGCAAAGAAGCGAGGGACAGCCACGCTTCCTCTTGCAGCCCGTGCCGTGTGCACAGCAGCTCGGTGCTCTGCGCCTTCGTTGTGCCGGAGTCGAAGCGGTGTCTACTTGTCGCCCAGAGAGCGCGGTGCCGGCAGAGAAATGCTCCAGGCTGCTGCCTCTGCCCAAACACGCCTGGGCTCTGCACTTTCTCGCTCAGCGCTAGGGAGCAGCACATTCGCTCTGCCTTGCAGCCTGAATCTGAAGGGAAAGCTTCTCAGCTAAGTCTCGCCCAGAGAACAGTTGTAGGTCAACGAGCTTCCCCGGAGCTTAGCCTCGTCGCGTGCAAACCTGTATTTGCAGCACATCCTAGTGCTAGCCCTCTTTCCTTTACAGCCTGCACAGCGCGCAGTGCACAGATCGCGGTGCTCTCTGCACCTGCCTTCCCACTTGCCAGTACCACCGCCAAGCTTACAGCCTTGCAGGGAGCCAAGAGGCCGATAGGCGTGTCGCCCAGAAGAACGTGCCAGGACGAAAAGATGCTCTTCCTTTCTCCTGCTCCTTGCCCGAATTGCGGTGCTGTGCTGAAAGTCTTGCGCAGCGAAAAGCTACTGCAGCGAGTGTTTCTCTCCTGACGCAGTTCGCTGAGCGAGAGCTCCACGGACAGCTTGGACTCGGTGAAACAGCAAGAAAATGCTTGTAGTACGTCGAGCTGAGGAAAATCCCTGCACAGCACACTGTGGCTGCGTGCAGTACTCACGCTGAAGAGCGGCAAAGCTCCAAGCCATGGCTGGGCTTCACTTCTGTCCAGAGCACAGAAGGCGAAGAAGCAAGCAGCTGGGCACCGGGCTCGTGTAGTCCGGGGAGCGAATCTCACATGTCCAGCCAAGAGCTGCTTCACAAGCAGCTGCAGCTGAGAATGCAAGGGCTGCTTCAGGAAGGAAGGCGCAGCCCTTGCACTCCTGGACACAAGCTGGCCAGAAGCAGGTTCTTAAACCTTCCGTGCTACAGAGTGCATGCACCTTGAGCACAGGCAGAAGGACGCGTCCAGAAAGAAGGCGTTCTTCAAGTACCCCCCCTCCTCCAGGCAGCCTTGAAACTGAGCACAACACACTGCGCCTCGGCAGCTTCCTTCTCCCATAGACCGACCGTCCCCTTCTTCACTCTCGCACCTCCCTTGCCCACTTGCAGCAGCTGCTGCCAAAGAAAAAGGCTCCAGCAGTCAAAGCCTCTGCTGGGCTGCACTTTCATTTCCCCTTGCCTCACGTCAAAGCAGCAGCAACTCTCCGCTGCACTCTGTATTTCCAGTCTCCGCTGCATCTACCACTGTCATCTCGGCATCTCCAAGCATAAAGCTGGGCACAATTCTTTCCAGGGAAAGCTGGAAGAGAAATGGGTAGCAGCACAAGTAGCCGCAGGTGGAACTTTCTGTTTACAAGGGCTAACGTGAATCCGCAAAGAAGCGAGGGACAGCCACGCTTCCTCTTGCAGCCCGTGCCGTGTGCACAGCAGCTCGGTGCTCTGCGCCTTCGTTGTGCCGGAGTCGAAGCGGTGTCTACTTGTCGCCCAGAGAGCGCGGTGCCGGCAGAGAAATGCTCCAGGCTGCTGCCTCTGCCCAAACACGCCTGGGCTCTGCACTTTCTCGCTCAGCGCTAGGGAGCAGCACATTCGCTCTGCCTTGCAGCCTGAATCTGAAGGGAAAGCTTCTCAGCTACGTCTCGCCCAGAGAACAGTTGTAGGTCAACGAGCTTCCCCGGAGCTTAGCCTCGTCGCGTGCAAACCTGTATTTGCAGCACATCCTAGTGCTAGCCCTCTTTCCTTTACAGCCTGCACAGCGCGCAGTGCACAGATCGCGGTGCTCTCTGCACCTGCCTTCCCACTTGCCAGTACCACCGCCAAGCTTACAGCCTTGCAGGGAGCCAAGAGGCCGATAGGCGTGTCGCCCAGAAGAACGTGCCAGGACGAAAAGATGCTCTTCCTTTCTCCTGCTCCTTGCCCGAATTGCGGTGCTGTGCTGAAAGTCTTGCGCAGCGAAAAGCTACTGCAGCAAGTGTTTCTCTCCTGACGCAGTTCGCTGAGCGAGAGCTCCACGGACAGCTTGGACTCGGTGAAACAGCAAGAAAATGCTTGTAGTACGTCGAGCTGAAGGGAAATCCCTGCACAGGCACACTGTGGCTGCGTGCAGTACTCACGCTGAAGAGCGGCAAAGCTCCAAGCCACGGCTGGGCTTCGCTTCTGTCCAGAGCACAGAAGGCGAAGAAGCAAGCAGCTGGGCACCGGGCTCGTGTAGTCCGGGGAGCGAATCTCACATGTCCAGCCAAGAGCTGCTTCACAAGCAGCTGCAGCTGAGAATGCAAGGGCTGCTTCAGGAAGGAAGGCGCAGCCCTTGCACTCCTGGACACAAGCTGGCCAGAAGCAGGTTCTTAAACCTTCCGTGCTACAGAGTGCATGCACCTTGAGCACAGGCAGAAGGACGCGTCCAGAAAGAAGGCGTTCTTCAAGTACCCCCCCTCCTCCAGGCAGCCTTGAAACTGAGCACAACACACTGCGCCTCGGCAGCTTCCTTCTCCCATAGACCGACCGTCCCCTTCTTCACTCTCGCACCTCCCTTGCCCACTTGCAGCAGCTGCTGCCAAAGAAAAAGGCTCCAGCAGTCAAAGCCTCTGCTGGGCTGCACTTTCATTTCCCCTTGCCTCACGTCAAAGCAGCAGCAACTCTCCGCTGCACTCTGTATTTCCAGTCCCCGCTGCATCTACCACTGTCATCTCGGCATCTCCAAGCATAAAGCTGGGCACAATGCTTTCCAGGGAAAGCTGGAAGAGAAATAGGTAGCAGCACAAGTAGCCGCAGGTGGAACTTTCTGTTTTCAAGTGCTAACGTGAATCCGCACACAAGCGAGGGACAGCCACGCTTCCTCTTGCAGCCCGTGCCGTGTGCACAGCAGCTCGGTGCTCTGCGCCTTCGTTGTGCCGGAGTCGAAGCGGTGTCTACTTGTCGCCCAGAGAGCGCGGTGCCGGCAGAGAAATGCTCCGGGCTGCTGCCTCTGCACCAAACACGCCTGGGCTCTGCACTTTCTCGCTCAGCGCTAGGGAGCAGCACATTCGCTCTGCCTTGCAGCCTGAATCTGAAGGGAAAGCTTCTCAGCTACGTCTCGCCCAGAGAACAGTTGTAGGTCAACGAGCTTCCCCGGAGCTTAGCCTCGACGCCTGGGAACCTGTATTTGCAGCACATCCTAGTGCTAGCCCTCTTTCCTTTACAGCCTGCACAGCGCGCAGTGCACAGATCGCGGTGCTCTCTGCACCTGCCTTCCCACTTGCCAGTACCACCGCCAAGCTTACAGCCTTGCAGGGAGCCAAGAGGCCGATAGGCGTCTCGCCCAGAAGAACGTGCCAGGACGAAAAGATGCTCTTCCTTTCTCCTGCTCCTTGCCCGAATTGCGGTGCTGTGCTGAAAGTCTTGCGCAGCGAAAAGCTACTGCAGCAAGTGTTTCTCTCCTGACGCAGTTCGCTGAGCGAGAGCTCCACGGACAGCTTGGACTCGGTGAAACAGCAAGAAAATGCTTGTAGTACGTCGAGCTGAAGGGAAATCCCTGCACAGGCACACTGTGGCTGCGTGCAGTACTCACGCTGAAGAGCGGCAAAGCTCCAAGCCACGGCTGGGCTTCGCTTCTGTCCAGAGCACAGAAGGCGAAGAAGCAAGCAGCTGGGCACCGGGCTCGTGTAGTCCGGGGAGCGAATCTCACATGTCCAGCCAAGAGCTGCTTCACAAGCAGCTGCAGCTGAGAATGCAAGGGCTGCTTCAGGAAGGAAGGCGCAGCCCTTGCACTCCTGGACACAAGCTGGCCAGAAGCAGGTTCTTAAACCTTCCCTGCTACAGAGTGCATGCACCTTGAGCACAGGCAGAAGGACGCGTCCAGAAAGAAGGCGTTCTTCAAGTACCCCCCCTCCTCCAGGCAGCCTTGAAACTGAGCACAACACACTGCGCCTCGGCAGCTTCCTTCTCCCATAGACCGACCGTCCCCTTCTTCACTCTCGCACCTCCCTTGCCCACTTGCAGCAGCTGCTGCCAAAGAAAAAGGCTCCAGCAGTCAAAGCCTCTGCTGGGCTGCACTTTCATTTCCCCTTGCCTCACGTCAAAGCAGCAGCAACTCTCCGCTGCACTCTGTATTTCCAGTCCCCGCTGCATCTACCACTGTCATCTCGGCATCTCCAAGCATAAAGCTGGGCACAATGCTTTCCAGGGAAAGCTGGAAGAGAAATAGGTAGCAGCACAAGTAGCCGCAGGTGGAACTTTCTGTTTTCAAGTGCTAACGTGAATCCGCACACAAGCGAGGGACAGCCACGCTTCCTCTTGCAGCCCGTGCCGTGTGCACAGCAGCTCGGTGCTCTGCGCCTTCGTTGTGCCGGAGTCGAAGCGGTGTCTACTTGTCGCCCAGAGAGCGCGGTGCCGGCAGAGAAATGCTCCGGGCTGCTGCCTCTGCACCAAACACGCCTGGGCTCTGCACTTTCTCGCTCAGCGCTAGGGAGCAGCACATTCGCTCTGCCTTGCAGCCTGAATCTGAAGGGAAAGCTTCTCAGCTAAGTCTCGCCCAGAGAACAGTTGTAGGTCAACGAGCTTCCCCGGAGCTTAGCCTCGACGCCTGGGAACCTGTATTTGCAGCACATCCTAGTGCTAGCCCTCTTTCCTTTACAGCCTGCACAGCGCGCAGTGCACAGATCGCGGTGCTCTCTGCACCTGCCTTCCCACTTGCCAGTACCACCGCCAAGCTTACAGCCTTGCAGGGAGCCAAGAGGCCGATAGGCGTGTCGCCCAGAAGAACGTGCCAGGACGAAAAGATGCTCTTCCTTTCTCCTGCTCCTTGCCCGAATTGGGGTGCTGTGCTGAAAGTCTTGCGCAGCGAAAAGCTACTGCAGCGAGTGTTTCTCTCCTGACGCAGTTCGCTGAGCGAGAGCTCCACGGACAGCTTGGACTCGGTGAAACAGCAAGAAAATGCTTGTAGTACGTCGAGCTGAGGAAAATCCCTGCACAGCACACTGTGGCTGCGTGCAGTACTCACGCTGAAGAGCGGCAAAGCTCCAAGCCATGGCTGGGCTTCACTTCTGTCCAGAGCACAGAAGGCGAAGAAGCAAGCAGCTGGGCACCGGGCTCGTGTAGTCCGGGGAGCGAATCTCACATGTCCAGCCAAGAGCTGCTTCACAAGCAGCTGCAGCTGAGAATGCAAGGGCTGCTTCAGGAAGGAAGGCGCAGCCCTTGCACTCCTGGACACAAGCTGGCCAGAAGCAGGTTCTTAAACCTTCCGTGCTACAGAGTGCATGCACCTTGAGCACAGGCAGAAGGACGCGTCCAGAAAGAAGGCGTTCTTCAAGTACCCCCCCTCCTCCAGGCAGCCTTGAAACTGAGCACAACACACTGCGCCTCGGCAGCTTCCTTCTCCCATAGACCGACCGTCCCCTTCTTCACTCTCGCACCTCCCTTGCCCACTTGCAGCAGCTGCTGCCAAAGAAAAAGGCTCCAGCAGTCAAAGCCTCTGCTGGGCTGCACTTTCATTTCCCCTTGCCTCACGTCAAAGCAGCAGCAACTCTCCGCTGCACTCTGTATTTCCAGTCTCCGCTGCATCTACCACTGTCATCTCGGCATCTCCAAGCATAAAGCTGGGCACAATTCTTTCCAGGGAAAGCTGGAAGAGAAATGGGTAGCAGCACAAGTAGCCGCAGGTGGAACTTTCTGTTTACAAGGGCTAACGTGAATCCGCAAAGAAGCGAGGGACAGCCACGCTTCCTCTTGCAGCCCGTGCCGTGTGCACAGCAGCTCGGTGCTCTGCGCCTTCGTTGTGCCGGAGTCGAAGCGGTGTCTACTTGTCGCCCAGAGAGCGCGGTGCCGGCAGAGAAATGCTCCAGGCTGCTGCCTCTGCCCAAACACGCCTGGGCTCTGCACTTTCTCGCTCAGCGCTAGGGAGCAGCACATTCGCTCTGCCTTGCAGCCTGAATCTGAAGGGAAAGCTTCTCAGCTACGTCTCGCCCAGAGAACAGTTGTAGGTCAACGAGCTTCCCCGGAGCTTAGCCTCGTCGCGTGCAAACCTGTATTTGCAGCACATCCTAGTGCTAGCCCTCTTTCCTTTACAGCCTGCACAGCGCGCAGTGCACAGATCGCGGTGCTCTCTGCACCTGCCTTCCCACTTGCCAGTACCACCGCCAAGCTTACAGCCTTGCAGGGAGCCAAGAGGCCGATAGGCGTGTCGCCCAGAAGAACGTGCCAGGACGAAAAGATGCTCTTCCTTTCTCCTGCTCCTTGCCCGAATTGCGGTGCTGTGCTGAAAGTCTTGCGCAGCGAAAAGCTACTGCAGCAAGTGTTTCTCTCCTGACGCAGTTCGCTGAGCGAGAGCTCCACGGACAGCTTGGACTCGGTGAAACAGCAAGAAAATGCTTGTAGTACGTCGAGCTGAAGGGAAATCCCTGCACAGGCACACTGTGGCTGCGTGCAGTACTCACGCTGAAGAGCGGCAAAGCTCCAAGCCACGGCTGGGCTTCGCTTCTGTCCAGAGCACAGAAGGCGAAGAAGCAAGCAGCTGGGCACCGGGCTCGTGTAGTCCGGGGAGCGAATCTCACATGTCCAGCCAAGAGCTGCTTCACAAGCACATTCAGCTGAGAATGCAAGGGCTGCTTCAGGAAGGAAGGCGCAGCCCTTGCACTCCTGGACACAAGCTGGCCAGAAGCAGGTTCTTAAACCTTCCCTGCTACAGAGTGCATGCACCTTGAGCACAGGCAGAAGGACGCGTCCAGAAAGAAGGCGTTCTTCAAGTACCCCCCCTCCTCCAGGCAGCCTTGAAACTGAGCACAACACACTGCGCCTCGGCAGCTTCCTTCTCCCATAGACCGACCGTCCCCTTCTTCACTCTCGCACCTCCCTTGCCCACTTGCAGCAGCTGCTGCCAAAGAAAAAGGCTCCAGCAGTCAAAGCCTCTGCTGGGCTGCACTTTCATTTCCCCTTGCCTCACGTCAAAGCAGCAGCAACTCTCCGCTGCACTCTGTATTTCCAGTCCCCGCTGCATCTACCACTGTCATCTCGGCATCTCCAAGCATAAAGCTGGGCACAATGCTTTCCAGGGAAAGCTGGAAGAGAAATAGGTAGCAGCACAAGTAGCCGCAGGTGGAACTTTCTGTTTTCAAGTGCTAACGTGAATCCGCACACAAGCGAGGGACAGCCACGCTTCCTCTTGCAGCCCGTGCCGTGTGCACAGCAGCTCGGTGCTCTGCGCCTTCGTTGTGCCGGAGTCGAAGCGGTGTCTACTTGTCGCCCAGAGAGCGCGGTGCCGGCAGAGAAATGCTCCGGGCTGCTGCCTCTGCACCAAACACGCCTGGGCTCTGCACTTTCTCGCTCAGCGCTAGGGAGCAGCACATTCGCTCTGCCTTGCAGCCTGAATCTGAAGGGAAAGCTTCTCAGCTACGTCTCGCCCAGAGAACAGTTGTAGGTCAACGAGCTTCCCCGGAGCTTAGCCTCGACGCCTGGGAACCTGTATTTGCAGCACATCCTAGTGCTAGCCCTCTTTCCTTTACAGCCTGCACAGCGCGCAGTGCACAGATCGCGGTGCTCTCTGCACCTGCCTTCCCACTTGCCAGTACCACCGCCAAGCTTACAGCCTTGCAGGGAGCCAAGAGGCCGATAGGCGTCTCGCCCAGAAGAACGTGCCAGGACGAAAAGATGCTCTTCCTTTCTCCTGCTCCTTGCCCGAATTGCGGTGCTGTGCTGAAAGTCTTGCGCAGCGAAAAGCTACTGCAGCAAGTGTTTCTCTCCTGACGCAGTTCGCTGAGCGAGAGCTCCACGGACAGCTTGGACTCGGTGAAACAGCAAGAAAATGCTTGTAGTACGTCGAGCTGAAGGGAAATCCCTGCACAGGCACACTGTGGCTGCGTGCAGTACTCACGCTGAAGAGCGGCAAAGCTCCAAGCCACGGCTGGGCTTCGCTTCTGTCCAGAGCACAGAAGGCGAAGAAGCAAGCAGCTGGGCACCGGGCTCGTGTAGTCCGGGGAGCGAATCTCACATGTCCAGCCAAGAGCTGCTTCACAAGCAGCTGCAGCTGAGAATGCAAGGGCTGCTTCAGGAAGGAAGGCGCAGCCCTTGCACTCCTGGACACAAGCTGGCCAGAAGCAGGTTCTTAAACCTTCCGTGCTACAGAGTGCATGCACCTTGAGCACAGGCAGAAGGACGCGTCCAGAAAGAAGGCGTTCTTCAAGTACCCCCCCTCCTCCAGGCAGCCTTGAAACTGAGCACAACACACTGCGCCTCGGCAGCTTCCTTCTCCCATAGACCGACCGTCCCCTTCTTCACTCTCGCACCTCCCTTGCCCACTTGCAGCAGCTGCTGCCAAAGAAAAAGGCTCCAGCAGTCAAAGCCTCTGCTGGGCTGCACTTTCATTTCCCCTTGCCTCACGTCAAAGCAGCAGCAACTCTCCGCTGCACTCTGTATTTCCAGTCCCCGCTGCATCTACCACTGTCATCTCGGCATCTCCAAGCATAAAGCTGGGCACAATGCTTTCCAGGGAAAGCTGGAAGAGAAATAGGTAGCAGCACAAGTAGCCGCAGGTGGAACTTTCTGTTTTCAAGTGCTAACGTGAATCCGCACACAAGCGAGGGACAGCCACGCTTCCTCTTGCAGCCCGTGCCGTGTGCACAGCAGCTCGGTGCTCTGCGCCTTCGTTGTGCCGGAGTCGAAGCGGTGTCTACTTGTCGCCCAGAGAGCGCGGTGCCGGCAGAGAAATGCTCCGGGCTGCTGCCTCTGCACCAAACACGCCTGGGCTCTGCACTTTCTCGCTCAGCGCTAGGGAGCAGCACATTCGCTCTGCCTTGCAGCCTGAATCTGAAGGGAAAGCTTCTCAGCTACGTCTCGCCCAGAGAACAGTTGTAGGTCAACGAGCTTCCCCGGAGCTTAGCCTCGACGCCTGGGAACCTGTATTTGCAGCACATCCTAGTGCTAGCCCTCTTTCCTTTACAGCCTGCACAGCGCGCAGTGCACAGATCGCGGTGCTCTCTGCACCTGCCTTCCCACTTGCCAGTACCACCGCCAAGCTTACAGCCTTGCAGGGAGCCAAGAGGCCGATAGGCGTGTCGCCCAGAAGAACGTGCCAGGACGAAAAGATGCTCTTCCTTTCTCCTGCTCCTTGCCCGAATTGGGGTGCTGTGCTGAAAGTCTTGCGCAGCGAAAAGCTACTGCAGCGAGTGTTTCTCTCCTGACGCAGTTCGCTGAGCGAGAGCTCCACGGACAGCTTGGACTCGGTGAAACAGCAAGAAAATGCTTGTAGTACGTCGAGCTGAGGAAAATCCCTGCACAGCACACTGTGGCTGCGTGCAGTACTCACGCTGAAGAGCGGCAAAGCTCCAAGCCATGGCTGGGCTTCACTTCTGTCCAGAGCACAGAAGGCGAAGAAGCAAGCAGCTGGGCACCGGGCTCGTGTAGTCCGGGGAGCGAATCTCACATGTCCAGCCAAGAGCTGCTTCACAAGCAGCTGCAGCTGAGAATGCAAGGGCTGCTTCAGGAAGGAAGGCGCAGCCCTTGCACTCCTGGACACAAGCTGGCCAGAAGCAGGTTCTTAAACCTTCCGTGCTACAGAGTGCATGCACCTTGAGCACAGGCAGAAGGACGCGTCCAGAAAGAAGGCGTTCTTCAAGTACCCCCCCTCCTCCAGGCAGCCTTGAAACTGAGCACAACACACTGCGCCTCGGCAGCTTCCTTCTCCCATAGACCGACCGTCCCCTTCTTCACTCTCGCACCTCCCTTGCCCACTTGCAGCAGCTGCTGCCAAAGAAAAAGGCTCCAGCAGTCAAAGCCTCTGCTGGGCTGCACTTTCATTTCCCCTTGCCTCACGTCAAAGCAGCAGCAACTCTCCGCTGCACTCTGTATTTCCAGTCTCCGCTGCATCTACCACTGTCATCTCGGCATCTCCAAGCATAAAGCTGGGCACAATTCTTTCCAGGGAAAGCTGGAAGAGAAATGGGTAGCAGCACAAGTAGCCGCAGGTGGAACTTTCTGTTTACAAGGGCTAACGTGAATCCGCAAAGAAGCGAGGGACAGCCACGCTTCCTCTTGCAGCCCGTGCCGTGTGCACAGCAGCTCGGTGCTCTGCGCCTTCGTTGTGCCGGAGTCGAAGCGGTGTCTACTTGTCGCCCAGAGAGCGCGGTGCCGGCAGAGAAATGCTCCAGGCTGCTGCCTCTGCCCAAACACGCCTGGGCTCTGCACTTTCTCGCTCAGCGCTAGGGAGCAGCACATTCGCTCTGCCTTGCAGCCTGAATCTGAAGGGAAAGCTTCTCAGCTACGTCTCGCCCAGAGAACAGTTGTAGGTCAACGAGCTTCCCCGGAGCTTAGCCTCGTCGCGTGCAAACCTGTATTTGCAGCACATCCTAGTGCTAGCCCTCTTTCCTTTACAGCCTGCACAGCGCGCAGTGCACAGATCGCGGTGCTCTCTGCACCTGCCTTCCCACTTGCCAGTACCACCGCCAAGCTTACAGCCTTGCAGGGAGCCAAGAGGCCGATAGGCGTGTCGCCCAGAAGAACGTGCCAGGACGAAAAGATGCTCTTCCTTTCTCCTGCTCCTTGCCCGAATTGCGGTGCTGTGCTGAAAGTCTTGCGCAGCGAAAAGCTACTGCAGCAAGTGTTTCTCTCCTGACGCAGTTCGCTGAGCGAGAGCTCCACGGACAGCTTGGACTCGGTGAAACAGCAAGAAAATGCTTGTAGTACGTCGAGCTGAAGGGAAATCCCTGCACAGGCACACTGTGGCTGCGTGCAGTACTCACGCTGAAGAGCGGCAAAGCTCCAAGCCACGGCTGGGCTTCGCTTCTGTCCAGAGCACAGAAGGCGAAGAAGCAAGCAGCTGGGCACCGGGCTCGTGTAGTCCGGGGAGCGAATCTCACATGTCCAGCCAAGAGCTGCTTCACAAGCACATTCAGCTGAGAATGCAAGGGCTGCTTCAGGAAGGAAGGCGCAGCCCTTGCACTCCTGGACACAAGCTGGCCAGAAGCAGGTTCTTAAACCTTCCCTGCTACAGAGTGCATGCACCTTGAGCACAGGCAGAAGGACGCGTCCAGAAAGAAGGCGTTCTTCAAGTACCCCCCCTCCTCCAGGCAGCCTTGAAACTGAGCACAACACACTGCGCCTCGGCAGCTTCCTTCTCCCATAGACCGACCGTCCCCTTCTTCACTCTCGCACCTCCCTTGCCCACTTGCAGCAGCTGCTGCCAAAGAAAAAGGCTCCAGCAGTCAAAGCCTCTGCTGGGCTGCACTTTCATTTCCCCTTGCCTCACGTCAAAGCAGCAGCAACTCTCCGCTGCACTCTGTATTTCCAGTCCCCGCTGCATCTACCACTGTCATCTCGGCATCTCCAAGCATAAAGCTGGGCACAATGCTTTCCAGGGAAAGCTGGAAGAGAAATAGGTAGCAGCACAAGTAGCCGCAGGTGGAACTTTCTGTTTTCAAGTGCTAACGTGAATCCGCACACAAGCGAGGGACAGCCACGCTTCCTCTTGCAGCCCGTGCCGTGTGCACAGCAGCTCGGTGCTCTGCGCCTTCGTTGTGCCGGAGTCGAAGCGGTGTCTACTTGTCGCCCAGAGAGCGCGGTGCCGGCAGAGAAATGCTCCGGGCTGCTGCCTCTGCACCAAACACGCCTGGGCTCTGCACTTTCTCGCTCAGCGCTAGGGAGCAGCACATTCGCTCTGCCTTGCAGCCTGAATCTGAAGGGAAAGCTTCTCAGCTAAGTCTCGCCCAGAGAACAGTTGTAGGTCAACGAGCTTCCCCGGAGCTTAGCCTCGACGCCTGGGAACCTGTATTTGCAGCACATCCTAGTGCTAGCCCTCTTTCCTTTACAGCCTGCACAGCGCGCAGTGCACAGATCGCGGTGCTCTCTGCACCTGCCTTCCCACTTGCCAGTACCACCGCCAAGCTTACAGCCTTGCAGGGAGCCAAGAGGCCGATAGGCGTCTCGCCCAGAAGAACGTGCCAGGACGAAAAGATGCTCTTCCTTTCTCCTGCTCCTTGCCCGAATTGCGGTGCTGTGCTGAAAGTCTTGCGCAGCGAAAAGCTACTGCAGCAAGTGTTTCTCTCCTGACGCAGTTCGCTGAGCGAGAGCTCCACGGACAGCTTGGACTCGGTGAAACAGCAAGAAAATGCTTGTAGTACGTCGAGCTGAAGGGAAATCCCTGCACAGGCACACTGTGGCTGCGTGCAGTACTCACGCTGAAGAGCGGCAAAGCTCCAAGCCACGGCTGGGCTTCGCTTCTGTCCAGAGCACAGAAGGCGAAGAAGCAAGCAGCTGGGCACCGGGCTCGTGTAGTCCGGGGAGCGAATCTCACATGTCCAGCCAAGAGCTGCTTCACAAGCAGCTGCAGCTGAGAATGCAAGGGCTGCTTCAGGAAGGAAGGCGCAGCCCTTGCACTCCTGGACACAAGCTGGCCAGAAGCAGGTTCTTAAACCTTCCGTGCTACAGAGTGCATGCACCTTGAGCACAGGCAGAAGGACGCGTCCAGAAAGAAGGCGTTCTTCAAGTACCCCCCCTCCTCCAGGCAGCCTTGAAACTGAGCACAACACACTGCGCCTCGGCAGCTTCCTTCTCCCATAGACCGACCGTCCCCTTCTTCACTCTCGCACCTCCCTTGCCCACTTGCAGCAGCTGCTGCCAAAGAAAAAGGCTCCAGCAGTCAAAGCCTCTGCTGGGCTGCACTTTCATTTCCCCTTGCCTCACGTCAAAGCAGCAGCAACTCTCCGCTGCACTCTGTATTTCCAGTCCCCGCTGCATCTACCACTGTCATCTCGGCATCTCCAAGCATAAAGCTGGGCACAATGCTTTCCAGGGAAAGCTGGAAGAGAAATAGGTAGCAGCACAAGTAGCCGCAGGTGGAACTTTCTGTTTTCAAGTGCTAACGTGAATCCGCACACAAGCGAGGGACAGCCACGCTTCCTCTTGCAGCCCGTGCCGTGTGCACAGCAGCTCGGTGCTCTGCGCCTTCGTTGTGCCGGAGTCGAAGCGGTGTCTACTTGTCGCCCAGAGAGCGCGGTGCCGGCAGAGAAATGCTCCGGGCTGCTGCCTCTGCACCAAACACGCCTGGGCTCTGCACTTTCTCGCTCAGCGCTAGGGAGCAGCACATTCGCTCTGCCTTGCAGCCTGAATCTGAAGGGAAAGCTTCTCAGCTACGTCTCGCCCAGAGAACAGTTGTAGGTCAACGAGCTTCCCCGGAGCTTAGCCTCGTCGCGTGCAAACCTGTATTTGCAGCACATCCTAGTGCTAGCCCTCTTTCCTTTACAGCCTGCACAGCGCGCAGTGCACAGATCGCGGTGCTCTCTGCACCTGCCTTCCCACTTGCCAGTACCACCGCCAAGCTTACAGCCTTGCAGGGAGCCAAGAGGCCGATAGGCGTGTCGCCCAGAAGAACGTGCCAGGACGAAAAGATGCTCTTCCTTTCTCCTGCTCCTTGCCCGAATTGCGGTGCTGTGCTGAAAGTCTTGCGCAGCGAAAAGCTACTGCAGCAAGTGTTTCTCTCCTGACGCAGTTCGCTGAGCGAGAGCTCCACGGACAGCTTGGACTCGGTGAAACAGCAAGAAAATGCTTGTAGTACGTCGAGCTGAAGGGAAATCCCTGCACAGCACACTGTGGCTGCGTGCAGTACTCACGCTGAAGAGCGGCAAAGCTCCAAGCCACGGCTGGGCTTCGCTTCTGTCCAGAGCACAGAAGGCGAAGAAGCAAGCAGCTGGGCACCGGGCTCGTGTAGTCCGGGGAGCGAATCTCACATGTCCAGCCAAGAGCTGCTTCACAAGCAGCTGCAGCTGAGAATGCAAGGGCTGCTTCAGGAAGGAAGGCGCAGCCCTTGCACTCCTGGACACAAGCTGGCCAGAAGCAGGTTCTTAAACCTTCCGTGCTACAGAGTGCATGCACCTTGAGCACAGGCAGAAGGACGCGTCCAGAAAGAAGGCGTTCTTCAAGTACCCCCCCTCCTCCAGGCAGCCTTGAAACTGAGCACAACACACTGCGCCTCGGCAGCTTCCTTCTCCCATAGACCGACCGTCCCCTTCTTCACTCTCGCACCTCCCTTGCCCACTTGCAGCAGCTGCTGCCAAAGAAAAAGGCTCCAGCAGTCAAAGCCTCTGCTGGGCTGCACTTTCATTTCCCCTTGCCTCACGTCAAAGCAGCAGCAACTCTCCGCTGCACTCTGTATTTCCAGTCCCCGCTGCATCTACCACTGTCATCTCGGCATCTCCAAGCATAAAGCTGGGCACAATGCTTTCCAGGGAAAGCTGGAAGAGAAATAGGTAGCAGCACAAGTAGCCGCAGGTGGAACTTTCTGTTTTCAAGTGCTAACGTGAATCCGCACACAAGCGAGGGACAGCCACGCTTCCTCTTGCAGCCCGTGCCGTGTGCACAGCAGCTCGGTGCTCTGCGCCTTCGTTGTGCCGGAGTCGAAGCGGTGTCTACTTGTCGCCCAGAGAGCGCGGTGCCGGCAGAGAAATGCTCCGGGCTGCTGCCTCTGCACCAAACACGCCTGGGCTCTGCACTTTCTCGCTCAGCGCTAGGGAGCAGCACATTCGCTCTGCCTTGCAGCCTGAATCTGAAGGGAAAGCTTCTCAGCTAAGTCTCGCCCAGAGAACAGTTGTAGGTCAACGAGCTTCCCCGGAGCTTAGCCTCGACGCCTGGGAACCTGTATTTGCAGCACATCCTAGTGCTAGCCCTCTTTCCTTTACAGCCTGCACAGCGCGCAGTGCACAGATCGCGGTGCTCTCTGCACCTGCCTTCCCACTTGCCAGTACCACCGCCAAGCTTACAGCCTTGCAGGGAGCCAAGAGGCCGATAGGCGTGTCGCCCAGAAGAACGTGCCAGGACGAAAAGATGCTCTTCCTTTCTCCTGCTCCTTGCCCGAATTGGGGTGCTGTGCTGAAAGTCTTGCGCAGCGAAAAGCTACTGCAGCGAGTGTTTCTCTCCTGACGCAGTTCGCTGAGCGAGAGCTCCACGGACAGCTTGGACTCGGTGAAACAGCAAGAAAATGCTTGTAGTACGTCGAGCTGAGGAAAATCCCTGCACAGCACACTGTGGCTGCGTGCAGTACTCACGCTGAAGAGCTGCAAAGCTCCAAGCCATGGCTGGGCTTCACTTCTGTCCAGAGCACAGAAGGCGAAGAAGCAAGCAGCTGGGCACCGGGCTCGTGTAGTCCGGGGAGCGAATCTCACATGTCCAGCCAAGAGCTGCTTCACAAGCAGCTGCAGCTGAGAATGCAAGGGCTGCTTCAGGAAGGAAGGCGCAGCCCTTGCACTCCTGGACACAAGCTGGCCAGAAGCAGGTTCTTAAACCTTCCGTGCTACAGAGTGCATGCACCTTGAGCACAGGCAGAAGGACGCGTCCAGAAAGAAGGCGTTCTTCAAGTACCCCCCCTCCTCCAGGCAGCCTTGAAACTGAGCACAACACACTGCGCCTCGGCAGCTTCCTTCTCCCATAGACCGACCGTCCCCTTCTTCACTCTCGCACCTCCCTTGCCCACTTGCAGCAGCTGCTGCCAAAGAAAAAGGCTCCAGCAGTCAAAGCCTCTGCTGGGCTGCACTTTCATTTCCCCTTGCCTCACGTCAAAGCAGCAGCAACTCTCCGCTGCACTCTGTATTTCCAGTCTCCGCTGCATCTACCACTGTCATCTCGGCATCTCCAAGCATAAAGCTGGGCACAATTCTTTCCAGGGAAAGCTGGAAGAGAAATGGGTAGCAGCACAAGTAGCCGCAGGTGGAACTTTCTGTTTACAAGGGCTAACGTGAATCCGCAAAGAAGCGAGGGACAGCCACGCTTCCTCTTGCAGCCCGTGCCGTGTGCACAGCAGCTCGGTGCTCTGCGCCTTCGTTGTGCCGGAGTCGAAGCGGTGTCTACTTGTCGCCCAGAGAGCGCGGTGCCGGCAGAGAAATGCTCCAGGCTGCTGCCTCTGCCCAAACACGCCTGGGCTCTGCACTTTCTCGCTCAGCGCTAGGGAGCAGCACATTCGCTCTGCCTTGCAGCCTGAATCTGAAGGGAAAGCTTCTCAGCTAAGTCTCGCCCAGAGAACAGTTGTAGGTCAACGAGCTTCCCCGGAGCTTAGCCTCGTCGCGTGCAAACCTGTATTTGCAGCACATCCTAGTGCTAGCCCTCTTTCCTTTACAGCCTGCACAGCGCGCAGTGCACAGATCGCGGTGCTCTCTGCACCTGCCTTCCCACTTGCCAGTACCACCGCCAAGCTTACAGCCTTGCAGGGAGCCAAGAGGCCGATAGGCGTGTCGCCCAGAAGAACGTGCCAGGACGAAAAGATGCTCTTCCTTTCTCCTGCTCCTTGCCCGAATTGCGGTGCTGTGCTGAAAGTCTTGCGCAGCGAAAAGCTACTGCAGCGAGTGTTTCTCTCCTGACGCAGTTCGCTGAGCGAGAGCTCCACGGACAGCTTGGACTCGGTGAAACAGCAAGAAAATGCTTGTAGTACGTCGAGCTGAAGGGAAATCCCTGCACAGCACACAGTGGCTGCGTGCAGTACTCACGCTGAAGAGCGGCAAAGCTCCAAGCCACGGCTGGGCTTCGCTTCTGTCCAGAGCACAGAAGGCGAAGAAGCAAGCAGCTGGGCACCGGGCTCGTGTAGTCCGGGGAGCGAATCTCACATGTCCAGCCAAGAGCTGCTTCACAAGCAGCTGCAGCTGAGAATGCAAGGGCTGCTTCAGGAAGGAAGGCGCAGCCCTTGCACTCCTGGACACAAGCTGGCCAGAAGCAGGTTCTTAAACCTTCCCTGCTACAGAGTGCATGCACCTTGAGCACAGGCAGAAGGACGCGTCCAGAAAGAAGGCGTTCTTCAAGTACCCCCCCTCCTCCAGGCAGCCTTGAAACTGAGCACAACACACTGCGCCTCGGCAGCTTCCTTCTCCCATAGACCGACCGTCCCCTTCTTCACTCTCGCACCTCCCTTGCCCACTTGCAGCAGCTGCTGCCAAAGAAAAAGGCTCCAGCAGTCAAAGCCTCTGCTGGGCTGCACTTTCATTTCCCCTTGCCTCACGTCAAAGCAGCAGCAACTCTCCGCTGCACTCTGTATTTCCAGTCCCCGCTGCATCTACCACTGTCATCTCGGCATCTCCAAGCATAAAGCTGGGCACAATGCTTTCCAGGGAAAGCTGGAAGAGAAATAGGTAGCAGCACAAGTAGCCGCAGGTGGAACTTTCTGTTTTCAAGTGCTAACGTGAATCCGCACACAAGCGAGGGACAGCCACGCTTCCTCTTGCAGCCCGTGCCGTGTGCACAGCAGCTCGGTGCTCTGCGCCTTCGTTGTGCCGGAGTCGAAGCGGTGTCTACTTGTCGCCCAGAGAGCGCGGTGCCGGCAGAGAAATGCTCCGGGCTGCTGCCTCTGCACCAAACACGCCTGGGCTCTGCACTTTCTCGCTCAGCGCTAGGGAGCAGCACATTCGCTCTGCCTTGCAGCCTGAATCTGAAGGGAAAGCTTCTCAGCTAAGTCTCGCCCAGAGAACAGTTGTAGGTCAACGAGCTTCCCCGGAGCTTAGCCTCGACGCCTGGGAACCTGTATTTGCAGCACATCCTAGTGCTAGCCCTCTTTCCTTTACAGCCTGCACAGCGCGCAGTGCACAGATCGCGGTGCTCTCTGCACCTGCCTTCCCACTTGCCAGTACCACCGCCAAGCTTACAGCCTTGCAGGGAGCCAAGAGGCCGATAGGCGTCTCGCCCAGAAGAACGTGCCAGGACGAAAAGATGCTCTTCCTTTCTCCTGCTCCTTGCCCGAATTGGGGTGCTGTGCTGAAAGTCTTGCGCAGCGAAAAGCTACTGCAGCGAGTGTTTCTCTCCTGACGCAGTTCGCTGAGCGAGAGCTCCACGGACAGCTTGGACTCGGTGAAACAGCAAGAAAATGCTTGTAGTACGTCGAGCTGAGGAAAATCCCTGCACAGCACACTGTGGCTGCGTGCAGTACTCACGCTGAAGAGCGGCAAAGCTCCAAGCCATGGCTGGGCTTCACTTCTGTCCAGAGCACAGAAGGCGAAGAAGCAAGCAGCTGGGCACCGGGCTCGTGTAGTCCAGGGAGCGAATCTCACATGTCCAGCCAAGAGCTGCTTCACAAGCAGCTGCAGCTGAGAATGCTCTGGCTGCTTCAGGAAGGAAGGCGCAGCCCTTGCACTCCTGGACACAAGCTGGCCAGAAGCAGGTTCTTAAACCTTCCGTGCTACAGAGTGCATGCACCTTGAGCACAGGCAGAAGGACGCGTCCAGAAAGAAGGCGTTCTTCAAGTACCCCCCCTCCTCCAGGCAGCCTTGAAACTGAGCACAACACACTGCGCCTCGGCAGCTTCCTTCTCCCATAGACCGACCGTCCCCTTCTTCACTCTCGCAGCTCCCTTGCCCACTTGCAGCAGCTGCTGCCAAAGAAAAAGGCTCCAGCAGTCAAAGCCTCTGCTGGGCTGCACTTTCATTTCCCCTTGCCTCACGTCAAAGCAGCAGCAACTCTCCGCTGCACTCTGTATTTCCAGTCTCCGCTGCATCTACCACTGTCATCTCGGCATCTCCAAGCATAAAGCTGGGCACAATTCTTTCCAGGGAAAGCTGGAAGAGAAATGGGTAGCAGCACAAGTAGCCGCAGGTGGAACTTTCTGTTTACAAGGGCTAACGTGAATCCGCAAAGAAGCGAGGGACAGCCACGCTTCCTCTTGCAGCCCGTGCCGTGTGCACAGCAGCTCGGTGCTCTGCGCCTTCGTTGTGCCGGAGTCGAAGCGGTGTCTACTTGTCGCCCAGAGAGCGCGGTGCCGGCAGAGAAATGCTCCAGGCTGCTGCCTCTGCCCAAACACGCCTGGGCTCTGCACTTTCTCGCTCAGCGCTAGGGAGCAGCACATTCGCTCTGCCTTGCAGCCTGAATCTGAAGGGAAAGCTTCTCAGCTAAGTCTCGCCCAGAGAACAGTTGTAGGTCAACGAGCTTCCCCGGAGCTTAGCCTCGTCGCGTGCAAACCTGTATTTGCAGCACATCCTAGTGCTAGCCCTCTTTCCTTTACAGCCTGCACAGCGCGCAGTGCACAGATCGCGGTGCTCTCTGCACCTGCCTTCCCACTTGCCAGTACCACCGCCAAGCTTACAGCCTTGCAGGGAGCCAAGAGGCCGATAGGCGTGTCGCCCAGAAGAACGTGCCAGGACGAAAAGATGCTCTTCCTTTCTCCTGCTCCTTGCCCGAATTGGGGTGCTGTGCTGAAAGTCTTGCGCAGCGAAAAGCTACTGCAGCGAGTGTTTCTCTCCTGACGCAGTTCGCTGAGCGAGAGCTCCACGGACAGCTTGGACTCGGTGAAACAGCAAGAAAATGCTTGTAGTACGTCGAGCTGAGGAAAATCCCTGCACAGCACACTGTGGCTGCGTGCAGTACTCACGCTGAAGAGCGGCAAAGCTCCAAGCCATGGCTGGGCTTCACTTCTGTCCAGAGCACAGAAGGCGAAGAAGCAAGCAGCTGGGCACCGGGCTCGTGTAGTCCGGGGAGCGAATCTCACATGTCCAGCCAAGAGCTGCTTCACAAGCAGCTGCAGCTGAGAATGCAAGGGCTGCTTCAGGAAGGAAGGCGCAGCCCTTGCACTCCTGGACACAAGCTGGCCAGAAGCAGGTTCTTAAACCTTCCGTGCTACAGAGTGCATGCACCTTGAGCACAGGCAGAAGGACGCGTCCAGAAAGAAGGCGTTCTTCAAGTACCCCCCCTCCTCCAGGCAGCCTTGAAACTGAGCACAACACACTGCGCCTCGGCAGCTTCCTTCTCCCATAGACCGACCGTCCCCTTCTTCACTCTCGCACCTCCCTTGCCCACTTGCAGCAGCTGCTGCCAAAGAAAAAGGCTCCAGCAGTCAAAGCCTCTGCTGGGCTGCACTTTCATTTCCCCTTGCCTCACGTCAAAGCAGCAGCAACTCTCCGCTGCACTCTGTATTTCCAGTCCCCGCTGCATCTACCACTGTCATCTCGGCATCTCCAAGCATAAAGCTGGGCACAATGCTTTCCAGGGAAAGCTGGAAGAGAAATAGGTAGCAGCACAAGTAGCCGCAGGTGGAACTTTCTGTTTTCAAGTGCTAACGTGAATCCGCACACAAGCGAGGGACAGCCACGCTTCCTCTTGCAGCCCGTGCCGTGTGCACAGCAGCTCGGTGCTCTGCGCCTTCGTTGTGCCGGAGTCGAAGCGGTGTCTACTTGTCGCCCAGAGAGCGCGGTGCCGGCAGAGAAATGCTCCGGGCTGCTGCCTCTGCACCAAACACGCCTGGGCTCTGCACTTTCTCGCTCAGCGCTAGGGAGCAGCACATTCGCTCTGCCTTGCAGCCTGAATCTGAAGGGAAAGCTTCTCAGCTACGTCTCGCCCAGAGAACAGTTGTAGGTCAACGAGCTTCCCCGGAGCTTAGCCTCGACGCCTGGGAACCTGTATTTGCAGCACATCCTAGTGCTAGCCCTCTTTCCTTTACAGCCTGCACAGCGCGCAGTGCACAGATCGCGGTGCTCTCTGCACCTGCCTTCCCACTTGCCAGTACCACCGCCAAGCTTACAGCCTTGCAGGGAGCCAAGAGGCCGATAGGCGTCTCGCCCAGAAGAACGTGCCAGGACGAAAAGATGCTCTTCCTTTCTCCTGCTCCTTGCCCGAATTGCGGTGCTGTGCTGAAAGTCTTGCGCAGCGAAAAGCTACTGCAGCAAGTGTTTCTCTCCTGACGCAGTTCGCTGAGCGAGAGCTCCACGGACAGCTTGGACTCGGTGAAACAGCAAGAAAATGCTTGTAGTACGTCGAGCTGAAGGGAAATCCCTGCACAGGCACACTGTGGCTGCGTGCAGTACTCACGCTGAAGAGCGGCAAAGCTCCAAGCCACGGCTGGGCTTCGCTTCTGTCCAGAGCACAGAAGGCGAAGAAGCAAGCAGCTGGGCACCGGGCTCGTGTAGTCCGGGGAGCGAATCTCACATGTCCAGCCAAGAGCTGCTTCACAAGCAGCTGCAGCTGAGAATGCAAGGGCTGCTTCAGGAAGGAAGGCGCAGCCCTTGCACTCCTGGACACAAGCTGGCCAGAAGCAGGTTCTTAAACCTTCCCTGCTACAGAGTGCATGCACCTTGAGCACAGGCAGAAGGACGCGTCCAGAAAGAAGGCGTTCTTCAAGTACCCCCCCTCCTCCAGGCAGCCTTGAAACTGAGCACAACACACTGCGCCTCGGCAGCTTCCTTCTCCCATAGACCGACCGTCCCCTTCTTCACTCTCGCACCTCCCTTGCCCACTTGCAGCAGCTGCTGCCAAAGAAAAAGGCTCCAGCAGTCAAAGCCTCTGCTGGGCTGCACTTTCATTTCCCCTTGCCTCACGTCAAAGCAGCAGCAACTCTCCGCTGCACTCTGTATTTCCAGTCCCCGCTGCATCTACCACTGTCATCTCGGCATCTCCAAGCATAAAGCTGGGCACAATGCTTTCCAGGGAAAGCTGGAAGAGAAATAGGTAGCAGCACAAGTAGCCGCAGGTGGAACTTTCTGTTTTCAAGTGCTAACGTGAATCCGCACACAAGCGAGGGACAGCCACGCTTCCTCTTGCAGCCCGTGCCGTGTGCACAGCAGCTCGGTGCTCTGCGCCTTCGTTGTGCCGGAGTCGAAGCGGTGTCTACTTGTCGCCCAGAGAGCGCGGTGCCGGCAGAGAAATGCTCCGGGCTGCTGCCTCTGCACCAAACACGCCTGGGCTCTGCACTTTCTCGCTCAGCGCTAGGGAGCAGCACATTCGCTCTGCCTTGCAGCCTGAATCTGAAGGGAAAGCTTCTCAGCTAAGTCTCGCCCAGAGAACAGTTGTAGGTCAACGAGCTTCCCCGGAGCTTAGCCTCGACGCCTGGGAACCTGTATTTGCAGCACATCCTAGTGCTAGCCCTCTTTCCTTTACAGCCTGCACAGCGCGCAGTGCACAGATCGCGGTGCTCTCTGCACCTGCCTTCCCACTTGCCAGTACCACCGCCAAGCTTACAGCCTTGCAGGGAGCCAAGAGGCCGATAGGCGTGTCGCCCAGAAGAACGTGCCAGGACGAAAAGATGCTCTTCCTTTCTCCTGCTCCTTGCCCGAATTGGGGTGCTGTGCTGAAAGTCTTGCGCAGCGAAAAGCTACTGCAGCGAGTGTTTCTCTCCTGACGCAGTTCGCTGAGCGAGAGCTCCACGGACAGCTTGGACTCGGTGAAACAGCAAGAAAATGCTTGTAGTACGTCGAGCTGAGGAAAATCCCTGCACAGCACACTGTGGCTGCGTGCAGTACTCACGCTGAAGAGCGGCAAAGCTCCAAGCCATGGCTGGGCTTCACTTCTGTCCAGAGCACAGAAGGCGAAGAAGCAAGCAGCTGGGCACCGGGCTCGTGTAGTCCGGGGAGCGAATCTCACATGTCCAGCCAAGAGCTGCTTCACAAGCAGCTGCAGCTGAGAATGCAAGGGCTGCTTCAGGAAGGAAGGCGCAGCCCTTGCACTCCTGGACACAAGCTGGCCAGAAGCAGGTTCTTAAACCTTCCGTGCTACAGAGTGCATGCACCTTGAGCACAGGCAGAAGGACGCGTCCAGAAAGAAGGCGTTCTTCAAGTACCCCCCCTCCTCCAGGCAGCCTTGAAACTGAGCACAACACACTGCGCCTCGGCAGCTTCCTTCTCCCATAGACCGACCGTCCCCTTCTTCACTCTCGCACCTCCCTTGCCCACTTGCAGCAGCTGCTGCCAAAGAAAAAGGCTCCAGCAGTCAAAGCCTCTGCTGGGCTGCACTTTCATTTCCCCTTGCCTCACGTCAAAGCAGCAGCAACTCTCCGCTGCACTCTGTATTTCCAGTCTCCGCTGCATCTACCACTGTCATCTCGGCATCTCCAAGCATAAAGCTGGGCACAATTCTTTCCAGGGAAAGCTGGAAGAGAAATGGGTAGCAGCACAAGTAGCCGCAGGTGGAACTTTCTGTTTACAAGGGCTAACGTGAATCCGCAAAGAAGCGAGGGACAGCCACGCTTCCTCTTGCAGCCCGTGCCGTGTGCACAGCAGCTCGGTGCTCTGCGCCTTCGTTGTGCCGGAGTCGAAGCGGTGTCTACTTGTCGCCCAGAGAGCGCGGTGCCGGCAGAGAAATGCTCCAGGCTGCTGCCTCTGCCCAAACACGCCTGGGCTCTGCACTTTCTCGCTCAGCGCTAGGGAGCAGCACATTCGCTCTGCCTTGCAGCCTGAATCTGAAGGGAAAGCTTCTCAGCTACGTCTCGCCCAGAGAACAGTTGTAGGTCAACGAGCTTCCCCGGAGCTTAGCCTCGTCGCGTGCAAACCTGTATTTGCAGCACATCCTAGTGCTAGCCCTCTTTCCTTTACAGCCTGCACAGCGCGCAGTGCACAGATCGCGGTGCTCTCTGCACCTGCCTTCCCACTTGCCAGTACCACCGCCAAGCTTACAGCCTTGCAGGGAGCCAAGAGGCCGATAGGCGTGTCGCCCAGAAGAACGTGCCAGGACGAAAAGATGCTCTTCCTTTCTCCTGCTCCTTGCCCGAATTGCGGTGCTGTGCTGAAAGTCTTGCGCAGCGAAAAGCTACTGCAGCAAGTGTTTCTCTCCTGACGCAGTTCGCTGAGCGAGAGCTCCACGGACAGCTTGGACTCGGTGAAACAGCAAGAAAATGCTTGTAGTACGTCGAGCTGAAGGGAAATCCCTGCACAGGCACACTGTGGCTGCGTGCAGTACTCACGCTGAAGAGCGGCAAAGCTCCAAGCCACGGCTGGGCTTCGCTTCTGTCCAGAGCACAGAAGGCGAAGAAGCAAGCAGCTGGGCACCGGGCTCGTGTAGTCCGGGGAGCGAATCTCACATGTCCAGCCAAGAGCTGCTTCACAAGCACATTCAGCTGAGAATGCAAGGGCTGCTTCAGGAAGGAAGGCGCAGCCCTTGCACTCCTGGACACAAGCTGGCCAGAAGCAGGTTCTTAAACCTTCCCTGCTACAGAGTGCATGCACCTTGAGCACAGGCAGAAGGACGCGTCCAGAAAGAAGGCGTTCTTCAAGTACCCCCCCTCCTCCAGGCAGCCTTGAAACTGAGCACAACACACTGCGCCTCGGCAGCTTCCTTCTCCCATAGACCGACCGTCCCCTTCTTCACTCTCGCAGCTCCCTTGCCCACTTGCAGCAGCTGCTGCCAAAGAAAAAGGCTCCAGCAGTCAAAGCCTCTGCTGGGCTGCACTTTCATTTCCCCTTGCCTCACGTCAAAGCAGCAGCAACTCTCCGCTGCACTCTGTATTTCCAGTCCCCGCTGCATCTACCACTGTCATCTCGGCATCTCCAAGCATAAAGCTGGGCACAATGCTTTCCAGGGAAAGCTGGAAGAGAAATAGGTAGCAGCACAAGTAGCCGCAGGTGGAACTTTCTGTTTTCAAGTGCTAACGTGAATCCGCACACAAGCGAGGGACAGCCACGCTTCCTCTTGCAGCCCGTGCCGTGTGCACAGCAGCTCGGTGCTCTGCGCCTTCGTTGTGCCGGAGTCGAAGCGGTGTCTACTTGTCGCCCAGAGAGCGCGGTGCCGGCAGAGAAATGCTCCGGGCTGCTGCCTCTGCACCAAACACGCCTGGGCTCTGCACTTTCTCGCTCAGCGCTAGGGAGCAGCACATTCGCTCTGCCTTGCAGCCTGAATCTGAAGGGAAAGCTTCTCAGCTACGTCTCGCCCAGAGAACAGTTGTAGGTCAACGAGCTTCCCCGGAGCTTAGCCTCGACGCCTGGGAACCTGTATTTGCAGCACATCCTAGTGCTAGCCCTCTTTCCTTTACAGCCTGCACAGCGCGCAGTGCACAGATCGCGGTGCTCTCTGCACCTGCCTTCCCACTTGCCAGTACCACCGCCAAGCTTACAGCCTTGCAGGGAGCCAAGAGGCCGATAGGCGTCTCGCCCAGAAGAACGTGCCAGGACGAAAAGATGCTCTTCCTTTCTCCTGCTCCTTGCCCGAATTGCGGTGCTGTGCTGAAAGTCTTGCGCAGCGAAAAGCTACTGCAGCAAGTGTTTCTCTCCTGACGCAGTTCGCTGAGCGAGAGCTCCACGGACAGCTTGGACTCGGTGAAACAGCAAGAAAATGCTTGTAGTACGTCGAGCTGAAGGGAAATCCCTGCACAGGCACACTGTGGCTGCGTGCAGTACTCACGCTGAAGAGCGGCAAAGCTCCAAGCCACGGCTGGGCTTCGCTTCTGTCCAGAGCACAGAAGGCGAAGAAGCAAGCAGCTGGGCACCGGGCTCGTGTAGTCCGGGGAGCGAATCTCACATGTCCAGCCAAGAGCTGCTTCACAAGCAGCTGCAGCTGAGAATGCAAGGGCTGCTTCAGGAAGGAAGGCGCAGCCCTTGCACTCCTGGACACAAGCTGGCCAGAAGCAGGTTCTTAAACCTTCCCTGCTACAGAGTGCATGCACCTTGAGCACAGGCAGAAGGACGCGTCCAGAAAGAAGGCGTTCTTCAAGTACCCCCCCTCCTCCAGGCAGCCTTGAAACTGAGCACAACACACTGCGCCTCGGCAGCTTCCTTCTCCCATAGACCGACCGTCCCCTTCTTCACTCTCGCACCTCCCTTGCCCACTTGCAGCAGCTGCTGCCAAAGAAAAAGGCTCCAGCAGTCAAAGCCTCTGCTGGGCTGCACTTTCATTTCCCCTTGCCTCACGTCAAAGCAGCAGCAACTCTCCGCTGCACTCTGTATTTCCAGTCCCCGCTGCATCTACCACTGTCATCTCGGCATCTCCAAGCATAAAGCTGGGCACAATGCTTTCCAGGGAAAGCTGGAAGAGAAATAGGTAGCAGCACAAGTAGCCGCAGGTGGAACTTTCTGTTTTCAAGTGCTAACGTGAATCCGCACACAAGCGAGGGACAGCCACGCTTCCTCTTGCAGCCCGTGCCGTGTGCACAGCAGCTCGGTGCTCTGCGCCTTCGTTGTGCCGGAGTCGAAGCGGTGTCTACTTGTCGCCCAGAGAGCGCGGTGCCGGCAGAGAAATGCTCCGGGCTGCTGCCTCTGCACCAAACACGCCTGGGCTCTGCACTTTCTCGCTCAGCGCTAGGGAGCAGCACATTCGCTCTGCCTTGCAGCCTGAATCTGAAGGGAAAGCTTCTCAGCTAAGTCTCGCCCAGAGAACAGTTGTAGGTCAACGAGCTTCCCCGGAGCTTAGCCTCGACGCCTGGGAACCTGTATTTGCAGCACATCCTAGTGCTAGCCCTCTTTCCTTTACAGCCTGCACAGCGCGCAGTGCACAGATCGCGGTGCTCTCTGCACCTGCCTTCCCACTTGCCAGTACCACCGCCAAGCTTACAGCCTTGCAGGGAGCCAAGAGGCCGATAGGCGTGTCGCCCAGAAGAACGTGCCAGGACGAAAAGATGCTCTTCCTTTCTCCTGCTCCTTGCCCGAATTGCGGTGCTGTGCTGAAAGTCTTGCGCAGCGAAAAGCTACTGCAGCAAGTGTTTCTCTCCTGACGCAGTTCGCTGAGCGAGAGCTCCACGGACAGCTTGGACTCGGTGAAACAGCAAGAAAATGCTTGTAGTACGTCGAGCTGAAGGGAAATCCCTGCACAGGCACACTGTGGCTGCGTGCAGTACTCACGCTGAAGAGCGGCAAAGCTCCAAGCCACGGCTGGGCTTCGCTTCTGTCCAGAGCACAGAAGGCGAAGAAGCAAGCAGCTGGGCACCGGGCTCGTGTAGTCCGGGGAGCGAATCTCACATGTCCAGCCAAGAGCTGCTTCACAAGCAGCTGCAGCTGAGAATGCAAGGGCTGCTTCAGGAAGGAAGGCGCAGCCCTTGCACTCCTGGACACAAGCTGGCCAGAAGCAGGTTCTTAAACCTTCCCTGCTACAGAGTGCATGCACCTTGAGCACAGGCAGAAGGACGCGTCCAGAAAGAAGGCGTTCTTCAAGTACCCCCCCTCCTCCAGGCAGCCTTGAAACTGAGCACAACACACTGCGCCTCGGCAGCTTCCTTCTCCCATAGACCGACCGTCCCCTTCTTCACTCTCGCACCTCCCTTGCCCACTTGCAGCAGCTGCTGCCAAAGAAAAAGGCTCCAGCAGTCAAAGCCTCTGCTGGGCTGCACTTTCATTTCCCCTTGCCTCACGTCAAAGCAGCAGCAACTCTCCGCTGCACTCTGTATTTCCAGTCCCCGCTGCATCTACCACTGTCATCTCGGCATCTCCAAGCATAAAGCTGGGCACAATGCTTTCCAGGGAAAGCTGGAAGAGAAATAGGTAGCAGCACAAGTAGCCGCAGGTGGAACTTTCTGTTTTCAAGTGCTAACGTGAATCCGCACACAAGCGAGGGACAGCCACGCTTCCTCTTGCAGCCCGTGCCGTGTGCACAGCAGCTCGGTGCTCTGCGCCTTCGTTGTGCCGGAGTCGAAGCGGTGTCTACTTGTCGCCCAGAGAGCGCGGTGCCGGCAGAGAAATGCTCCGGGCTGCTGCCTCTGCACCAAACACGCCTGGGCTCTGCACTTTCTCGCTCAGCGCTAGGGAGCAGCACATTCGCTCTGCCTTGCAGCCTGAATCTGAAGGGAAAGCTTCTCAGCTAAGTCTCGCCCAGAGAACAGTTGTAGGTCAACGAGCTTCCCCGGAGCTTAGCCTCGACGCCTGGGAACCTGTATTTGCAGCACATCCTAGTGCTAGCCCTCTTTCCTTTACAGCCTGCACAGCGCGCAGTGCACAGATCGCGGTGCTCTCTGCACCTGCCTTCCCACTTGCCAGTACCACCGCCAAGCTTACAGCCTTGCAGGGAGCCAAGAGGCCGATAGGCGTGTCGCCCAGAAGAACGTGCCAGGACGAAAAGATGCTCTTCCTTTCTCCTGCTCCTTGCCCGAATTGGGGTGCTGTGCTGAAAGTCTTGCGCAGCGAAAAGCTACTGCAGCGAGTGTTTCTCTCCTGACGCAGTTCGCTGAGCGAGAGCTCCACGGACAGCTTGGACTCGGTGAAACAGCAAGAAAATGCTTGTAGTACGTCGAGCTGAGGAAAATCCCTGCACAGCACACTGTGGCTGCGTGCAGTACTCACGCTGAAGAGCGGCAAAGCTCCAAGCCATGGCTGGGCTTCACTTCTGTCCAGAGCACAGAAGGCGAAGAAGCAAGCAGCTGGGCACCGGGCTCGTGTAGTCCAGGGAGCGAATCTCACATGTCCAGCCAAGAGCTGCTTCACAAGCAGCTGCAGCTGAGAATGCAAGGGCTGCTTCAGGAAGGAAGGCGCAGCCCTTGCACTCCTGGACACAAGCTGGCCAGAAGCAGGTTCTTAAACCTTCCGTGCTACAGAGTGCATGCACCTTGAGCACAGGCAGAAGGACGCGTCCAGAAAGAAGGCGTTCTTCAAGTACCCCCCCTCCTCCAGGCAGCCTTGAAACTGAGCACAACACACTGCGCCTCGGCAGCTTCCTTCTCCCATAGACCGACCGTCCCCTTCTTCACTCTCGCAGCTCCCTTGCCCACTTGCAGCAGCTGCTGCCAAAGAAAAAGGCTCCAGCAGTCAAAGCCTCTGCTGGGCTGCACTTTCATTTCCCCTTGCCTCACGTCAAAGCAGCAGCAACTCTCCGCTGCACTCTGTATTTCCAGTCTCCGCTGCATCTACCACTGTCATCTCGGCATCTCCAAGCATAAAGCTGGGCACAATTCTTTCCAGGGAAAGCTGGAAGAGAAATGGGTAGCAGCACAAGTAGCCGCAGGTGGAACTTTCTGTTTACAAGGGCTAACGTGAATCCGCAAAGAAGCGAGGGACAGCCACGCTTCCTCTTGCAGCCCGTGCCGTGTGCACAGCAGCTCGGTGCTCTGCGCCTTCGTTGTGCCGGAGTCGAAGCGGTGTCTACTTGTCGCCCAGAGAGCGCGGTGCCGGCAGAGAAATGCTCCAGGCTGCTGCCTCTGCCCAAACACGCCTGGGCTCTGCACTTTCTCGCTCAGCGCTAGGGAGCAGCACATTCGCTCTGCCTTGCAGCCTGAATCTGAAGGGAAAGCTTCTCAGCTAAGTCTCGCCCAGAGAACAGTTGTAGGTCAACGAGCTTCCCCGGAGCTTAGCCTCGTCGCGTGCAAACCTGTATTTGCAGCACATCCTAGTGCTAGCCCTCTTTCCTTTACAGCCTGCACAGCGCGCAGTGCACAGATCGCGGTGCTCTCTGCACCTGCCTTCCCACTTGCCAGTACCACCGCCAAGCTTACAGCCTTGCAGGGAGCCAAGAGGCCGATAGGCGTGTCGCCCAGAAGAACGTGCCAGGACGAAAAGATGCTCTTCCTTTCTCCTGCTCCTTGCCCGAATTGCGGTGCTGTGCTGAAAGTCTTGCGCAGCGAAAAGCTACTGCAGCAAGTGTTTCTCTCCTGACGCAGTTCGCTGAGCGAGAGCTCCACGGACAGCTTGGACTCGGTGAAACAGCAAGAAAATGCTTGTAGTACGTCGAGCTGAAGGGAAATCCCTGCACAGGCACACTGTGGCTGCGTGCAGTACTCACGCTGAAGAGCGGCAAAGCTCCAAGCCACGGCTGGGCTTCGCTTCTGTCCAGAGCACAGAAGGCGAAGAAGCAAGCAGCTGGGCACCGGGCTCGTGTAGTCCGGGGAGCGAATCTCACATGTCCAGCCAAGAGCTGCTTCACAAGCAGCTGCAGCTGAGAATGCAAGGGCTGCTTCAGGAAGGAAGGCGCAGCCCTTGCACTCCTGGACACAAGCTGGCCAGAAGCAGGTTCTTAAACCTTCCCTGCTACAGAGTGCATGCACCTTGAGCACAGGCAGAAGGACGCGTCCAGAAAGAAGGCGTTCTTCAAGTACCCCCCCTCCTCCAGGCAGCCTTGAAACTGAGCACAACACACTGCGCCTCGGCAGCTTCCTTCTCCCATAGACCGACCGTCCCCTTCTTCACTCTCGCACCTCCCTTGCCCACTTGCAGCAGCTGCTGCCAAAGAAAAAGGCTCCAGCAGTCAAAGCCTCTGCTGGGCTGCACTTTCATTTCCCCTTGCCTCACGTCAAAGCAGCAGCAACTCTCCGCTGCACTCTGTATTTCCAGTCCCCGCTGCATCTACCACTGTCATCTCGGCATCTCCAAGCATAAAGCTGGGCACAATGCTTTCCAGGGAAAGCTGGAAGAGAAATAGGTAGCAGCACAAGTAGCCGCAGGTGGAACTTTCTGTTTTCAAGTGCTAACGTGAATCCGCACACAAGCGAGGGACAGCCACGCTTCCTCTTGCAGCCCGTGCCGTGTGCACAGCAGCTCGGTGCTCTGCGCCTTCGTTGTGCCGGAGTCGAAGCGGTGTCTACTTGTCGCCCAGAGAGCGCGGTGCCGGCAGAGAAATGCTCCGGGCTGCTGCCTCTGCACCAAACACGCCTGGGCTCTGCACTTTCTCGCTCAGCGCTAGGGAGCAGCACATTCGCTCTGCCTTGCAGCCTGAATCTGAAGGGAAAGCTTCTCAGCTACGTCTCGCCCAGAGAACAGTTGTAGGTCAACGAGCTTCCCCGGAGCTTAGCCTCGACGCCTGGGAACCTGTATTTGCAGCACATCCTAGTGCTAGCCCTCTTTCCTTTACAGCCTGCACAGCGCGCAGTGCACAGATCGCGGTGCTCTCTGCACCTGCCTTCCCACTTGCCAGTACCACCGCCAAGCTTACAGCCTTGCAGGGAGCCAAGAGGCCGATAGGCGTCTCGCCCAGAAGAACGTGCCAGGACGAAAAGATGCTCTTCCTTTCTCCTGCTCCTTGCCCGAATTGCGGTGCTGTGCTGAAAGTCTTGCGCAGCGAAAAGCTACTGCAGCAAGTGTTTCTCTCCTGACGCAGTTCGCTGAGCGAGAGCTCCACGGACAGCTTGGACTCGGTGAAACAGCAAGAAAATGCTTGTAGTACGTCGAGCTGAAGGGAAATCCCTGCACAGGCACACTGTGGCTGCGTGCAGTACTCACGCTGAAGAGCGGCAAAGCTCCAAGCCACGGCTGGGCTTCGCTTCTGTCCAGAGCACAGAAGGCGAAGAAGCAAGCAGCTGGGCACCGGGCTCGTGTAGTCCGGGGAGCGAATCTCACATGTCCAGCCAAGAGCTGCTTCACAAGCAGCTGCAGCTGAGAATGCAAGGGCTGCTTCAGGAAGGAAGGCGCAGCCCTTGCACTCCTGGACACAAGCTGGCCAGAAGCAGGTTCTTAAACCTTCCCTGCTACAGAGTGCATGCACCTTGAGCACAGGCAGAAGGACGCGTCCAGAAAGAAGGCGTTCTTCAAGTACCCCCCCTCCTCCAGGCAGCCTTGAAACTGAGCACAACACACTGCGCCTCGGCAGCTTCCTTCTCCCATAGACCGACCGTCCCCTTCTTCACTCTCGCACCTCCCTTGCCCACTTGCAGCAGCTGCTGCCAAAGAAAAAGGCTCCAGCAGTCAAAGCCTCTGCTGGGCTGCACTTTCATTTCCCCTTGCCTCACGTCAAAGCAGCAGCAACTCTCCGCTGCACTCTGTATTTCCAGTCCCCGCTGCATCTACCACTGTCATCTCGGCATCTCCAAGCATAAAGCTGGGCACAATGCTTTCCAGGGAAAGCTGGAAGAGAAATAGGTAGCAGCACAAGTAGCCGCAGGTGGAACTTTCTGTTTTCAAGTGCTAACGTGAATCCGCACACAAGCGAGGGACAGCCACGCTTCCTCTTGCAGCCCGTGCCGTGTGCACAGCAGCTCGGTGCTCTGCGCCTTCGTTGTGCCGGAGTCGAAGCGGTGTCTACTTGTCGCCCAGAGAGCGCGGTGCCGGCAGAGAAATGCTCCGGGCTGCTGCCTCTGCACCAAACACGCCTGGGCTCTGCACTTTCTCGCTCAGCGCTAGGGAGCAGCACATTCGCTCTGCCTTGCAGCCTGAATCTGAAGGGAAAGCTTCTCAGCTAAGTCTCGCCCAGAGAACAGTTGTAGGTCAACGAGCTTCCCCGGAGCTTAGCCTCGACGCCTGGGAACCTGTATTTGCAGCACATCCTAGTGCTAGCCCTCTTTCCTTTACAGCCTGCACAGCGCGCAGTGCACAGATCGCGGTGCTCTCTGCACCTGCCTTCCCACTTGCCAGTACCACCGCCAAGCTTACAGCCTTGCAGGGAGCCAAGAGGCCGATAGGCGTGTCGCCCAGAAGAACGTGCCAGGACGAAAAGATGCTCTTCCTTTCTCCTGCTCCTTGCCCGAATTGGGGTGCTGTGCTGAAAGTCTTGCGCAGCGAAAAGCTACTGCAGCGAGTGTTTCTCTCCTGACGCAGTTCGCTGAGCGAGAGCTCCACGGACAGCTTGGACTCGGTGAAACAGCAAGAAAATGCTTGTAGTACGTCGAGCTGAGGAAAATCCCTGCACAGCACACTGTGGCTGCGTGCAGTACTCACGCTGAAGAGCGGCAAAGCTCCAAGCCATGGCTGGGCTTCACTTCTGTCCAGAGCACAGAAGGCGAAGAAGCAAGCAGCTGGGCACCGGGCTCGTGTAGTCCGGGGAGCGAATCTCACATGTCCAGCCAAGAGCTGCTTCACAAGCAGCTGCAGCTGAGAATGCAAGGGCTGCTTCAGGAAGGAAGGCGCAGCCCTTGCACTCCTGGACACAAGCTGGCCAGAAGCAGGTTCTTAAACCTTCCGTGCTACAGAGTGCATGCACCTTGAGCACAGGCAGAAGGACGCGTCCAGAAAGAAGGCGTTCTTCAAGTACCCCCCCTCCTCCAGGCAGCCTTGAAACTGAGCACAACACACTGCGCCTCGGCAGCTTCCTTCTCCCATAGACCGACCGTCCCCTTCTTCACTCTCGCACCTCCCTTGCCCACTTGCAGCAGCTGCTGCCAAAGAAAAAGGCTCCAGCAGTCAAAGCCTCTGCTGGGCTGCACTTTCATTTCCCCTTGCCTCACGTCAAAGCAGCAGCAACTCTCCGCTGCACTCTGTATTTCCAGTCTCCGCTGCATCTACCACTGTCATCTCGGCATCTCCAAGCATAAAGCTGGGCACAATTCTTTCCAGGGAAAGCTGGAAGAGAAATGGGTAGCAGCACAAGTAGCCGCAGGTGGAACTTTCTGTTTACAAGGGCTAACGTGAATCCGCAAAGAAGCGAGGGACAGCCACGCTTCCTCTTGCAGCCCGTGCCGTGTGCACAGCAGCTCGGTGCTCTGCGCCTTCGTTGTGCCGGAGTCGAAGCGGTGTCTACTTGTCGCCCAGAGAGCGCGGTGCCGGCAGAGAAATGCTCCAGGCTGCTGCCTCTGCCCAAACACGCCTGGGCTCTGCACTTTCTCGCTCAGCGCTAGGGAGCAGCACATTCGCTCTGCCTTGCAGCCTGAATCTGAAGGGAAAGCTTCTCAGCTACGTCTCGCCCAGAGAACAGTTGTAGGTCAACGAGCTTCCCCGGAGCTTAGCCTCGTCGCGTGCAAACCTGTATTTGCAGCACATCCTAGTGCTAGCCCTCTTTCCTTTACAGCCTGCACAGCGCGCAGTGCACAGATCGCGGTGCTCTCTGCACCTGCCTTCCCACTTGCCAGTACCACCGCCAAGCTTACAGCCTTGCAGGGAGCCAAGAGGCCGATAGGCGTGTCGCCCAGAAGAACGTGCCAGGACGAAAAGATGCTCTTCCTTTCTCCTGCTCCTTGCCCGAATTGCGGTGCTGTGCTGAAAGTCTTGCGCAGCGAAAAGCTACTGCAGCAAGTGTTTCTCTCCTGACGCAGTTCGCTGAGCGAGAGCTCCACGGACAGCTTGGACTCGGTGAAACAGCAAGAAAATGCTTGTAGTACGTCGAGCTGAAGGGAAATCCCTGCACAGGCACACTGTGGCTGCGTGCAGTACTCACGCTGAAGAGCGGCAAAGCTCCAAGCCACGGCTGGGCTTCGCTTCTGTCCAGAGCACAGAAGGCGAAGAAGCAAGCAGCTGGGCACCGGGCTCGTGTAGTCCGGGGAGCGAATCTCACATGTCCAGCCAAGAGCTGCTTCACAAGCACATTCAGCTGAGAATGCAAGGGCTGCTTCAGGAAGGAAGGCGCAGCCCTTGCACTCCTGGACACAAGCTGGCCAGAAGCAGGTTCTTAAACCTTCCCTGCTACAGAGTGCATGCACCTTGAGCACAGGCAGAAGGACGCGTCCAGAAAGAAGGCGTTCTTCAAGTACCCCCCCTCCTCCAGGCAGCCTTGAAACTGAGCACAACACACTGCGCCTCGGCAGCTTCCTTCTCCCATAGACCGACCGTCCCCTTCTTCACTCTCGCACCTCCCTTGCCCACTTGCAGCAGCTGCTGCCAAAGAAAAAGGCTCCAGCAGTCAAAGCCTCTGCTGGGCTGCACTTTCATTTCCCCTTGCCTCACGTCAAAGCAGCAGCAACTCTCCGCTGCACTCTGTATTTCCAGTCCCCGCTGCATCTACCACTGTCATCTCGGCATCTCCAAGCATAAAGCTGGGCACAATGCTTTCCAGGGAAAGCTGGAAGAGAAATAGGTAGCAGCACAAGTAGCCGCAGGTGGAACTTTCTGTTTTCAAGTGCTAACGTGAATCCGCACACAAGCGAGGGACAGCCACGCTTCCTCTTGCAGCCCGTGCCGTGTGCACAGCAGCTCGGTGCTCTGCGCCTTCGTTGTGCCGGAGTCGAAGCGGTGTCTACTTGTCGCCCAGAGAGCGCGGTGCCGGCAGAGAAATGCTCCGGGCTGCTGCCTCTGCACCAAACACGCCTGGGCTCTGCACTTTCTCGCTCAGCGCTAGGGAGCAGCACATTCGCTCTGCCTTGCAGCCTGAATCTGAAGGGAAAGCTTCTCAGCTACGTCTCGCCCAGAGAACAGTTGTAGGTCAACGAGCTTCCCCGGAGCTTAGCCTCGACGCCTGGGAACCTGTATTTGCAGCACATCCTAGTGCTAGCCCTCTTTCCTTTACAGCCTGCACAGCGCGCAGTGCACAGATCGCGGTGCTCTCTGCACCTGCCTTCCCACTTGCCAGTACCACCGCCAAGCTTACAGCCTTGCAGGGAGCCAAGAGGCCGATAGGCGTGTCGCCCAGAAGAACGTGCCAGGACGAAAAGATGCTCTTCCTTTCTCCTGCTCCTTGCCCGAATTGCGGTGCTGTGCTGAAAGTCTTGCGCAGCGAAAAGCTACTGCAGCAAGTGTTTCTCTCCTGACGCAGTTCGCTGAGCGAGAGCTCCACGGACAGCTTGGACTCGGTGAAACAGCAAGAAAATGCTTGTAGTACGTCGAGCTGAAGGGAAATCCCTGCACAGGCACACTGTGGCTGCGTGCAGTACTCACGCTGAAGAGCGGCAAAGCTCCAAGCCACGGCTGGGCTTCGCTTCTGTCCAGAGCACAGAAGGCGAAGAAGCAAGCAGCTGGGCACCGGGCTCGTGTAGTCCGGGGAGCGAATCTCACATGTCCAGCCAAGAGCTGCTTCACAAGCACATTCAGCTGAGAATGCAAGGGCTGCTTCAGGAAGGAAGGCGCAGCCCTTGCACTCCTGGACACAAGCTGGCCAGAAGCAGGTTCTTAAACCTTCCCTGCTACAGAGTGCATGCACCTTGAGCACAGGCAGAAGGACGCGTCCAGAAAGAAGGCGTTCTTCAAGTACCCCCCCTCCTCCAGGCAGCCTTGAAACTGAGCACAACACACTGCGCCTCGGCAGCTTCCTTCTCCCATAGACCGACCGTCCCCTTCTTCACTCTCGCACCTCCCTTGCCCACTTGCAGCAGCTGCTGCCAAAGAAAAAGGCTCCAGCAGTCAAAGCCTCTGCTGGGCTGCACTTTCATTTCCCCTTGCCTCACGTCAAAGCAGCAGCAACTCTCCGCTGCACTCTGTATTTCCAGTCCCCGCTGCATCTACCACTGTCATCTCGGCATCTCCAAGCATAAAGCTGGGCACAATGCTTTCCAGGGAAAGCTGGAAGAGAAATAGGTAGCAGCACAAGTAGCCGCAGGTGGAACTTTCTGTTTTCAAGTGCTAACGTGAATCCGCACACAAGCGAGGGACAGCCACGCTTCCTCTTGCAGCCCGTGCCGTGTGCACAGCAGCTCGGTGCTCTGCGCCTTCGTTGTGCCGGAGTCGAAGCGGTGTCTACTTGTCGCCCAGAGAGCGCGGTGCCGGCAGAGAAATGCTCCGGGCTGCTGCCTCTGCACCAAACACGCCTGGGCTCTGCACTTTCTCGCTCAGCGCTAGGGAGCAGCACATTCGCTCTGCCTTGCAGCCTGAATCTGAAGGGAAAGCTTCTCAGCTACGTCTCGCCCAGAGAACAGTTGTAGGTCAACGAGCTTCCCCGGAGCTTAGCCTCGACGCCTGGGAACCTGTATTTGCAGCACATCCTAGTGCTAGCCCTCTTTCCTTTACAGCCTGCACAGCGCGCAGTGCACAGATCGCGGTGCTCTCTGCACCTGCCTTCCCACTTGCCAGTACCACCGCCAAGCTTACAGCCTTGCAGGGAGCCAAGAGGCCGATAGGCGTGTCGCCCAGAAGAACGTGCCAGGACGAAAAGATGCTCTTCCTTTCTCCTGCTCCTTGCCCGAATTGCGGTGCTGTGCTGAAAGTCTTGCGCAGCGAAAAGCTACTGCAGCAAGTGTTTCTCTCCTGACGCAGTTCGCTGAGCGAGAGCTCCACGGACAGCTTGGACTCGGTGAAACAGCAAGAAAATGCTTGTAGTACGTCGAGCTGAAGGGAAATCCCTGCACAGGCACACTGTGGCTGCGTGCAGTACTCACGCTGAAGAGCGGCAAAGCTCCAAGCCACGGCTGGGCTTCGCTTCTGTCCAGAGCACAGAAGGCGAAGAAGCAAGCAGCTGGGCACCGGGCTCGTGTAGTCCGGGGAGCGAATCTCACATGTCCAGCCAAGAGCTGCTTCACAAGCAGCTGCAGCTGAGAATGCAAGGGCTGCTTCAGGAAGGAAGGCGCAGCCCTTGCACTCCTGGACACAAGCTGGCCAGAAGCAGGTTCTTAAACCTTCCCTGCTACAGAGTGCATGCACCTTGAGCACAGGCAGAAGGACGCGTCCAGAAAGAAGGCGTTCTTCAAGTACCCCCCCTCCTCCAGGCAGCCTTGAAACTGAGCACAACACACTGCGCCTCGGCAGCTTCCTTCTCCCATAGACCGACCGTCCCCTTCTTCACTCTCGCACCTCCCTTGCCCACTTGCAGCAGCTGCTGCCAAAGAAAAAGGCTCCAGCAGTCAAAGCCTCTGCTGGGCTGCACTTTCATTTCCCCTTGCCTCACGTCAAAGCAGCAGCAACTCTCCGCTGCACTCTGTATTTCCAGTCCCCGCTGCATCTACCACTGTCATCTCGGCATCTCCAAGCATAAAGCTGGGCACAATGCTTTCCAGGGAAAGCTGGAAGAGAAATAGGTAGCAGCACAAGTAGCCGCAGGTGGAACTTTCTGTTTTCAAGTGCTAACGTGAATCCGCACACAAGCGAGGGACAGCCACGCTTCCTCTTGCAGCCCGTGCCGTGTGCACAGCAGCTCGGTGCTCTGCGCCTTCGTTGTGCCGGAGTCGAAGCGGTGTCTACTTGTCGCCCAGAGAGCGCGGTGCCGGCAGAGAAATGCTCCGGGCTGCTGCCTCTGCACCAAACACGCCTGGGCTCTGCACTTTCTCGCTCAGCGCTAGGGAGCAGCACATTCGCTCTGCCTTGCAGCCTGAATCTGAAGGGAAAGCTTCTCAGCTAAGTCTCGCCCAGAGAACAGTTGTAGGTCAACGAGCTTCCCCGGAGCTTAGCCTCGACGCCTGGGAACCTGTATTTGCAGCACATCCTAGTGCTAGCCCTCTTTCCTTTACAGCCTGCACAGCGCGCAGTGCACAGATCGCGGTGCTCTCTGCACCTGCCTTCCCACTTGCCAGTACCACCGCCAAGCTTACAGCCTTGCAGGGAGCCAAGAGGCCGATAGGCGTCTCGCCCAGAAGAACGTGCCAGGACGAAAAGATGCTCTTCCTTTCTCCTGCTCCTTGCCCGAATTGCGGTGCTGTGCTGAAAGTCTTGCGCAGCGAAAAGCTACTGCAGCAAGTGTTTCTCTCCTGACGCAGTTCGCTGAGCGAGAGCTCCACGGACAGCTTGGACTCGGTGAAACAGCAAGAAAATGCTTGTAGTACGTCGAGCTGAAGGGAAATCCCTGCACAGGCACACTGTGGCTGCGTGCAGTACTCACGCTGAAGAGCGGCAAAGCTCCAAGCCACGGCTGGGCTTCGCTTCTGTCCAGAGCACAGAAGGCGAAGAAGCAAGCAGCTGGGCACCGGGCTCGTGTAGTCCGGGGAGCGAATCTCACATGTCCAGCCAAGAGCTGCTTCACAAGCAGCTGCAGCTGAGAATGCAAGGGCTGCTTCAGGAAGGAAGGCGCAGCCCTTGCACTCCTGGACACAAGCTGGCCAGAAGCAGGTTCTTAAACCTTCCCTGCTACAGAGTGCATGCACCTTGAGCACAGGCAGAAGGACGCGTCCAGAAAGAAGGCGTTCTTCAAGTACCCCCCCTCCTCCAGGCAGCCTTGAAACTGAGCACAACACACTGCGCCTCGGCAGCTTCCTTCTCCCATAGACCGACCGTCCCCTTCTTCACTCTCGCACCTCCCTTGCCCACTTGCAGCAGCTGCTGCCAAAGAAAAAGGCTCCAGCAGTCAAAGCCTCTGCTGGGCTGCACTTTCATTTCCCCTTGCCTCACGTCAAAGCAGCAGCAACTCTCCGCTGCACTCTGTATTTCCAGTCCCCGCTGCATCTACCACTGTCATCTCGGCATCTCCAAGCATAAAGCTGGGCACAATGCTTTCCAGGGAAAGCTGGAAGAGAAATAGGTAGCAGCACAAGTAGCCGCAGGTGGAACTTTCTGTTTTCAAGTGCTAACGTGAATCCGCACACAAGCGAGGGACAGCCACGCTTCCTCTTGCAGCCCGTGCCGTGTGCACAGCAGCTCGGTGCTCTGCGCCTTCGTTGTGCCGGAGTCGAAGCGGTGTCTACTTGTCGCCCAGAGAGCGCGGTGCCGGCAGAGAAATGCTCCGGGCTGCTGCCTCTGCACCAAACACGCCTGGGCTCTGCACTTTCTCGCTCAGCGCTAGGGAGCAGCACATTCGCTCTGCCTTGCAGCCTGAATCTGAAGGGAAAGCTTCTCAGCTAAGTCTCGCCCAGAGAACAGTTGTAGGTCAACGAGCTTCCCCGGAGCTTAGCCTCGACGCCTGGGAACCTGTATTTGCAGCACATCCTAGTGCTAGCCCTCTTTCCTTTACAGCCTGCACAGCGCGCAGTGCACAGATCGCGGTGCTCTCTGCACCTGCCTTCCCACTTGCCAGTACCACCGCCAAGCTTACAGCCTTGCAGGGAGCCAAGAGGCCGATAGGCGTGTCGCCCAGAAGAACGTGCCAGGACGAAAAGATGCTCTTCCTTTCTCCTGCTCCTTGCCCGAATTGGGGTGCTGTGCTGAAAGTCTTGCGCAGCGAAAAGCTACTGCAGCGAGTGTTTCTCTCCTGACGCAGTTCGCTGAGCGAGAGCTCCACGGACAGCTTGGACTCGGTGAAACAGCAAGAAAATGCTTGTAGTACGTCGAGCTGAGGAAAATCCCTGCACAGCACACTGTGGCTGCGTGCAGTACTCACGCTGAAGAGCGGCAAAGCTCCAAGCCATGGCTGGGCTTCACTTCTGTCCAGAGCACAGAAGGCGAAGAAGCAAGCAGCTGGGCACCGGGCTCGTGTAGTCCAGGGAGCGAATCTCACATGTCCAGCCAAGAGCTGCTTCACAAGCAGCTGCAGCTGAGAATGCAAGGGCTGCTTCAGGAAGGAAGGCGCAGCCCTTGCACTCCTGGACACAAGCTGGCCAGAAGCAGGTTCTTAAACCTTCCGTGCTACAGAGTGCATGCACCTTGAGCACAGGCAGAAGGACGCGTCCAGAAAGAAGGCGTTCTTCAAGTACCCCCCCTCCTCCAGGCAGCCTTGAAACTGAGCACAACACACTGCGCCTCGGCAGCTTCCTTCTCCCATAGACCGACCGTCCCCTTCTTCACTCTCGCACCTCCCTTGCCCACTTGCAGCAGCTGCTGCCAAAGAAAAAGGCTCCAGCAGTCAAAGCCTCTGCTGGGCTGCACTTTCATTTCCCCTTGCCTCACGTCAAAGCAGCAGCAACTCTCCGCTGCACTCTGTATTTCCAGTCTCCGCTGCATCTACCACTGTCATCTCGGCATCTCCAAGCATAAAGCTGGGCACAATTCTTTCCAGGGAAAGCTGGAAGAGAAATGGGTAGCAGCACAAGTAGCCGCAGGTGGAACTTTCTGTTTACAAGGGCTAACGTGAATCCGCAAAGAAGCGAGGGACAGCCACGCTTCCTCTTGCAGCCCGTGCCGTGTGCACAGCAGCTCGGTGCTCTGCGCCTTCGTTGTGCCGGAGTCGAAGCGGTGTCTACTTGTCGCCCAGAGAGCGCGGTGCCGGCAGAGAAATGCTCCAGGCTGCTGCCTCTGCCCAAACACGCCTGGGCTCTGCACTTTCTCGCTCAGCGCTAGGGAGCAGCACATTCGCTCTGCCTTGCAGCCTGAATCTGAAGGGAAAGCTTCTCAGCTAAGTCTCGCCCAGAGAACAGTTGTAGGTCAACGAGCTTCCCCGGAGCTTAGCCTCGTCGCGTGCAAACCTGTATTTGCAGCACATCCTAGTGCTAGCCCTCTTTCCTTTACAGCCTGCACAGCGCGCAGTGCACAGATCGCGGTGCTCTCTGCACCTGCCTTCCCACTTGCCAGTACCACCGCCAAGCTTACAGCCTTGCAGGGAGCCAAGAGGCCGATAGGCGTGTCGCCCAGAAGAACGTGCCAGGACGAAAAGATGCTCTTCCTTTCTCCTGCTCCTTGCCCGAATTGCGGTGCTGTGCTGAAAGTCTTGCGCAGCGAAAAGCTACTGCAGCGAGTGTTTCTCTCCTGACGCAGTTCGCTGAGCGAGAGCTCCACGGACAGCTTGGACTCGGTGAAACAGCAAGAAAATGCTTGTAGTACGTCGAGCTGAAGGGAAATCCCTGCACAGCACACAGTGGCTGCGTGCAGTACTCACGCTGAAGAGCGGCAAAGCTCCAAGCCACGGCTGGGCTTCGCTTCTGTCCAGAGCACAGAAGGCGAAGAAGCAAGCAGCTGGGCACCGGGCTCGTGTAGTCCGGGGAGCGAATCTCACATGTCCAGCCAAGAGCTGCTTCACAAGCAGCTGCAGCTGAGAATGCAAGGGCTGCTTCAGGAAGGAAGGCGCAGCCCTTGCACTCCTGGACACAAGCTGGCCAGAAGCAGGTTCTTAAACCTTCCGTGCTACAGAGTGCATGCACCTTGAGCACAGGCAGAAGGACGCGTCCAGAAAGAAGGCGTTCTTCAAGTACCCCCCCTCCTCCAGGCAGCCTTGAAACTGAGCACAACACACTGCGCCTCGGCAGCTTCCTTCTCCCATAGACCGACCGTCCCCTTCTTCACTCTCGCACCTCCCTTGCCCACTTGCAGCAGCTGCTGCCAAAGAAAAAGGCTCCAGCAGTCAAAGCCTCTGCTGGGCTGCACTTTCATTTCCCCTTGCCTCACGTCAAAGCAGCAGCAACTCTCCGCTGCACTCTGTATTTCCAGTCCCCGCTGCATCTACCACTGTCATCTCGGCATCTCCAAGCATAAAGCTGGGCACAATGCTTTCCAGGGAAAGCTGGAAGAGAAATAGGTAGCAGCACAAGTAGCCGCAGGTGGAACTTTCTGTTTTCAAGTGCTAACGTGAATCCGCACACAAGCGAGGGACAGCCACGCTTCCTCTTGCAGCCCGTGCCGTGTGCACAGCAGCTCGGTGCTCTGCGCCTTCGTTGTGCCGGAGTCGAAGCGGTGTCTACTTGTCGCCCAGAGAGCGCGGTGCCGGCAGAGAAATGCTCCGGGCTGCTGCCTCTGCACCAAACACGCCTGGGCTCTGCACTTTCTCGCTCAGCGCTAGGGAGCAGCACATTCGCTCTGCCTTGCAGCCTGAATCTGAAGGGAAAGCTTCTCAGCTAAGTCTCGCCCAGAGAACAGTTGTAGGTCAACGAGCTTCCCCGGAGCTTAGCCTCGACGCCTGGGAACCTGTATTTGCAGCACATCCTAGTGCTAGCCCTCTTTCCTTTACAGCCTGCACAGCGCGCAGTGCACAGATCGCGGTGCTCTCTGCACCTGCCTTCCCACTTGCCAGTACCACCGCCAAGCTTACAGCCTTGCAGGGAGCCAAGAGGCCGATAGGCGTCTCGCCCAGAAGAACGTGCCAGGACGAAAAGATGCTCTTCCTTTCTCCTGCTCCTTGCCCGAATTGGGGTGCTGTGCTGAAAGTCTTGCGCAGCGAAAAGCTACTGCAGCGAGTGTTTCTCTCCTGACGCAGTTCGCTGAGCGAGAGCTCCACGGACAGCTTGGACTCGGTGAAACAGCAAGAAAATGCTTGTAGTACGTCGAGCTGAGGAAAATCCCTGCACAGCACACTGTGGCTGCGTGCAGTACTCACGCTGAAGAGCGGCAAAGCTCCAAGCCATGGCTGGGCTTCACTTCTGTCCAGAGCACAGAAGGCGAAGAAGCAAGCAGCTGGGCACCGGGCTCGTGTAGTCCAGGGAGCGAATCTCACATGTCCAGCCAAGAGCTGCTTCACAAGCAGCTGCAGCTGAGAATGCTCTGGCTGCTTCAGGAAGGAAGGCGCAGCCCTTGCACTCCTGGACACAAGCTGGCCAGAAGCAGGTTCTTAAACCTTCCGTGCTACAGAGTGCATGCACCTTGAGCACAGGCAGAAGGACGCGTCCAGAAAGAAGGCGTTCTTCAAGTACCCCCCCTCCTCCAGGCAGCCTTGAAACTGAGCACAACACACTGCGCCTCGGCAGCTTCCTTCTCCCATAGACCGACCGTCCCCTTCTTCACTCTCGCAGCTCCCTTGCCCACTTGCAGCAGCTGCTGCCAAAGAAAAAGGCTCCAGCAGTCAAAGCCTCTGCTGGGCTGCACTTTCATTTCCCCTTGCCTCACGTCAAAGCAGCAGCAACTCTCCGCTGCACTCTGTATTTCCAGTCTCCGCTGCATCTACCACTGTCATCTCGGCATCTCCAAGCATAAAGCTGGGCACAATTCTTTCCAGGGAAAGCTGGAAGAGAAATGGGTAGCAGCACAAGTAGCCGCAGGTGGAACTTTCTGTTTACAAGGGCTAACGTGAATCCGCAAAGAAGCGAGGGACAGCCACGCTTCCTCTTGCAGCCCGTGCCGTGTGCACAGCAGCTCGGTGCTCTGCGCCTTCGTTGTGCCGGAGTCGAAGCGGTGTCTACTTGTCGCCCAGAGAGCGCGGTGCCGGCAGAGAAATGCTCCAGGCTGCTGCCTCTGCCCAAACACGCCTGGGCTCTGCACTTTCTCGCTCAGCGCTAGGGAGCAGCACATTCGCTCTGCCTTGCAGCCTGAATCTGAAGGGAAAGCTTCTCAGCTACGTCTCGCCCAGAGAACAGTTGTAGGTCAACGAGCTTCCCCGGAGCTTAGCCTCGTCGCGTGCAAACCTGTATTTGCAGCACATCCTAGTGCTAGCCCTCTTTCCTTTACAGCCTGCACAGCGCGCAGTGCACAGATCGCGGTGCTCTCTGCACCTGCCTTCCCACTTGCCAGTACCACCGCCAAGCTTACAGCCTTGCAGGGAGCCAAGAGGCCGATAGGCGTGTCGCCCAGAAGAACGTGCCAGGACGAAAAGATGCTCTTCCTTTCTCCTGCTCCTTGCCCGAATTGCGGTGCTGTGCTGAAAGTCTTGCGCAGCGAAAAGCTACTGCAGCAAGTGTTTCTCTCCTGACGCAGTTCGCTGAGCGAGAGCTCCACGGACAGCTTGGACTCGGTGAAACAGCAAGAAAATGCTTGTAGTACGTCGAGCTGAAGGGAAATCCCTGCACAGGCACACTGTGGCTGCGTGCAGTACTCACGCTGAAGAGCGGCAAAGCTCCAAGCCACGGCTGGGCTTCGCTTCTGTCCAGAGCACAGAAGGCGAAGAAGCAAGCAGCTGGGCACCGGGCTCGTGTAGTCCGGGGAGCGAATCTCACATGTCCAGCCAAGAGCTGCTTCACAAGCAGCTGCAGCTGAGAATGCAAGGGCTGCTTCAGGAAGGAAGGCGCAGCCCTTGCACTCCTGGACACAAGCTGGCCAGAAGCAGGTTCTTAAACCTTCCGTGCTACAGAGTGCATGCACCTTGAGCACAGGCAGAAGGACGCGTCCAGAAAGAAGGCGTTCTTCAAGTACCCCCCCTCCTCCAGGCAGCCTTGAAACTGAGCACAACACACTGCGCCTCGGCAGCTTCCTTCTCCCATAGACCGACCGTCCCCTTCTTCACTCTCGCACCTCCCTTGCCCACTTGCAGCAGCTGCTGCCAAAGAAAAAGGCTCCAGCAGTCAAAGCCTCTGCTGGGCTGCACTTTCATTTCCCCTTGCCTCACGTCAAAGCAGCAGCAACTCTCCGCTGCACTCTGTATTTCCAGTCCCCGCTGCATCTACCACTGTCATCTCGGCATCTCCAAGCATAAAGCTGGGCACAATGCTTTCCAGGGAAAGCTGGAAGAGAAATAGGTAGCAGCACAAGTAGCCGCAGGTGGAACTTTCTGTTTTCAAGTGCTAACGTGAATCCGCACACAAGCGAGGGACAGCCACGCTTCCTCTTGCAGCCCGTGCCGTGTGCACAGCAGCTCGGTGCTCTGCGCCTTCGTTGTGCCGGAGTCGAAGCGGTGTCTACTTGTCGCCCAGAGAGCGCGGTGCCGGCAGAGAAATGCTCCGGGCTGCTGCCTCTGCACCAAACACGCCTGGGCTCTGCACTTTCTCGCTCAGCGCTAGGGAGCAGCACATTCGCTCTGCCTTGCAGCCTGAATCTGAAGGGAAAGCTTCTCAGCTACGTCTCGCCCAGAGAACAGTTGTAGGTCAACGAGCTTCCCCGGAGCTTAGCCTCGACGCCTGGGAACCTGTATTTGCAGCACATCCTAGTGCTAGCCCTCTTTCCTTTACAGCCTGCACAGCGCGCAGTGCACAGATCGCGGTGCTCTCTGCACCTGCCTTCCCACTTGCCAGTACCACCGCCAAGCTTACAGCCTTGCAGGGAGCCAAGAGGCCGATAGGCGTCTCGCCCAGAAGAACGTGCCAGGACGAAAAGATGCTCTTCCTTTCTCCTGCTCCTTGCCCGAATTGCGGTGCTGTGCTGAAAGTCTTGCGCAGCGAAAAGCTACTGCAGCAAGTGTTTCTCTCCTGACGCAGTTCGCTGAGCGAGAGCTCCACGGACAGCTTGGACTCGGTGAAACAGCAAGAAAATGCTTGTAGTACGTCGAGCTGAAGGGAAATCCCTGCACAGGCACACTGTGGCTGCGTGCAGTACTCACGCTGAAGAGCGGCAAAGCTCCAAGCCACGGCTGGGCTTCGCTTCTGTCCAGAGCACAGAAGGCGAAGAAGCAAGCAGCTGGGCACCGGGCTCGTGTAGTCCGGGGAGCGAATCTCACATGTCCAGCCAAGAGCTGCTTCACAAGCAGCTGCAGCTGAGAATGCAAGGGCTGCTTCAGGAAGGAAGGCGCAGCCCTTGCACTCCTGGACACAAGCTGGCCAGAAGCAGGTTCTTAAACCTTCCCTGCTACAGAGTGCATGCACCTTGAGCACAGGCAGAAGGAGGCGTCCAGAAAGAAGGCGTTCTTCAAGTACCCCCCCTCCTCCAGGCAGCCTTGAAACTGAGCACAACACACTGCGCCTCGGCAGCTTCCTTCTCCCATAGACCGACCGTCCCCTTCTTCACTCTCGCACCTCCCTTGCCCACTTGCAGCAGCTGCTGCCAAAGAAAAAGGCTCCAGCAGTCAAAGCCTCTGCTGGGCTGCACTTTCATTTCCCCTTGCCTCACGTCAAAGCAGCAGCAACTCTCCGCTGCACTCTGTATTTCCAGTCCCCGCTGCATCTACCACTGTCATCTCGGCATCTCCAAGCATAAAGCTGGGCACAATGCTTTCCAGGGAAAGCTGGAAGAGAAATAGGTAGCAGCACAAGTAGCCGCAGGTGGAACTTTCTGTTTTCAAGTGCTAACGTGAATCCGCACACAAGCGAGGGACAGCCACGCTTCCTCTTGCAGCCCGTGCCGTGTGCACAGCAGCTCGGTGCTCTGCGCCTTCGTTGTGCCGGAGTCGAAGCGGTGTCTACTTGTCGCCCAGAGAGCGCGGTGCCGGCAGAGAAATGCTCCGGGCTGCTGCCTCTGCACCAAACACGCCTGGGCTCTGCACTTTCTCGCTCAGCGCTAGGGAGCAGCACATTCGCTCTGCCTTGCAGCCTGAATCTGAAGGGAAAGCTTCTCAGCTAAGTCTCGCCCAGAGAACAGTTGTAGGTCAACGAGCTTCCCCGGAGCTTAGCCTCGACGCCTGGGAACCTGTATTTGCAGCACATCCTAGTGCTAGCCCTCTTTCCTTTACAGCCTGCACAGCGCGCAGTGCACAGATCGCGGTGCTCTCTGCACCTGCCTTCCCACTTGCCAGTACCACCGCCAAGCTTACAGCCTTGCAGGGAGCCAAGAGGCCGATAGGCGTCTCGCCCAGAAGAACGTGCCAGGACGAAAAGATGCTCTTCCTTTCTCCTGCTCCTTGCCCGAATTGCGGTGCTGTGCTGAAAGTCTTGCGCAGCGAAAAGCTACTGCAGCAAGTGTTTCTCTCCTGACGCAGTTCGCTGAGCGAGAGCTCCACGGACAGCTTGGACTCGGTGAAACAGCAAGAAAATGCTTGTAGTACGTCGAGCTGAAGGGAAATCCCTGCACAGGCACACTGTGGCTGCGTGCAGTACTCACGCTGAAGAGCGGCAAAGCTCCAAGCCACGGCTGGGCTTCGCTTCTGTCCAGAGCACAGAAGGCGAAGAAGCAAGCAGCTGGGCACCGGGCTCGTGTAGTCCGGGGAGCGAATCTCACATGTCCAGCCAAGAGCTGCTTCACAAGCAGCTGCAGCTGAGAATGCAAGGGCTGCTTCAGGAAGGAAGGCGCAGCCCTTGCACTCCTGGACACAAGCTGGCCAGAAGCAGGTTCTTAAACCTTCCCTGCTACAGAGTGCATGCACCTTGAGCACAGGCAGAAGGACGCGTCCAGAAAGAAGGCGTTCTTCAAGTACCCCCCCTCCTCCAGGCAGCCTTGAAACTGAGCACAACACACTGCGCCTCGGCAGCTTCCTTCTCCCATAGACCGACCGTCCCCTTCTTCACTCTCGCACCTCCCTTGCCCACTTGCAGCAGCTGCTGCCAAAGAAAAAGGCTCCAGCAGTCAAAGCCTCTGCTGGGCTGCACTTTCATTTCCCCTTGCCTCACGTCAAAGCAGCAGCAACTCTCCGCTGCACTCTGTATTTCCAGTCCCCGCTGCATCTACCACTGTCATCTCGGCATCTCCAAGCATAAAGCTGGGCACAATGCTTTCCAGGGAAAGCTGGAAGAGAAATAGGTAGCAGCACAAGTAGCCGCAGGTGGAACTTTCTGTTTTCAAGTGCTAACGTGAATCCGCACACAAGCGAGGGACAGCCACGCTTCCTCTTGCAGCCCGTGCCGTGTGCACAGCAGCTCGGTGCTCTGCGCCTTCGTTGTGCCGGAGTCGAAGCGGTGTCTACTTGTCGCCCAGAGAGCGCGGTGCCGGCAGAGAAATGCTCCGGGCTGCTGCCTCTGCACCAAACACGCCTGGGCTCTGCACTTTCTCGCTCAGCGCTAGGGAGCAGCACATTCGCTCTGCCTTGCAGCCTGAATCTGAAGGGAAAGCTTCTCAGCTAAGTCTCGCCCAGAGAACAGTTGTAGGTCAACGAGCTTCCCCGGAGCTTAGCCTCGACGCCTGGGAACCTGTATTTGCAGCACATCCTAGTGCTAGCCCTCTTTCCTTTACAGCCTGCACAGCGCGCAGTGCACAGATCGCGGTGCTCTCTGCACCTGCCTTCCCACTTGCCAGTACCACCGCCAAGCTTACAGCCTTGCAGGGAGCCAAGAGGCCGATAGGCGTCTCGCCCAGAAGAACGTGCCAGGACGAAAAGATGCTCTTCCTTTCTCCTGCTCCTTGCCCGAATTGGGGTGCTGTGCTGAAAGTCTTGCGCAGCGAAAAGCTACTGCAGCGAGTGTTTCTCTCCTGACGCAGTTCGCTGAGCGAGAGCTCCACGGACAGCTTGGACTCGGTGAAACAGCAAGAAAATGCTTGTAGTACGTCGAGCTGAGGAAAATCCCTGCACAGCACACTGTGGCTGCGTGCAGTACTCACGCTGAAGAGCGGCAAAGCTCCAAGCCATGGCTGGGCTTCACTTCTGTCCAGAGCACAGAAGGCGAAGAAGCAAGCAGCTGGGCACCGGGCTCGTGTAGTCCAGGGAGCGAATCTCACATGTCCAGCCAAGAGCTGCTTCACAAGCAGCTGCAGCTGAGAATGCTCTGGCTGCTTCAGGAAGGAAGGCGCGGCCCTTGCACTCCTGGACACAAGCTGGCCAGAAGCAGGTTCTTAAACCTTCCGTGCTACAGAGTGCATGCACCTTGAGCACAGGCAGAAGGACGCGTCCAGAAAGAAGGCGTTCTTCAAGTACCCCCCCTCCTCCAGGCAGCCTTGAAACTGAGCACAACACACTGCGCCTCGGCAGCTTCCTTCTCCCATAGACCGACCGTCCCCTTCTTCACTCTCGCACCTCCCTTGCCCACTTGCAGCAGCTGCTGCCAAAGAAAAAGGCTCCAGCAGTCAAAGCCTCTGCTGGGCTGCACTTTCATTTCCCCTTGCCTCACGTCAAAGCAGCAGCAACTCTCCGCTGCACTCTGTATTTCCAGTCTCCGCTGCATCTACCACTGTCATCTCGGCATCTCCAAGCATAAAGCTGGGCACAATTCTTTCCAGGGAAAGCTGGAAGAGAAATGGGTAGCAGCACAAGTAGCCGCAGGTGGAACTTTCTGTTTACAAGGGCTAACGTGAATCCGCACACAAGCGAGGGACAGCCACGCTTCCTCTTGCAGCCCGTGCCGTGTGCACAGCAGCTCGGTGCTCTGCGCCTTCGTTGTGCCGGAGTCGAAGCGGTGTCTACTTGTCGCCCAGAGAGCGCGGTGCCGGCAGAGAAATGCTCCAGGCTGCTGCCTCTGCCCAAACACGCCTGGGCTCTGCACTTTCTCGCTCAGCGCTAGGGAGCAGCACATTCGCTCTGCCTTGCAGCCTGAATCTGAAGGGAAAGCTTCTCAGCTAAGTCTCGCCCAGAGAACAGTTGTAGGTCAACGAGCTTCCCCGGAGCTTAGCCTCGTCGCGTGCAAACCTGTATTTGCAGCACATCCTAGTGCTAGCCCTCTTTCCTTTACAGCCTGCACAGCGCGCAGTGCACAGATCGCGGTGCTCTCTGCACCTGCCTTCCCACTTGCCAGTACCACCGCCAAGCTTACAGCCTTGCAGGGAGCCAAGAGGCCGATAGGCGTGTCGCCCAGAAGAACGTGCCAGGACGAAAAGATGCTCTTCCTTTCTCCTGCTCCTTGCCCGAATTGCGGTGCTGTGCTGAAAGTCTTGCGCAGCGAAAAGCTACTGCAGCGAGTGTTTCTCTCCTGACGCAGTTCGCTGAGCGAGAGCTCCACGGACAGCTTGGACTCGGTGAAACAGCAAGAAAATGCTTGTAGTACGTCGAGCTGAGGAAAATCCCTGCACAGCACACTGTGGCTGCGTGCAGTACTCACGCTGAAGAGCGGCAAAGCTCCAAGCCATGGCTGGGCTTCACTTCTGTCCAGAGCACAGAAGGCGAAGAAGCAAGCAGCTGGGCACCGGGCTCGTGTAGTCCGGGGAGCGAATCTCACATGTCCAGCCAAGAGCTGCTTCACAAGCAGCTGCAGCTGAGAATGCAAGGGCTGCTTCAGGAAGGAAGGCGCAGCCCTTGCACTCCTGGACACAAGCTGGCCAGAAGCAGGTTCTTAAACCTTCCGTGCTACAGAGTGCATGCACCTTGAGCACAGGCAGAAGGACGCGTCCAGAAAGAAGGCGTTCTTCAAGTACCCCCCCTCCTCCAGGCAGCCTTGAAACTGAGCACAACACACTGCGCCTCGGCAGCTTCCTTCTCCCATAGACCGACCGTCCCCTTCTTCACTCTCGCACCTCCCTTGCCCACTTGCAGCAGCTGCTGCCAAAGAAAAAGGCTCCAGCAGTCAAAGCCTCTGCTGGGCTGCACTTTCATTTCCCCTTGCCTCACGTCAAAGCAGCAGCAACTCTCCGCTGCACTCTGTATTTCCAGTCTCCGCTGCATCTACCACTGTCATCTCGGCATCTCCAAGCATAAAGCTGGGCACAATTCTTTCCAGGGAAAGCTGGAAGAGAAATGGGTAGCAGCACAAGTAGCCGCAGGTGGAACTTTCTGTTTACAAGGGCTAACGTGAATCCGCAAAGAAGCGAGGGACAGCCACGCTTCCTCTTGCAGCCCGTGCCGTGTGCACAGCAGCTCGGTGCTCTGCGCCTTCGTTGTGCCGGAGTCGAAGCGGTGTCTACTTGTCGCCCAGAGAGCGCGGTGCCGGCAGAGAAATGCTCCAGGCTGCTGCCTCTGCCCAAACACGCCTGGGCTCTGCACTTTCTCGCTCAGCGCTAGGGAGCAGCACATTCGCTCTGCCTTGCAGCCTGAATCTGAAGGGAAAGCTTCTCAGCTAAGTCTCGCCCAGAGAACAGTTGTAGGTCAACGAGCTTCCCCGGAGCTTAGCCTCGTCGCGTGCAAACCTGTATTTGCAGCACATCCTAGTGCTAGCCCTCTTTCCTTTACAGCCTGCACAGCGCGCAGTGCACAGATCGCGGTGCTCTCTGCACCTGCCTTCCCACTTGCCAGTACCACCGCCAAGCTTACAGCCTTGCAGGGAGCCAAGAGGCCGATAGGCGTGTCGCCCAGAAGAACGTGCCAGGACGAAAAGATGCTCTTCCTTTCTCCTGCTCCTTGCCCGAATTGCGGTGCTGTGCTGAAAGTCTTGCGCAGCGAAAAGCTACTGCAGCAAGTGTTTCTCTCCTGACGCAGTTCGCTGAGCGAGAGCTCCACGGACAGCTTGGACTCGGTGAAACAGCAAGAAAATGCTTGTAGTACGTCGAGCTGAAGGGAAATCCCTGCACAGGCACACTGTGGCTGCGTGCAGTACTCACGCTGAAGAGCGGCAAAGCTCCAAGCCACGGCTGGGCTTCGCTTCTGTCCAGAGCACAGAAGGCGAAGAAGCAAGCAGCTGGGCACCGGGCTCGTGTAGTCCGGGGAGCGAATCTCACATGTCCAGCCAAGAGCTGCTTCACAAGCACATTCAGCTGAGAATGCAAGGGCTGCTTCAGGAAGGAAGGCGCAGCCCTTGCACTCCTGGACACAAGCTGGCCAGAAGCAGGTTCTTAAACCTTCCCTGCTACAGAGTGCATGCACCTTGAGCACAGGCAGAAGGACGCGTCCAGAAAGAAGGCGTTCTTCAAGTACCCCCCCTCCTCCAGGCAGCCTTGAAACTGAGCACAACACACTGCGCCTCGGCAGCTTCCTTCTCCCATAGACCGACCGTCCCCTTCTTCACTCTCGCACCTCCCTTGCCCACTTGCAGCAGCTGCTGCCAAAGAAAAAGGCTCCAGCAGTCAAAGCCTCTGCTGGGCTGCACTTTCATTTCCCCTTGCCTCACGTCAAAGCAGCAGCAACTCTCCGCTGCACTCTGTATTTCCAGTCCCCGCTGCATCTACCACTGTCATCTCGGCATCTCCAAGCATAAAGCTGGGCACAATGCTTTCCAGGGAAAGCTGGAAGAGAAATAGGTAGCAGCACAAGTAGCCGCAGGTGGAACTTTCTGTTTTCAAGTGCTAACGTGAATCCGCACACAAGCGAGGGACAGCCACGCTTCCTCTTGCAGCCCGTGCCGTGTGCACAGCAGCTCGGTGCTCTGCGCCTTCGTTGTGCCGGAGTCGAAGCGGTGTCTACTTGTCGCCCAGAGAGCGCGGTGCCGGCAGAGAAATGCTCCGGGCTGCTGCCTCTGCACCAAACACGCCTGGGCTCTGCACTTTCTCGCTCAGCGCTAGGGAGCAGCACATTCGCTCTGCCTTGCAGCCTGAATCTGAAGGGAAAGCTTCTCAGCTACGTCTCGCCCAGAGAACAGTTGTAGGTCAACGAGCTTCCCCGGAGCTTAGCCTCGACGCCTGGGAACCTGTATTTGCAGCACATCCTAGTGCTAGCCCTCTTTCCTTTACAGCCTGCACAGCGCGCAGTGCACAGATCGCGGTGCTCTCTGCACCTGCCTTCCCACTTGCCAGTACCACCGCCAAGCTTACAGCCTTGCAGGGAGCCAAGAGGCCGATAGGCGTCTCGCCCAGAAGAACGTGCCAGGACGAAAAGATGCTCTTCCTTTCTCCTGCTCCTTGCCCGAATTGCGGTGCTGTGCTGAAAGTCTTGCGCAGCGAAAAGCTACTGCAGCAAGTGTTTCTCTCCTGACGCAGTTCGCTGAGCGAGAGCTCCACGGACAGCTTGGACTCGGTGAAACAGCAAGAAAATGCTTGTAGTACGTCGAGCTGAAGGGAAATCCCTGCACAGGCACACTGTGGCTGCGTGCAGTACTCACGCTGAAGAGCGGCAAAGCTCCAAGCCACGGCTGGGCTTCGCTTCTGTCCAGAGCACAGAAGGCGAAGAAGCAAGCAGCTGGGCACCGGGCTCGTGTAGTCCGGGGAGCGAATCTCACATGTCCAGCCAAGAGCTGCTTCACAAGCAGCTGCAGCTGAGAATGCAAGGGCTGCTTCAGGAAGGAAGGCGCAGCCCTTGCACTCCTGGACACAAGCTGGCCAGAAGCAGGTTCTTAAACCTTCCCTGCTACAGAGTGCATGCACCTTGAGCACAGGCAGAAGGAGGCGTCCAGAAAGAAGGCGTTCTTCAAGTACCCCCCCTCCTCCAGGCAGCCTTGAAACTGAGCACAACACACTGCGCCTCGGCAGCTTCCTTCTCCCATAGACCGACCGTCCCCTTCTTCACTCTCGCACCTCCCTTGCCCACTTGCAGCAGCTGCTGCCAAAGAAAAAGGCTCCAGCAGTCAAAGCCTCTGCTGGGCTGCACTTTCATTTCCCCTTGCCTCACGTCAAAGCAGCAGCAACTCTCCGCTGCACTCTGTATTTCCAGTCCCCGCTGCATCTACCACTGTCATCTCGGCATCTCCAAGCATAAAGCTGGGCACAATGCTTTCCAGGGAAAGCTGGAAGAGAAATAGGTAGCAGCACAAGTAGCCGCAGGTGGAACTTTCTGTTTTCAAGTGCTAACGTGAATCCGCACACAAGCGAGGGACAGCCACGCTTCCTCTTGCAGCCCGTGCCGTGTGCACAGCAGCTCGGTGCTCTGCGCCTTCGTTGTGCCGGAGTCGAAGCGGTGTCTACTTGTCGCCCAGAGAGCGCGGTGCCGGCAGAGAAATGCTCCGGGCTGCTGCCTCTGCACCAAACACGCCTGGGCTCTGCACTTTCTCGCTCAGCGCTAGGGAGCAGCACATTCGCTCTGCCTTGCAGCCTGAATCTGAAGGGAAAGCTTCTCAGCTAAGTCTCGCCCAGAGAACAGTTGTAGGTCAACGAGCTTCCCCGGAGCTTAGCCTCGACGCCTGGGAACCTGTATTTGCAGCACATCCTAGTGCTAGCCCTCTTTCCTTTACAGCCTGCACAGCGCGCAGTGCACAGATCGCGGTGCTCTCTGCACCTGCCTTCCCACTTGCCAGTACCACCGCCAAGCTTACAGCCTTGCAGGGAGCCAAGAGGCCGATAGGCGTCTCGCCCAGAAGAACGTGCCAGGACGAAAAGATGCTCTTCCTTTCTCCTGCTCCTTGCCCGAATTGCGGTGCTGTGCTGAAAGTCTTGCGCAGCGAAAAGCTACTGCAGCAAGTGTTTCTCTCCTGACGCAGTTCGCTGAGCGAGAGCTCCACGGACAGCTTGGACTCGGTGAAACAGCAAGAAAATGCTTGTAGTACGTCGAGCTGAAGGGAAATCCCTGCACAGGCACACTGTGGCTGCGTGCAGTACTCACGCTGAAGAGCGGCAAAGCTCCAAGCCACGGCTGGGCTTCGCTTCTGTCCAGAGCACAGAAGGCGAAGAAGCAAGCAGCTGGGCACCGGGCTCGTGTAGTCCGGGGAGCGAATCTCACATGTCCAGCCAAGAGCTGCTTCACAAGCAGCTGCAGCTGAGAATGCAAGGGCTGCTTCAGGAAGGAAGGCGCAGCCCTTGCACTCCTGGACACAAGCTGGCCAGAAGCAGGTTCTTAAACCTTCCCTGCTACAGAGTGCATGCACCTTGAGCACAGGCAGAAGGACGCGTCCAGAAAGAAGGCGTTCTTCAAGTACCCCCCCTCCTCCAGGCAGCCTTGAAACTGAGCACAACACACTGCGCCTCGGCAGCTTCCTTCTCCCATAGACCGACCGTCCCCTTCTTCACTCTCGCACCTCCCTTGCCCACTTGCAGCAGCTGCTGCCAAAGAAAAAGGCTCCAGCAGTCAAAGCCTCTGCTGGGCTGCACTTTCATTTCCCCTTGCCTCACGTCAAAGCAGCAGCAACTCTCCGCTGCACTCTGTATTTCCAGTCCCCGCTGCATCTACCACTGTCATCTCGGCATCTCCAAGCATAAAGCTGGGCACAATGCTTTCCAGGGAAAGCTGGAAGAGAAATAGGTAGCAGCACAAGTAGCCGCAGGTGGAACTTTCTGTTTTCAAGTGCTAACGTGAATCCGCACACAAGCGAGGGACAGCCACGCTTCCTCTTGCAGCCCGTGCCGTGTGCACAGCAGCTCGGTGCTCTGCGCCTTCGTTGTGCCGGAGTCGAAGCGGTGTCTACTTGTCGCCCAGAGAGCGCGGTGCCGGCAGAGAAATGCTCCGGGCTGCTGCCTCTGCACCAAACACGCCTGGGCTCTGCACTTTCTCGCTCAGCGCTAGGGAGCAGCACATTCGCTCTGCCTTGCAGCCTGAATCTGAAGGGAAAGCTTCTCAGCTAAGTCTCGCCCAGAGAACAGTTGTAGGTCAACGAGCTTCCCCGGAGCTTAGCCTCGACGCCTGGGAACCTGTATTTGCAGCACATCCTAGTGCTAGCCCTCTTTCCTTTACAGCCTGCACAGCGCGCAGTGCACAGATCGCGGTGCTCTCTGCACCTGCCTTCCCACTTGCCAGTACCACCGCCAAGCTTACAGCCTTGCAGGGAGCCAAGAGGCCGATAGGCGTCTCGCCCAGAAGAACGTGCCAGGACGAAAAGATGCTCTTCCTTTCTCCTGCTCCTTGCCCGAATTGGGGTGCTGTGCTGAAAGTCTTGCGCAGCGAAAAGCTACTGCAGCGAGTGTTTCTCTCCTGACGCAGTTCGCTGAGCGAGAGCTCCACGGACAGCTTGGACTCGGTGAAACAGCAAGAAAATGCTTGTAGTACGTCGAGCTGAGGAAAATCCCTGCACAGCACACTGTGGCTGCGTGCAGTACTCACGCTGAAGAGCGGCAAAGCTCCAAGCCATGGCTGGGCTTCACTTCTGTCCAGAGCACAGAAGGCGAAGAAGCAAGCAGCTGGGCACCGGGCTCGTGTAGTCCAGGGAGCGAATCTCACATGTCCAGCCAAGAGCTGCTTCACAAGCAGCTGCAGCTGAGAATGCTCTGGCTGCTTCAGGAAGGAAGGCGCAGCCCTTGCACTCCTGGACACAAGCTGGCCAGAAGCAGGTTCTTAAACCTTCCGTGCTACAGAGTGCATGCACCTTGAGCACAGGCAGAAGGACGCGTCCAGAAAGAAGGCGTTCTTCAAGTACCCCCCCTCCTCCAGGCAGCCTTGAAACTGAGCACAACACACTGCGCCTCGGCAGCTTCCTTCTCCCATAGACCGACCGTCCCCTTCTTCACTCTCGCACCTCCCTTGCCCACTTGCAGCAGCTGCTGCCAAAGAAAAAGGCTCCAGCAGTCAAAGCCTCTGCTGGGCTGCACTTTCATTTCCCCTTGCCTCACGTCAAAGCAGCAGCAACTCTCCGCTGCACTCTGTATTTCCAGTCTCCGCTGCATCTACCACTGTCATCTCGGCATCTCCAAGCATAAAGCTGGGCACAATTCTTTCCAGGGAAAGCTGGAAGAGAAATGGGTAGCAGCACAAGTAGCCGCAGGTGGAACTTTCTGTTTACAAGGGCTAACGTGAATCCGCAAAGAAGCGAGGGACAGCCACGCTTCCTCTTGCAGCCCGTGCCGTGTGCACAGCAGCTCGGTGCTCTGCGCCTTCGTTGTGCCGGAGTCGAAGCGGTGTCTACTTGTCGCCCAGAGAGCGCGGTGCCGGCAGAGAAATGCTCCAGGCTGCTGCCTCTGCCCAAACACGCCTGGGCTCTGCACTTTCTCGCTCAGCGCTAGGGAGCAGCACATTCGCTCTGCCTTGCAGCCTGAATCTGAAGGGAAAGCTTCTCAGCTAAGTCTCGCCCAGAGAACAGTTGTAGGTCAACGAGCTTCCCCGGAGCTTAGCCTCGTCGCGTGCAAACCTGTATTTGCAGCACATCCTAGTGCTAGCCCTCTTTCCTTTACAGCCTGCACAGCGCGCAGTGCACAGATCGCGGTGCTCTCTGCACCTGCCTTCCCACTTGCCAGTACCACCGCCAAGCTTACAGCCTTGCAGGGAGCCAAGAGGCCGATAGGCGTGTCGCCCAGAAGAACGTGCCAGGACGAAAAGATGCTCTTCCTTTCTCCTGCTCCTTGCCCGAATTGCGGTGCTGTGCTGAAAGTCTTGCGCAGCGAAAAGCTACTGCAGCAAGTGTTTCTCTCCTGACGCAGTTCGCTGAGCGAGAGCTCCACGGACAGCTTGGACTCGGTGAAACAGCAAGAAAATGCTTGTAGTACGTCGAGCTGAAGGGAAATCCCTGCACAGGCACACTGTGGCTGCGTGCAGTACTCACGCTGAAGAGCGGCAAAGCTCCAAGCCACGGCTGGGCTTCGCTTCTGTCCAGAGCACAGAAGGCGAAGAAGCAAGCAGCTGGGCACCGGGCTCGTGTAGTCCGGGGAGCGAATCTCACATGTCCAGCCAAGAGCTGCTTCACAAGCACATTCAGCTGAGAATGCAAGGGCTGCTTCAGGAAGGAAGGCGCAGCCCTTGCACTCCTGGACACAAGCTGGCCAGAAGCAGGTTCTTAAACCTTCCCTGCTACAGAGTGCATGCACCTTGAGCACAGGCAGAAGGACGCGTCCAGAAAGAAGGCGTTCTTCAAGTACCCCCCCTCCTCCAGGCAGCCTTGAAACTGAGCACAACACACTGCGCCTCGGCAGCTTCCTTCTCCCATAGACCGACCGTCCCCTTCTTCACTCTCGCACCTCCCTTGCCCACTTGCAGCAGCTGCTGCCAAAGAAAAAGGCTCCAGCAGTCAAAGCCTCTGCTGGGCTGCACTTTCATTTCCCCTTGCCTCACGTCAAAGCAGCAGCAACTCTCCGCTGCACTCTGTATTTCCAGTCCCCGCTGCATCTACCACTGTCATCTCGGCATCTCCAAGCATAAAGCTGGGCACAATGCTTTCCAGGGAAAGCTGGAAGAGAAATAGGTAGCAGCACAAGTAGCCGCAGGTGGAACTTTCTGTTTTCAAGTGCTAACGTGAATCCGCACACAAGCGAGGGACAGCCACGCTTCCTCTTGCAGCCCGTGCCGTGTGCACAGCAGCTCGGTGCTCTGCGCCTTCGTTGTGCCGGAGTCGAAGCGGTGTCTACTTGTCGCCCAGAGAGCGCGGTGCCGGCAGAGAAATGCTCCGGGCTGCTGCCTCTGCACCAAACACGCCTGGGCTCTGCACTTTCTCGCTCAGCGCTAGGGAGCAGCACATTCGCTCTGCCTTGCAGCCTGAATCTGAAGGGAAAGCTTCTCAGCTACGTCTCGCCCAGAGAACAGTTGTAGGTCAACGAGCTTCCCCGGAGCTTAGCCTCGACGCCTGGGAACCTGTATTTGCAGCACATCCTAGTGCTAGCCCTCTTTCCTTTACAGCCTGCACAGCGCGCAGTGCACAGATCGCGGTGCTCTCTGCACCTGCCTTCCCACTTGCCAGTACCACCGCCAAGCTTACAGCCTTGCAGGGAGCCAAGAGGCCGATAGGCGTCTCGCCCAGAAGAACGTGCCAGGACGAAAAGATGCTCTTCCTTTCTCCTGCTCCTTGCCCGAATTGCGGTGCTGTGCTGAAAGTCTTGCGCAGCGAAAAGCTACTGCAGCAAGTGTTTCTCTCCTGACGCAGTTCGCTGAGCGAGAGCTCCACGGACAGCTTGGACTCGGTGAAACAGCAAGAAAATGCTTGTAGTACGTCGAGCTGAAGGGAAATCCCTGCACAGGCACACTGTGGCTGCGTGCAGTACTCACGCTGAAGAGCGGCAAAGCTCCAAGCCACGGCTGGGCTTCGCTTCTGTCCAGAGCACAGAAGGCGAAGAAGCAAGCAGCTGGGCACCGGGCTCGTGTAGTCCGGGGAGCGAATCTCACATGTCCAGCCAAGAGCTGCTTCACAAGCAGCTGCAGCTGAGAATGCAAGGGCTGCTTCAGGAAGGAAGGCGCAGCCCTTGCACTCCTGGACACAAGCTGGCCAGAAGCAGGTTCTTAAACCTTCCGTGCTACAGAGTGCATGCACCTTGAGCACAGGCAGAAGGACGCGTCCAGAAAGAAGGCGTTCTTCAAGTACCCCCCCTCCTCCAGGCAGCCTTGAAACTGAGCACAACACACTGCGCCTCGGCAGCTTCCTTCTCCCATAGACCGACCGTCCCCTTCTTCACTCTCGCACCTCCCTTGCCCACTTGCAGCAGCTGCTGCCAAAGAAAAAGGCTCCAGCAGTCAAAGCCTCTGCTGGGCTGCACTTTCATTTCCCCTTGCCTCACGTCAAAGCAGCAGCAACTCTCCGCTGCACTCTGTATTTCCAGTCCCCGCTGCATCTACCACTGTCATCTCGGCATCTCCAAGCATAAAGCTGGGCACAATGCTTTCCAGGGAAAGCTGGAAGAGAAATAGGTAGCAGCACAAGTAGCCGCAGGTGGAACTTTCTGTTTTCAAGTGCTAACGTGAATCCGCACACAAGCGAGGGACAGCCACGCTTCCTCTTGCAGCCCGTGCCGTGTGCACAGCAGCTCGGTGCTCTGCGCCTTCGTTGTGCCGGAGTCGAAGCGGTGTCTACTTGTCGCCCAGAGAGCGCGGTGCCGGCAGAGAAATGCTCCGGGCTGCTGCCTCTGCACCAAACACGCCTGGGCTCTGCACTTTCTCGCTCAGCGCTAGGGAGCAGCACATTCGCTCTGCCTTGCAGCCTGAATCTGAAGGGAAAGCTTCTCAGCTAAGTCTCGCCCAGAGAACAGTTGTAGGTCAACGAGCTTCCCCGGAGCTTAGCCTCGACGCCTGGGAACCTGTATTTGCAGCACATCCTAGTGCTAGCCCTCTTTCCTTTACAGCCTGCACAGCGCGCAGTGCACAGATCGCGGTGCTCTCTGCACCTGCCTTCCCACTTGCCAGTACCACCGCCAAGCTTACAGCCTTGCAGGGAGCCAAGAGGCCGATAGGCGTGTCGCCCAGAAGAACGTGCCAGGACGAAAAGATGCTCTTCCTTTCTCCTGCTCCTTGCCCGAATTGGGGTGCTGTGCTGAAAGTCTTGCGCAGCGAAAAGCTACTGCAGCAAGTGTTTCTCTCCTGACGCAGTTCGCTGAGCGAGAGCTCCACGGACAGCTTGGACTCGGTGAAACAGCAAGAAAATGCTTGTAGTACGTCGAGCTGAGGAAAATCCCTGCACAGCACACTGTGGCTGCGTGCAGTACTCACGCTGAAGAGCGGCAAAGCTCCAAGCCATGGCTGGGCTTCACTTCTGTCCAGAGCACAGAAGGCGAAGAAGCAAGCAGCTGGGCACCGGGCTCGTGTAGTCCGGGGAGCGAATCTCACATGTCCAGCCAAGAGCTGCTTCACAAGCAGCTGCAGCTGAGAATGCAAGGGCTGCTTCAGGAAGGAAGGCGCAGCCCTTGCACTCCTGGACACAAGCTGGCCAGAAGCAGGTTCTTAAACCTTCCGTGCTACAGAGTGCATGCACCTTGAGCACAGGCAGAAGGACGCGTCCAGAAAGAAGGCGTTCTTCAAGTACCCCCCCTCCTCCAGGCAGCCTTGAAACTGAGCACAACACACTGCGCCTCGGCAGCTTCCTTCTCCCATAGACCGACCGTCCCCTTCTTCACTCTCGCAGCTCCCTTGCCCACTTGCAGCAGCTGCTGCCAAAGAAAAAGGCTCCAGCAGTCAAAGCCTCTGCTGGGCTGCACTTTCATTTCCCCTTGCCTCACGTCAAAGCAGCAGCAACTCTCCGCTGCACTCTGTATTTCCAGTCTCCGCTGCATCTACCACTGTCATCTCGGCATCTCCAAGCATAAAGCTGGGCACAATTCTTTCCAGGGAAAGCTGGAAGAGAAATGGGTAGCAGCACAAGTAGCCGCAGGTGGAACTTTCTGTTTACAAGGGCTAACGTGAATCCGCAAAGAAGCGAGGGACAGCCACGCTTCCTCTTGCAGCCCGTGCCGTGTGCACAGCAGCTCGGTGCTCTGCGCCTTCGTTGTGCCGGAGTCGAAGCGGTGTCTACTTGTCGCCCAGAGAGCGCGGTGCCGGCAGAGAAATGCTCCAGGCTGCTGCCTCTGCCCAAACACGCCTGGGCTCTGCACTTTCTCGCTCAGCGCTAGGGAGCAGCACATTCGCTCTGCCTTGCAGCCTGAATCTGAAGGGAAAGCTTCTCAGCTACGTCTCGCCCAGAGAACAGTTGTAGGTCAACGAGCTTCCCCGGAGCTTAGCCTCGTCGCGTGCAAACCTGTATTTGCAGCACATCCTAGTGCTAGCCCTCTTTCCTTTACAGCCTGCACAGCGCGCAGTGCACAGATCGCGGTGCTCTCTGCACCTGCCTTCCCACTTGCCAGTACCACCGCCAAGCTTACAGCCTTGCAGGGAGCCAAGAGGCCGATAGGCGTGTCGCCCAGAAGAACGTGCCAGGACGAAAAGATGCTCTTCCTTTCTCCTGCTCCTTGCCCGAATTGCGGTGCTGTGCTGAAAGTCTTGCGCAGCGAAAAGCTACTGCAGCAAGTGTTTCTCTCCTGACGCAGTTCGCTGAGCGAGAGCTCCACGGACAGCTTGGACTCGGTGAAACAGCAAGAAAATGCTTGTAGTACGTCGAGCTGAAGGGAAATCCCTGCACAGGCACACTGTGGCTGCGTGCAGTACTCACGCTGAAGAGCGGCAAAGCTCCAAGCCACGGCTGGGCTTCGCTTCTGTCCAGAGCACAGAAGGCGAAGAAGCAAGCAGCTGGGCACCGGGCTCGTGTAGTCCGGGGAGCGAATCTCACATGTCCAGCCAAGAGCTGCTTCACAAGCACATTCAGCTGAGAATGCAAGGGCTGCTTCAGGAAGGAAGGCGCAGCCCTTGCACTCCTGGACACAAGCTGGCCAGAAGCAGGTTCTTAAACCTTCCCTGCTACAGAGTGCATGCACCTTGAGCACAGGCAGAAGGACGCGTCCAGAAAGAAGGCGTTCTTCAAGTACCCCCCCTCCTCCAGGCAGCCTTGAAACTGAGCACAACACACTGCGCCTCGGCAGCTTCCTTCTCCCATAGACCGACCGTCCCCTTCTTCACTCTCGCACCTCCCTTGCCCACTTGCAGCAGCTGCTGCCAAAGAAAAAGGCTCCAGCAGTCAAAGCCTCTGCTGGGCTGCACTTTCATTTCCCCTTGCCTCACGTCAAAGCAGCAGCAACTCTCCGCTGCACTCTGTATTTCCAGTCCCCGCTGCATCTACCACTGTCATCTCGGCATCTCCAAGCATAAAGCTGGGCACAATGCTTTCCAGGGAAAGCTGGAAGAGAAATAGGTAGCAGCACAAGTAGCCGCAGGTGGAACTTTCTGTTTTCAAGTGCTAACGTGAATCCGCACACAAGCGAGGGACAGCCACGCTTCCTCTTGCAGCCCGTGCCGTGTGCACAGCAGCTCGGTGCTCTGCGCCTTCGTTGTGCCGGAGTCGAAGCGGTGTCTACTTGTCGCCCAGAGAGCGCGGTGCCGGCAGAGAAATGCTCCGGGCTGCTGCCTCTGCACCAAACACGCCTGGGCTCTGCACTTTCTCGCTCAGCGCTAGGGAGCAGCACATTCGCTCTGCCTTGCAGCCTGAATCTGAAGGGAAAGCTTCTCAGCTACGTCTCGCCCAGAGAACAGTTGTAGGTCAACGAGCTTCCCCGGAGCTTAGCCTCGACGCCTGGGAACCTGTATTTGCAGCACATCCTAGTGCTAGCCCTCTTTCCTTTACAGCCTGCACAGCGCGCAGTGCACAGATCGCGGTGCTCTCTGCACCTGCCTTCCCACTTGCCAGTACCACCGCCAAGCTTACAGCCTTGCAGGGAGCCAAGAGGCCGATAGGCGTCTCGCCCAGAAGAACGTGCCAGGACGAAAAGATGCTCTTCCTTTCTCCTGCTCCTTGCCCGAATTGCGGTGCTGTGCTGAAAGTCTTGCGCAGCGAAAAGCTACTGCAGCAAGTGTTTCTCTCCTGACGCAGTTCGCTGAGCGAGAGCTCCACGGACAGCTTGGACTCGGTGAAACAGCAAGAAAATGCTTGTAGTACGTCGAGCTGAAGGGAAATCCCTGCACAGGCACACTGTGGCTGCGTGCAGTACTCACGCTGAAGAGCGGCAAAGCTCCAAGCCACGGCTGGGCTTCGCTTCTGTCCAGAGCACAGAAGGCGAAGAAGCAAGCAGCTGGGCACCGGGCTCGTGTAGTCCGGGGAGCGAATCTCACATGTCCAGCCAAGAGCTGCTTCACAAGCAGCTGCAGCTGAGAATGCAAGGGCTGCTTCAGGAAGGAAGGCGCAGCCCTTGCACTCCTGGACACAAGCTGGCCAGAAGCAGGTTCTTAAACCTTCCCTGCTACAGAGTGCATGCACCTTGAGCACAGGCAGAAGGACGCGTCCAGAAAGAAGGCGTTCTTCAAGTACCCCCCCTCCTCCAGGCAGCCTTGAAACTGAGCACAACACACTGCGCCTCGGCAGCTTCCTTCTCCCATAGACCGACCGTCCCCTTCTTCACTCTCGCACCTCCCTTGCCCACTTGCAGCAGCTGCTGCCAAAGAAAAAGGCTCCAGCAGTCAAAGCCTCTGCTGGGCTGCACTTTCATTTCCCCTTGCCTCACGTCAAAGCAGCAGCAACTCTCCGCTGCACTCTGTATTTCCAGTCCCCGCTGCATCTACCACTGTCATCTCGGCATCTCCAAGCATAAAGCTGGGCACAATGCTTTCCAGGGAAAGCTGGAAGAGAAATAGGTAGCAGCACAAGTAGCCGCAGGTGGAACTTTCTGTTTTCAAGTGCTAACGTGAATCCGCACACAAGCGAGGGACAGCCACGCTTCCTCTTGCAGCCCGTGCCGTGTGCACAGCAGCTCGGTGCTCTGCGCCTTCGTTGTGCCGGAGTCGAAGCGGTGTCTACTTGTCGCCCAGAGAGCGCGGTGCCGGCAGAGAAATGCTCCGGGCTGCTGCCTCTGCACCAAACACGCCTGGGCTCTGCACTTTCTCGCTCAGCGCTAGGGAGCAGCACATTCGCTCTGCCTTGCAGCCTGAATCTGAAGGGAAAGCTTCTCAGCTAAGTCTCGCCCAGAGAACAGTTGTAGGTCAACGAGCTTCCCCGGAGCTTAGCCTCGACGCCTGGGAACCTGTATTTGCAGCACATCCTAGTGCTAGCCCTCTTTCCTTTACAGCCTGCACAGCGCGCAGTGCACAGATCGCGGTGCTCTCTGCACCTGCCTTCCCACTTGCCAGTACCACCGCCAAGCTTACAGCCTTGCAGGGAGCCAAGAGGCCGATAGGCGTCTCGCCCAGAAGAACGTGCCAGGACGAAAAGATGCTCTTCCTTTCTCCTGCTCCTTGCCCGAATTGCGGTGCTGTGCTGAAAGTCTTGCGCAGCGAAAAGCTACTGCAGCAAGTGTTTCTCTCCTGACGCAGTTCGCTGAGCGAGAGCTCCACGGACAGCTTGGACTCGGTGAAACAGCAAGAAAATGCTTGTAGTACGTCGAGCTGAAGGGAAATCCCTGCACAGGCACACTGTGGCTGCGTGCAGTACTCACGCTGAAGAGCGGCAAAGCTCCAAGCCACGGCTGGGCTTCGCTTCTGTCCAGAGCACAGAAGGCGAAGAAGCAAGCAGCTGGGCACCGGGCTCGTGTAGTCCGGGGAGCGAATCTCACATGTCCAGCCAAGAGCTGCTTCACAAGCAGCTGCAGCTGAGAATGCAAGGGCTGCTTCAGGAAGGAAGGCGCAGCCCTTGCACTCCTGGACACAAGCTGGCCAGAAGCAGGTTCTTAAACCTTCCGTGCTACAGAGTGCATGCACCTTGAGCACAGGCAGAAGGACGCGTCCAGAAAGAAGGCGTTCTTCAAGTACCCCCCCTCCTCCAGGCAGCCTTGAAACTGAGCACAACACACTGCGCCTCGGCAGCTTCCTTCTCCCATAGACCGACCGTCCCCTTCTTCACTCTCGCACCTCCCTTGCCCACTTGCAGCAGCTGCTGCCAAAGAAAAAGGCTCCAGCAGTCAAAGCCTCTGCTGGGCTGCACTTTCATTTCCCCTTGCCTCACGTCAAAGCAGCAGCAACTCTCCGCTGCACTCTGTATTTCCAGTCCCCGCTGCATCTACCACTGTCATCTCGGCATCTCCAAGCATAAAGCTGGGCACAATGCTTTCCAGGGAAAGCTGGAAGAGAAATAGGTAGCAGCACAAGTAGCCGCAGGTGGAACTTTCTGTTTTCAAGTGCTAACGTGAATCCGCACACAAGCGAGGGACAGCCACGCTTCCTCTTGCAGCCCGTGCCGTGTGCACAGCAGCTCGGTGCTCTGCGCCTTCGTTGTGCCGGAGTCGAAGCGGTGTCTACTTGTCGCCCAGAGAGCGCGGTGCCGGCAGAGAAATGCTCCGGGCTGCTGCCTCTGCACCAAACACGCCTGGGCTCTGCACTTTCTCGCTCAGCGCTAGGGAGCAGCACATTCGCTCTGCCTTGCAGCCTGAATCTGAAGGGAAAGCTTCTCAGCTACGTCTCGCCCAGAGAACAGTTGTAGGTCAACGAGCTTCCCCGGAGCTTAGCCTCGACGCCTGGGAACCTGTATTTGCAGCACATCCTAGTGCTAGCCCTCTTTCCTTTACAGCCTGCACAGCGCGCAGTGCACAGATCGCGGTGCTCTCTGCACCTGCCTTCCCACTTGCCAGTACCACCGCCAAGCTTACAGCCTTGCAGGGAGCCAAGAGGCCGATAGGCGTCTCGCCCAGAAGAACGTGCCAGGACGAAAAGATGCTCTTCCTTTCTCCTGCTCCTTGCCCGAATTGCGGTGCTGTGCTGAAAGTCTTGCGCAGCGAAAAGCTACTGCAGCAAGTGTTTCTCTCCTGACGCAGTTCGCTGAGCGAGAGCTCCACGGACAGCTTGGACTCGGTGAAACAGCAAGAAAATGCTTGTAGTACGTCGAGCTGAAGGGAAATCCCTGCACAGGCACACTGTGGCTGCGTGCAGTACTCACGCTGAAGAGCGGCAAAGCTCCAAGCCACGGCTGGGCTTCGCTTCTGTCCAGAGCACAGAAGGCGAAGAAGCAAGCAGCTGGGCACCGGGCTCGTGTAGTCCGGGGAGCGAATCTCACATGTCCAGCCAAGAGCTGCTTCACAAGCAGCTGCAGCTGAGAATGCAAGGGCTGCTTCAGGAAGGAAGGCGCAGCCCTTGCACTCCTGGACACAAGCTGGCCAGAAGCAGGTTCTTAAACCTTCCCTGCTACAGAGTGCATGCACCTTGAGCACAGGCAGAAGGACGCGTCCAGAAAGAAGGCGTTCTTCAAGTACCCCCCCTCCTCCAGGCAGCCTTGAAACTGAGCACAACACACTGCGCCTCGGCAGCTTCCTTCTCCCATAGACCGACCGTCCCCTTCTTCACTCTCGCACCTCCCTTGCCCACTTGCAGCAGCTGCTGCCAAAGAAAAAGGCTCCAGCAGTCAAAGCCTCTGCTGGGCTGCACTTTCATTTCCCCTTGCCTCACGTCAAAGCAGCAGCAACTCTCCGCTGCACTCTGTATTTCCAGTCCCCGCTGCATCTACCACTGTCATCTCGGCATCTCCAAGCATAAAGCTGGGCACAATGCTTTCCAGGGAAAGCTGGAAGAGAAATAGGTAGCAGCACAAGTAGCCGCAGGTGGAACTTTCTGTTTTCAAGTGCTAACGTGAATCCGCACACAAGCGAGGGACAGCCACGCTTCCTCTTGCAGCCCGTGCCGTGTGCACAGCAGCTCGGTGCTCTGCGCCTTCGTTGTGCCGGAGTCGAAGCGGTGTCTACTTGTCGCCCAGAGAGCGCGGTGCCGGCAGAGAAATGCTCCGGGCTGCTGCCTCTGCACCAAACACGCCTGGGCTCTGCACTTTCTCGCTCAGCGCTAGGGAGCAGCACATTCGCTCTGCCTTGCAGCCTGAATCTGAAGGGAAAGCTTCTCAGCTAAGTCTCGCCCAGAGAACAGTTGTAGGTCAACGAGCTTCCCCGGAGCTTAGCCTCGACGCCTGGGAACCTGTATTTGCAGCACATCCTAGTGCTAGCCCTCTTTCCTTTACAGCCTGCACAGCGCGCAGTGCACAGATCGCGGTGCTCTCTGCACCTGCCTTCCCACTTGCCAGTACCACCGCCAAGCTTACAGCCTTGCAGGGAGCCAAGAGGCCGATAGGCGTCTCGCCCAGAAGAACGTGCCAGGACGAAAAGATGCTCTTCCTTTCTCCTGCTCCTTGCCCGAATTGCGGTGCTGTGCTGAAAGTCTTGCGCAGCGAAAAGCTACTGCAGCAAGTGTTTCTCTCCTGACGCAGTTCGCTGAGCGAGAGCTCCACGGACAGCTTGGACTCGGTGAAACAGCAAGAAAATGCTTGTAGTACGTCGAGCTGAAGGGAAATCCCTGCACAGGCACACTGTGGCTGCGTGCAGTACTCACGCTGAAGAGCGGCAAAGCTCCAAGCCACGGCTGGGCTTCGCTTCTGTCCAGAGCACAGAAGGCGAAGAAGCAAGCAGCTGGGCACCGGGCTCGTGTAGTCCGGGGAGCGAATCTCACATGTCCAGCCAAGAGCTGCTTCACAAGCAGCTGCAGCTGAGAATGCAAGGGCTGCTTCAGGAAGGAAGGCGCAGCCCTTGCACTCCTGGACACAAGCTGGCCAGAAGCAGGTTCTTAAACCTTCCCTGCTACAGAGTGCATGCACCTTGAGCACAGGCAGAAGGACGCGTCCAGAAAGAAGGCGTTCTTCAAGTACCCCCCCTCCTCCAGGCAGCCTTGAAACTGAGCACAACACACTGCGCCTCGGCAGCTTCCTTCTCCCATAGACCGACCGTCCCCTTCTTCACTCTCGCACCTCCCTTGCCCACTTGCAGCAGCTGCTGCCAAAGAAAAAGGCTCCAGCAGTCAAAGCCTCTGCTGGGCTGCACTTTCATTTCCCCTTGCCTCACGTCAAAGCAGCAGCAACTCTCCGCTGCACTCTGTATTTCCAGTCCCCGCTGCATCTACCACTGTCATCTCGGCATCTCCAAGCATAAAGCTGGGCACAATGCTTTCCAGGGAAAGCTGGAAGAGAAATAGGTAGCAGCACAAGTAGCCGCAGGTGGAACTTTCTGTTTTCAAGTGCTAACGTGAATCCGCACACAAGCGAGGGACAGCCACGCTTCCTCTTGCAGCCCGTGCCGTGTGCACAGCAGCTCGGTGCTCTGCGCCTTCGTTGTGCCGGAGTCGAAGCGGTGTCTACTTGTCGCCCAGAGAGCGCGGTGCCGGCAGAGAAATGCTCCGGGCTGCTGCCTCTGCACCAAACACGCCTGGGCTCTGCACTTTCTCGCTCAGCGCTAGGGAGCAGCACATTCGCTCTGCCTTGCAGCCTGAATCTGAAGGGAAAGCTTCTCAGCTAAGTCTCGCCCAGAGAACAGTTGTAGGTCAACGAGCTTCCCCGGAGCTTAGCCTCGACGCCTGGGAACCTGTATTTGCAGCACATCCTAGTGCTAGCCCTCTTTCCTTTACAGCCTGCACAGCGCGCAGTGCACAGATCGCGGTGCTCTCTGCACCTGCCTTCCCACTTGCCAGTACCACCGCCAAGCTTACAGCCTTGCAGGGAGCCAAGAGGCCGATAGGCGTCTCGCCCAGAAGAACGTGCCAGGACGAAAAGATGCTCTTCCTTTCTCCTGCTCCTTGCCCGAATTGGGGTGCTGTGCTGAAAGTCTTGCGCAGCGAAAAGCTACTGCAGCGAGTGTTTCTCTCCTGACGCAGTTCGCTGAGCGAGAGCTCCACGGACAGCTTGGACTCGGTGAAACAGCAAGAAAATGCTTGTAGTACGTCGAGCTGAGGAAAATCCCTGCACAGCACACTGTGGCTGCGTGCAGTACTCACGCTGAAGAGCGGCAAAGCTCCAAGCCATGGCTGGGCTTCACTTCTGTCCAGAGCACAGAAGGCGAAGAAGCAAGCAGCTGGGCACCGGGCTCGTGTAGTCCAGGGAGCGAATCTCACATGTCCAGCCAAGAGCTGCTTCACAAGCAGCTGCAGCTGAGAATGCTCTGGCTGCTTCAGGAAGGAAGGCGCAGCCCTTGCACTCCTGGACACAAGCTGGCCAGAAGCAGGTTCTTAAACCTTCCGTGCTACAGAGTGCATGCACCTTGAGCACAGGCAGAAGGACGCGTCCAGAAAGAAGGCGTTCTTCAAGTACCCCCCCTCCTCCAGGCAGCCTTGAAACTGAGCACAACACACTGCGCCTCGGCAGCTTCCTTCTCCCATAGACCGACCGTCCCCTTCTTCACTCTCGCAGCTCCCTTGCCCACTTGCAGCAGCTGCTGCCAAAGAAAAAGGCTCCAGCAGTCAAAGCCTCTGCTGGGCTGCACTTTCATTTCCCCTTGCCTCACGTCAAAGCAGCAGCAACTCTCCGCTGCACTCTGTATTTCCAGTCTCCGCTGCATCTACCACTGTCATCTCGGCATCTCCAAGCATAAAGCTGGGCACAATTCTTTCCAGGGAAAGCTGGAAGAGAAATGGGTAGCAGCACAAGTAGCCGCAGGTGGAACTTTCTGTTTACAAGGGCTAACGTGAATCCGCACACAAGCGAGGGACAGCCACGCTTCCTCTTGCAGCCCGTGCCGTGTGCACAGCAGCTCGGTGCTCTGCGCCTTCGTTGTGCCGGAGTCGAAGCGGTGTCTACTTGTCGCCCAGAGAGCGCGGTGCCGGCAGAGAAATGCTCCAGGCTGCTGCCTCTGCCCAAACACGCCTGGGCTCTGCACTTTCTCGCTCAGCGCTAGGGAGCAGCACATTCGCTCTGCCTTGCAGCCTGAATCTGAAGGGAAAGCTTCTCAGCTAAGTCTCGCCCAGAGAACAGTTGTAGGTCAACGAGCTTCCCCGGAGCTTAGCCTCGTCGCGTGCAAACCTGTATTTGCAGCACATCCTAGTGCTAGCCCTCTTTCCTTTACAGCCTGCACAGCGCGCAGTGCACAGATCGCGGTGCTCTCTGCACCTGCCTTCCCACTTGCCAGTACCACCGCCAAGCTTACAGCCTTGCAGGGAGCCAAGAGGCCGATAGGCGTGTCGCCCAGAAGAACGTGCCAGGACGAAAAGATGCTCTTCCTTTCTCCTGCTCCTTGCCCGAATTGCGGTGCTGTGCTGAAAGTCTTGCGCAGCGAAAAGCTACTGCAGCGAGTGTTTCTCTCCTGACGCAGTTCGCTGAGCGAGAGCTCCACGGACAGCTTGGACTCGGTGAAACAGCAAGAAAATGCTTGTAGTACGTCGAGCTGAGGAAAATCCCTGCACAGCACACTGTGGCTGCGTGCAGTACTCACGCTGAAGAGCGGCAAAGCTCCAAGCCATGGCTGGGCTTCACTTCTGTCCAGAGCACAGAAGGCGAAGAAGCAAGCAGCTGGGCACCGGGCTCGTGTAGTCCGGGGAGCGAATCTCACATGTCCAGCCAAGAGCTGCTTCACAAGCAGCTGCAGCTGAGAATGCAAGGGCTGCTTCAGGAAGGAAGGCGCAGCCCTTGCACTCCTGGACACAAGCTGGCCAGAAGCAGGTTCTTAAACCTTCCGTGCTACAGAGTGCATGCACCTTGAGCACAGGCAGAAGGACGCGTCCAGAAAGAAGGCGTTCTTCAAGTACCCCCCCTCCTCCAGGCAGCCTTGAAACTGAGCACAACACACTGCGCCTCGGCAGCTTCCTTCTCCCATAGACCGACCGTCCCCTTCTTCACTCTCGCACCTCCCTTGCCCACTTGCAGCAGCTGCTGCCAAAGAAAAAGGCTCCAGCAGTCAAAGCCTCTGCTGGGCTGCACTTTCATTTCCCCTTGCCTCACGTCAAAGCAGCAGCAACTCTCCGCTGCACTCTGTATTTCCAGTCTCCGCTGCATCTACCACTGTCATCTCGGCATCTCCAAGCATAAAGCTGGGCACAATTCTTTCCAGGGAAAGCTGGAAGAGAAATGGGTAGCAGCACAAGTAGCCGCAGGTGGAACTTTCTGTTTACAAGGGCTAACGTGAATCCGCAAAGAAGCGAGGGACAGCCACGCTTCCTCTTGCAGCCCGTGCCGTGTGCACAGCAGCTCGGTGCTCTGCGCCTTCGTTGTGCCGGAGTCGAAGCGGTGTCTACTTGTCGCCCAGAGAGCGCGGTGCCGGCAGAGAAATGCTCCAGGCTGCTGCCTCTGCCCAAACACGCCTGGGCTCTGCACTTTCTCGCTCAGCGCTAGGGAGCAGCACATTCGCTCTGCCTTGCAGCCTGAATCTGAAGGGAAAGCTTCTCAGCTACGTCTCGCCCAGAGAACAGTTGTAGGTCAACGAGCTTCCCCGGAGCTTAGCCTCGTCGCGTGCAAACCTGTATTTGCAGCACATCCTAGTGCTAGCCCTCTTTCCTTTACAGCCTGCACAGCGCGCAGTGCACAGATCGCGGTGCTCTCTGCACCTGCCTTCCCACTTGCCAGTACCACCGCCAAGCTTACAGCCTTGCAGGGAGCCAAGAGGCCGATAGGCGTGTCGCCCAGAAGAACGTGCCAGGACGAAAAGATGCTCTTCCTTTCTCCTGCTCCTTGCCCGAATTGCGGTGCTGTGCTGAAAGTCTTGCGCAGCGAAAAGCTACTGCAGCAAGTGTTTCTCTCCTGACGCAGTTCGCTGAGCGAGAGCTCCACGGACAGCTTGGACTCGGTGAAACAGCAAGAAAATGCTTGTAGTACGTCGAGCTGAAGGGAAATCCCTGCACAGGCACACTGTGGCTGCGTGCAGTACTCACGCTGAAGAGCGGCAAAGCTCCAAGCCACGGCTGGGCTTCGCTTCTGTCCAGAGCACAGAAGGCGAAGAAGCAAGCAGCTGGGCACCGGGCTCGTGTAGTCCGGGGAGCGAATCTCACATGTCCAGCCAAGAGCTGCTTCACAAGCAGCTGCAGCTGAGAATGCAAGGGCTGCTTCAGGAAGGAAGGCGCAGCCCTTGCACTCCTGGACACAAGCTGGCCAGAAGCAGGTTCTTAAACCTTCCGTGCTACAGAGTGCATGCACCTTGAGCACAGGCAGAAGGACGCGTCCAGAAAGAAGGCGTTCTTCAAGTACCCCCCCTCCTCCAGGCAGCCTTGAAACTGAGCACAACACACTGCGCCTCGGCAGCTTCCTTCTCCCATAGACCGACCGTCCCCTTCTTCACTCTCGCACCTCCCTTGCCCACTTGCAGCAGCTGCTGCCAAAGAAAAAGGCTCCAGCAGTCAAAGCCTCTGCTGGGCTGCACTTTCATTTCCCCTTGCCTCACGTCAAAGCAGCAGCAACTCTCCGCTGCACTCTGTATTTCCAGTCCCCGCTGCATCTACCACTGTCATCTCGGCATCTCCAAGCATAAAGCTGGGCACAATGCTTTCCAGGGAAAGCTGGAAGAGAAATAGGTAGCAGCACAAGTAGCCGCAGGTGGAACTTTCTGTTTTCAAGTGCTAACGTGAATCCGCACACAAGCGAGGGACAGCCACGCTTCCTCTTGCAGCCCGTGCCGTGTGCACAGCAGCTCGGTGCTCTGCGCCTTCGTTGTGCCGGAGTCGAAGCGGTGTCTACTTGTCGCCCAGAGAGCGCGGTGCCGGCAGAGAAATGCTCCGGGCTGCTGCCTCTGCACCAAACACGCCTGGGCTCTGCACTTTCTCGCTCAGCGCTAGGGAGCAGCACATTCGCTCTGCCTTGCAGCCTGAATCTGAAGGGAAAGCTTCTCAGCTACGTCTCGCCCAGAGAACAGTTGTAGGTCAACGAGCTTCCCCGGAGCTTAGCCTCGACGCCTGGGAACCTGTATTTGCAGCACATCCTAGTGCTAGCCCTCTTTCCTTTACAGCCTGCACAGCGCGCAGTGCACAGATCGCGGTGCTCTCTGCACCTGCCTTCCCACTTGCCAGTACCACCGCCAAGCTTACAGCCTTGCAGGGAGCCAAGAGGCCGATAGGCGTCTCGCCCAGAAGAACGTGCCAGGACGAAAAGATGCTCTTCCTTTCTCCTGCTCCTTGCCCGAATTGCGGTGCTGTGCTGAAAGTCTTGCGCAGCGAAAAGCTACTGCAGCAAGTGTTTCTCTCCTGACGCAGTTCGCTGAGCGAGAGCTCCACGGACAGCTTGGACTCGGTGAAACAGCAAGAAAATGCTTGTAGTACGTCGAGCTGAAGGGAAATCCCTGCACAGGCACACTGTGGCTGCGTGCAGTACTCACGCTGAAGAGCGGCAAAGCTCCAAGCCACGGCTGGGCTTCGCTTCTGTCCAGAGCACAGAAGGCGAAGAAGCAAGCAGCTGGGCACCGGGCTCGTGTAGTCCGGGGAGCGAATCTCACATGTCCAGCCAAGAGCTGCTTCACAAGCAGCTGCAGCTGAGAATGCAAGGGCTGCTTCAGGAAGGAAGGCGCAGCCCTTGCACTCCTGGACACAAGCTGGCCAGAAGCAGGTTCTTAAACCTTCCCTGCTACAGAGTGCATGCACCTTGAGCACAGGCAGAAGGACGCGTCCAGAAAGAAGGCGTTCTTCAAGTACCCCCCCTCCTCCAGGCAGCCTTGAAACTGAGCACAACACACTGCGCCTCGGCAGCTTCCTTCTCCCATAGACCGACCGTCCCCTTCTTCACTCTCGCACCTCCCTTGCCCACTTGCAGCAGCTGCTGCCAAAGAAAAAGGCTCCAGCAGTCAAAGCCTCTGCTGGGCTGCACTTTCATTTCCCCTTGCCTCACGTCAAAGCAGCAGCAACTCTCCGCTGCACTCTGTATTTCCAGTCCCCGCTGCATCTACCACTGTCATCTCGGCATCTCCAAGCATAAAGCTGGGCACAATGCTTTCCAGGGAAAGCTGGAAGAGAAATAGGTAGCAGCACAAGTAGCCGCAGGTGGAACTTTCTGTTTTCAAGTGCTAACGTGAATCCGCACACAAGCGAGGGACAGCCACGCTTCCTCTTGCAGCCCGTGCCGTGTGCACAGCAGCTCGGTGCTCTGCGCCTTCGTTGTGCCGGAGTCGAAGCGGTGTCTACTTGTCGCCCAGAGAGCGCGGTGCCGGCAGAGAAATGCTCCGGGCTGCTGCCTCTGCACCAAACACGCCTGGGCTCTGCACTTTCTCGCTCAGCGCTAGGGAGCAGCACATTCGCTCTGCCTTGCAGCCTGAATCTGAAGGGAAAGCTTCTCAGCTAAGTCTCGCCCAGAGAACAGTTGTAGGTCAACGAGCTTCCCCGGAGCTTAGCCTCGACGCCTGGGAACCTGTATTTGCAGCACATCCTAGTGCTAGCCCTCTTTCCTTTACAGCCTGCACAGCGCGCAGTGCACAGATCGCGGTGCTCTCTGCACCTGCCTTCCCACTTGCCAGTACCACCGCCAAGCTTACAGCCTTGCAGGGAGCCAAGAGGCCGATAGGCGTGTCGCCCAGAAGAACGTGCCAGGACGAAAAGATGCTCTTCCTTTCTCCTGCTCCTTGCCCGAATTGGGGTGCTGTGCTGAAAGTCTTGCGCAGCGAAAAGCTACTGCAGCGAGTGTTTCTCTCCTGACGCAGTTCGCTGAGCGAGAGCTCCACGGACAGCTTGGACTCGGTGAAACAGCAAGAAAATGCTTGTAGTACGTCGAGCTGAGGAAAATCCCTGCACAGCACACTGTGGCTGCGTGCAGTACTCACGCTGAAGAGCGGCAAAGCTCCAAGCCATGGCTGGGCTTCACTTCTGTCCAGAGCACAGAAGGCGAAGAAGCAAGCAGCTGGGCACCGGGCTCGTGTAGTCCGGGGAGCGAATCTCACATGTCCAGCCAAGAGCTGCTTCACAAGCAGCTGCAGCTGAGAATGCAAGGGCTGCTTCAGGAAGGAAGGCGCAGCCCTTGCACTCCTGGACACAAGCTGGCCAGAAGCAGGTTCTTAAACCTTCCGTGCTACAGAGTGCATGCACCTTGAGCACAGGCAGAAGGACGCGTCCAGAAAGAAGGCGTTCTTCAAGTACCCCCCCTCCTCCAGGCAGCCTTGAAACTGAGCACAACACACTGCGCCTCGGCAGCTTCCTTCTCCCATAGACCGACCGTCCCCTTCTTCACTCTCGCACCTCCCTTGCCCACTTGCAGCAGCTGCTGCCAAAGAAAAAGGCTCCAGCAGTCAAAGCCTCTGCTGGGCTGCACTTTCATTTCCCCTTGCCTCACGTCAAAGCAGCAGCAACTCTCCGCTGCACTCTGTATTTCCAGTCTCCGCTGCATCTACCACTGTCATCTCGGCATCTCCAAGCATAAAGCTGGGCACAATTCTTTCCAGGGAAAGCTGGAAGAGAAATGGGTAGCAGCACAAGTAGCCGCAGGTGGAACTTTCTGTTTACAAGGGCTAACGTGAATCCGCAAAGAAGCGAGGGACAGCCACGCTTCCTCTTGCAGCCCGTGCCGTGTGCACAGCAGCTCGGTGCTCTGCGCCTTCGTTGTGCCGGAGTCGAAGCGGTGTCTACTTGTCGCCCAGAGAGCGCGGTGCCGGCAGAGAAATGCTCCAGGCTGCTGCCTCTGCCCAAACACGCCTGGGCTCTGCACTTTCTCGCTCAGCGCTAGGGAGCAGCACATTCGCTCTGCCTTGCAGCCTGAATCTGAAGGGAAAGCTTCTCAGCTACGTCTCGCCCAGAGAACAGTTGTAGGTCAACGAGCTTCCCCGGAGCTTAGCCTCGTCGCGTGCAAACCTGTATTTGCAGCACATCCTAGTGCTAGCCCTCTTTCCTTTACAGCCTGCACAGCGCGCAGTGCACAGATCGCGGTGCTCTCTGCACCTGCCTTCCCACTTGCCAGTACCACCGCCAAGCTTACAGCCTTGCAGGGAGCCAAGAGGCCGATAGGCGTCTCGCCCAGAAGAACGTGCCAGGACGAAAAGATGCTCTTCCTTTCTCCTGCTCCTTGCCCGAATTGCGGTGCTGTGCTGAAAGTCTTGCGCAGCGAAAAGCTACTGCAGCAAGTGTTTCTCTCCTGACGCAGTTCGCTGAGCGAGAGCTCCACGGACAGCTTGGACTCGGTGAAACAGCAAGAAAATGCTTGTAGTACGTCGAGCTGAAGGGAAATCCCTGCACAGGCACACTGTGGCTGCGTGCAGTACTCACGCTGAAGAGCGGCAAAGCTCCAAGCCACGGCTGGGCTTCGCTTCTGTCCAGAGCACAGAAGGCGAAGAAGCAAGCAGCTGGGCACCGGGCTCGTGTAGTCCGGGGAGCGAATCTCACATGTCCAGCCAAGAGCTGCTTCACAAGCACATTCAGCTGAGAATGCAAGGGCTGCTTCAGGAAGGAAGGCGCAGCCCTTGCACTCCTGGACACAAGCTGGCCAGAAGCAGGTTCTTAAACCTTCCCTGCTACAGAGTGCATGCACCTTGAGCACAGGCAGAAGGACGCGTCCAGAAAGAAGGCGTTCTTCAAGTACCCCCCCTCCTCCAGGCAGCCTTGAAACTGAGCACAACACACTGCGCCTCGGCAGCTTCCTTCTCCCATAGACCGACCGTCCCCTTCTTCACTCTCGCACCTCCCTTGCCCACTTGCAGCAGCTGCTGCCAAAGAAAAAGGCTCCAGCAGTCAAAGCCTCTGCTGGGCTGCACTTTCATTTCCCCTTGCCTCACGTCAAAGCAGCAGCAACTCTCCGCTGCACTCTGTATTTCCAGTCCCCGCTGCATCTACCACTGTCATCTCGGCATCTCCAAGCATAAAGCTGGGCACAATGCTTTCCAGGGAAAGCTGGAAGAGAAATAGGTAGCAGCACAAGTAGCCGCAGGTGGAACTTTCTGTTTTCAAGTGCTAACGTGAATCCGCACACAAGCGAGGGACAGCCACGCTTCCTCTTGCAGCCCGTGCCGTGTGCACAGCAGCTCGGTGCTCTGCGCCTTCGTTGTGCCGGAGTCGAAGCGGTGTCTACTTGTCGCCCAGAGAGCGCGGTGCCGGCAGAGAAATGCTCCGGGCTGCTGCCTCTGCACCAAACACGCCTGGGCTCTGCACTTTCTCGCTCAGCGCTAGGGAGCAGCACATTCGCTCTGCCTTGCAGCCTGAATCTGAAGGGAAAGCTTCTCAGCTACGTCTCGCCCAGAGAACAGTTGTAGGTCAACGAGCTTCCCCGGAGCTTAGCCTCGACGCCTGGGAACCTGTATTTGCAGCACATCCTAGTGCTAGCCCTCTTTCCTTTACAGCCTGCACAGCGCGCAGTGCACAGATCGCGGTGCTCTCTGCACCTGCCTTCCCACTTGCCAGTACCACCGCCAAGCTTACAGCCTTGCAGGGAGCCAAGAGGCCGATAGGCGTCTCGCCCAGAAGAACGTGCCAGGACGAAAAGATGCTCTTCCTTTCTCCTGCTCCTTGCCCGAATTGCGGTGCTGTGCTGAAAGTCTTGCGCAGCGAAAAGCTACTGCAGCAAGTGTTTCTCTCCTGACGCAGTTCGCTGAGCGAGAGCTCCACGGACAGCTTGGACTCGGTGAAACAGCAAGAAAATGCTTGTAGTACGTCGAGCTGAAGGGAAATCCCTGCACAGGCACACTGTGGCTGCGTGCAGTACTCACGCTGAAGAGCGGCAAAGCTCCAAGCCACGGCTGGGCTTCGCTTCTGTCCAGAGCACAGAAGGCGAAGAAGCAAGCAGCTGGGCACCGGGCTCGTGTAGTCCGGGGAGCGAATCTCACATGTCCAGCCAAGAGCTGCTTCACAAGCACATTCAGCTGAGAATGCAAGGGCTGCTTCAGGAAGGAAGGCGCAGCCCTTGCACTCCTGGACACAAGCTGGCCAGAAGCAGGTTCTTAAACCTTCCCTGCTACAGAGTGCATGCACCTTGAGCACAGGCAGAAGGACGCGTCCAGAAAGAAGGCGTTCTTCAAGTACCCCCCCTCCTCCAGGCAGCCTTGAAACTGAGCACAACACACTGCGCCTCGGCAGCTTCCTTCTCCCATAGACCGACCGTCCCCTTCTTCACTCTCGCACCTCCCTTGCCCACTTGCAGCAGCTGCTGCCAAAGAAAAAGGCTCCAGCAGTCAAAGCCTCTGCTGGGCTGCACTTTCATTTCCCCTTGCCTCACGTCAAAGCAGCAGCAACTCTCCGCTGCACTCTGTATTTCCAGTCCCCGCTGCATCTACCACTGTCATCTCGGCATCTCCAAGCATAAAGCTGGGCACAATGCTTTCCAGGGAAAGCTGGAAGAGAAATAGGTAGCAGCACAAGTAGCCGCAGGTGGAACTTTCTGTTTTCAAGTGCTAACGTGAATCCGCACACAAGCGAGGGACAGCCACGCTTCCTCTTGCAGCCCGTGCCGTGTGCACAGCAGCTCGGTGCTCTGCGCCTTCGTTGTGCCGGAGTCGAAGCGGTGTCTACTTGTCGCCCAGAGAGCGCGGTGCCGGCAGAGAAATGCTCCGGGCTGCTGCCTCTGCACCAAACACGCCTGGGCTCTGCACTTTCTCGCTCAGCGCTAGGGAGCAGCACATTCGCTCTGCCTTGCAGCCTGAATCTGAAGGGAAAGCTTCTCAGCTAAGTCTCGCCCAGAGAACAGTTGTAGGTCAACGAGCTTCCCCGGAGCTTAGCCTCGACGCCTGGGAACCTGTATTTGCAGCACATCCTAGTGCTAGCCCTCTTTCCTTTACAGCCTGCACAGCGCGCAGTGCACAGATCGCGGTGCTCTCTGCACCTGCCTTCCCACTTGCCAGTACCACCGCCAAGCTTACAGCCTTGCAGGGAGCCAAGAGGCCGATAGGCGTGTCGCCCAGAAGAACGTGCCAGGACGAAAAGATGCTCTTCCTTTCTCCTGCTCCTTGCCCGAATTGCGGTGCTGTGCTGAAAGTCTTGCGCAGCGAAAAGCTACTGCAGCAAGTGTTTCTCTCCTGACGCAGTTCGCTGAGCGAGAGCTCCACGGACAGCTTGGACTCGGTGAAACAGCAAGAAAATGCTTGTAGTACGTCGAGCTGAAGGGAAATCCCTGCACAGGCACACTGTGGCTGCGTGCAGTACTCACGCTGAAGAGCGGCAAAGCTCCAAGCCACGGCTGGGCTTCGCTTCTGTCCAGAGCACAGAAGGCGAAGAAGCAAGCAGCTGGGCACCGGGCTCGTGTAGTCCGGGGAGCGAATCTCACATGTCCAGCCAAGAGCTGCTTCACAAGCAGCTGCAGCTGAGAATGCAAGGGCTGCTTCAGGAAGGAAGGCGCAGCCCTTGCACTCCTGGACACAAGCTGGCCAGAAGCAGGTTCTTAAACCTTCCCTGCTACAGAGTGCATGCACCTTGAGCACAGGCAGAAGGACGCGTCCAGAAAGAAGGCGTTCTTCAAGTACCCCCCCTCCTCCAGGCAGCCTTGAAACTGAGCACAACACACTGCGCCTCGGCAGCTTCCTTCTCCCATAGACCGACCGTCCCCTTCTTCACTCTCGCACCTCCCTTGCCCACTTGCAGCAGCTGCTGCCAAAGAAAAAGGCTCCAGCAGTCAAAGCCTCTGCTGGGCTGCACTTTCATTTCCCCTTGCCTCACGTCAAAGCAGCAGCAACTCTCCGCTGCACTCTGTATTTCCAGTCCCCGCTGCATCTACCACTGTCATCTCGGCATCTCCAAGCATAAAGCTGGGCACAATGCTTTCCAGGGAAAGCTGGAAGAGAAATAGGTAGCAGCACAAGTAGCCGCAGGTGGAACTTTCTGTTTTCAAGTGCTAACGTGAATCCGCACACAAGCGAGGGACAGCCACGCTTCCTCTTGCAGCCCGTGCCGTGTGCACAGCAGCTCGGTGCTCTGCGCCTTCGTTGTGCCGGAGTCGAAGCGGTGTCTACTTGTCGCCCAGAGAGCGCGGTGCCGGCAGAGAAATGCTCCGGGCTGCTGCCTCTGCACCAAACACGCCTGGGCTCTGCACTTTCTCGCTCAGCGCTAGGGAGCAGCACATTCGCTCTGCCTTGCAGCCTGAATCTGAAGGGAAAGCTTCTCAGCTAAGTCTCGCCCAGAGAACAGTTGTAGGTCAACGAGCTTCCCCGGAGCTTAGCCTCGACGCCTGGGAACCTGTATTTGCAGCACATCCTAGTGCTAGCCCTCTTTCCTTTACAGCCTGCACAGCGCGCAGTGCACAGATCGCGGTGCTCTCTGCACCTGCCTTCCCACTTGCCAGTACCACCGCCAAGCTTACAGCCTTGCAGGGAGCCAAGAGGCCGATAGGCGTGTCGCCCAGAAGAACGTGCCAGGACGAAAAGATGCTCTTCCTTTCTCCTGCTCCTTGCCCGAATTGGGGTGCTGTGCTGAAAGTCTTGCGCAGCGAAAAGCTACTGCAGCGAGTGTTTCTCTCCTGACGCAGTTCGCTGAGCGAGAGCTCCACGGACAGCTTGGACTCGGTGAAACAGCAAGAAAATGCTTGTAGTACGTCGAGCTGAGGAAAATCCCTGCACAGCACACTGTGGCTGCGTGCAGTACTCACGCTGAAGAGCGGCAAAGCTCCAAGCCATGGCTGGGCTTCACTTCTGTCCAGAGCACAGAAGGCGAAGAAGCAAGCAGCTGGGCACCGGGCTCGTGTAGTCCAGGGAGCGAATCTCACATGTCCAGCCAAGAGCTGCTTCACAAGCAGCTGCAGCTGAGAATGCAAGGGCTGCTTCAGGAAGGAAGGCGCAGCCCTTGCACTCCTGGACACAAGCTGGCCAGAAGCAGGTTCTTAAACCTTCCGTGCTACAGAGTGCATGCACCTTGAGCACAGGCAGAAGGACGCGTCCAGAAAGAAGGCGTTCTTCAAGTACCCCCCCTCCTCCAGGCAGCCTTGAAACTGAGCACAACACACTGCGCCTCGGCAGCTTCCTTCTCCCATAGACCGACCGTCCCCTTCTTCACTCTCGCAGCTCCCTTGCCCACTTGCAGCAGCTGCTGCCAAAGAAAAAGGCTCCAGCAGTCAAAGCCTCTGCTGGGCTGCACTTTCATTTCCCCTTGCCTCACGTCAAAGCAGCAGCAACTCTCCGCTGCACTCTGTATTTCCAGTCTCCGCTGCATCTACCACTGTCATCTCGGCATCTCCAAGCATAAAGCTGGGCACAATTCTTTCCAGGGAAAGCTGGAAGAGAAATGGGTAGCAGCACAAGTAGCCGCAGGTGGAACTTTCTGTTTACAAGGGCTAACGTGAATCCGCAAAGAAGCGAGGGACAGCCACGCTTCCTCTTGCAGCCCGTGCCGTGTGCACAGCAGCTCGGTGCTCTGCGCCTTCGTTGTGCCGGAGTCGAAGCGGTGTCTACTTGTCGCCCAGAGAGCGCGGTGCCGGCAGAGAAATGCTCCAGGCTGCTGCCTCTGCCCAAACACGCCTGGGCTCTGCACTTTCTCGCTCAGCGCTAGGGAGCAGCACATTCGCTCTGCCTTGCAGCCTGAATCTGAAGGGAAAGCTTCTCAGCTAAGTCTCGCCCAGAGAACAGTTGTAGGTCAACGAGCTTCCCCGGAGCTTAGCCTCGTCGCGTGCAAACCTGTATTTGCAGCACATCCTAGTGCTAGCCCTCTTTCCTTTACAGCCTGCACAGCGCGCAGTGCACAGATCGCGGTGCTCTCTGCACCTGCCTTCCCACTTGCCAGTACCACCGCCAAGCTTACAGCCTTGCAGGGAGCCAAGAGGCCGATAGGCGTGTCGCCCAGAAGAACGTGCCAGGACGAAAAGATGCTCTTCCTTTCTCCTGCTCCTTGCCCGAATTGCGGTGCTGTGCTGAAAGTCTTGCGCAGCGAAAAGCTACTGCAGCGAGTGTTTCTCTCCTGACGCAGTTCGCTGAGCGAGAGCTCCACGGACAGCTTGGACTCGGTGAAACAGCAAGAAAATGCTTGTAGTACGTCGAGCTGAGGAAAATCCCTGCACAGCACACTGTGGCTGCGTGCAGTACTCACGCTGAAGAGCGGCAAAGCTCCAAGCCATGGCTGGGCTTCACTTCTGTCCAGAGCACAGAAGGCGAAGAAGCAAGCAGCTGGGCACCGGGCTCGTGTAGTCCGGGGAGCGAATCTCACATGTCCAGCCAAGAGCTGCTTCACAAGCAGCTGCAGCTGAGAATGCAAGGGCTGCTTCAGGAAGGAAGGCGCAGCCCTTGCACTCCTGGACACAAGCTGGCCAGAAGCAGGTTCTTAAACCTTCCGTGCTACAGAGTGCATGCACCTTGAGCACAGGCAGAAGGACGCGTCCAGAAAGAAGGCGTTCTTCAAGTACCCCCCCTCCTCCAGGCAGCCTTGAAACTGAGCACAACACACTGCGCCTCGGCAGCTTCCTTCTCCCATAGACCGACCGTCCCCTTCTTCACTCTCGCACCTCCCTTGCCCACTTGCAGCAGCTGCTGCCAAAGAAAAAGGCTCCAGCAGTCAAAGCCTCTGCTGGGCTGCACTTTCATTTCCCCTTGCCTCACGTCAAAGCAGCAGCAACTCTCCGCTGCACTCTGTATTTCCAGTCTCCGCTGCATCTACCACTGTCATCTCGGCATCTCCAAGCATAAAGCTGGGCACAATTCTTTCCAGGGAAAGCTGGAAGAGAAATGGGTAGCAGCACAAGTAGCCGCAGGTGGAACTTTCTGTTTACAAGGGCTAACGTGAATCCGCAAAGAAGCGAGGGACAGCCACGCTTCCTCTTGCAGCCCGTGCCGTGTGCACAGCAGCTCGGTGCTCTGCGCCTTCGTTGTGCCGGAGTCGAAGCGGTGTCTACTTGTCGCCCAGAGAGCGCGGTGCCGGCAGAGAAATGCTCCAGGCTGCTGCCTCTGCCCAAACACGCCTGGGCTCTGCACTTTCTCGCTCAGCGCTAGGGAGCAGCACATTCGCTCTGCCTTGCAGCCTGAATCTGAAGGGAAAGCTTCTCAGCTACGTCTCGCCCAGAGAACAGTTGTAGGTCAACGAGCTTCCCCGGAGCTTAGCCTCGTCGCGTGCAAACCTGTATTTGCAGCACATCCTAGTGCTAGCCCTCTTTCCTTTACAGCCTGCACAGCGCGCAGTGCACAGATCGCGGTGCTCTCTGCACCTGCCTTCCCACTTGCCAGTACCACCGCCAAGCTTACAGCCTTGCAGGGAGCCAAGAGGCCGATAGGCGTGTCGCCCAGAAGAACGTGCCAGGACGAAAAGATGCTCTTCCTTTCTCCTGCTCCTTGCCCGAATTGCGGTGCTGTGCTGAAAGTCTTGCGCAGCGAAAAGCTACTGCAGCAAGTGTTTCTCTCCTGACGCAGTTCGCTGAGCGAGAGCTCCACGGACAGCTTGGACTCGGTGAAACAGCAAGAAAATGCTTGTAGTACGTCGAGCTGAAGGGAAATCCCTGCACAGGCACACTGTGGCTGCGTGCAGTACTCACGCTGAAGAGCGGCAAAGCTCCAAGCCACGGCTGGGCTTCGCTTCTGTCCAGAGCACAGAAGGCGAAGAAGCAAGCAGCTGGGCACCGGGCTCGTGTAGTCCGGGGAGCGAATCTCACATGTCCAGCCAAGAGCTGCTTCACAAGCAGCTGCAGCTGAGAATGCAAGGGCTGCTTCAGGAAGGAAGGCGCAGCCCTTGCACTCCTGGACACAAGCTGGCCAGAAGCAGGTTCTTAAACCTTCCGTGCTACAGAGTGCATGCACCTTGAGCACAGGCAGAAGGACGCGTCCAGAAAGAAGGCGTTCTTCAAGTACCCCCCCTCCTCCAGGCAGCCTTGAAACTGAGCACAACACACTGCGCCTCGGCAGCTTCCTTCTCCCATAGACCGACCGTCCCCTTCTTCACTCTCGCACCTCCCTTGCCCACTTGCAGCAGCTGCTGCCAAAGAAAAAGGCTCCAGCAGTCAAAGCCTCTGCTGGGCTGCACTTTCATTTCCCCTTGCCTCACGTCAAAGCAGCAGCAACTCTCCGCTGCACTCTGTATTTCCAGTCCCCGCTGCATCTACCACTGTCATCTCGGCATCTCCAAGCATAAAGCTGGGCACAATGCTTTCCAGGGAAAGCTGGAAGAGAAATAGGTAGCAGCACAAGTAGCCGCAGGTGGAACTTTCTGTTTTCAAGTGCTAACGTGAATCCGCACACAAGCGAGGGACAGCCACGCTTCCTCTTGCAGCCCGTGCCGTGTGCACAGCAGCTCGGTGCTCTGCGCCTTCGTTGTGCCGGAGTCGAAGCGGTGTCTACTTGTCGCCCAGAGAGCGCGGTGCCGGCAGAGAAATGCTCCGGGCTGCTGCCTCTGCACCAAACACGCCTGGGCTCTGCACTTTCTCGCTCAGCGCTAGGGAGCAGCACATTCGCTCTGCCTTGCAGCCTGAATCTGAAGGGAAAGCTTCTCAGCTACGTCTCGCCCAGAGAACAGTTGTAGGTCAACGAGCTTCCCCGGAGCTTAGCCTCGACGCCTGGGAACCTGTATTTGCAGCACATCCTAGTGCTAGCCCTCTTTCCTTTACAGCCTGCACAGCGCGCAGTGCACAGATCGCGGTGCTCTCTGCACCTGCCTTCCCACTTGCCAGTACCACCGCCAAGCTTACAGCCTTGCAGGGAGCCAAGAGGCCGATAGGCGTCTCGCCCAGAAGAACGTGCCAGGACGAAAAGATGCTCTTCCTTTCTCCTGCTCCTTGCCCGAATTGCGGTGCTGTGCTGAAAGTCTTGCGCAGCGAAAAGCTACTGCAGCAAGTGTTTCTCTCCTGACGCAGTTCGCTGAGCGAGAGCTCCACGGACAGCTTGGACTCGGTGAAACAGCAAGAAAATGCTTGTAGTACGTCGAGCTGAAGGGAAATCCCTGCACAGGCACACTGTGGCTGCGTGCAGTACTCACGCTGAAGAGCGGCAAAGCTCCAAGCCACGGCTGGGCTTCGCTTCTGTCCAGAGCACAGAAGGCGAAGAAGCAAGCAGCTGGGCACCGGGCTCGTGTAGTCCGGGGAGCGAATCTCACATGTCCAGCCAAGAGCTGCTTCACAAGCAGCTGCAGCTGAGAATGCAAGGGCTGCTTCAGGAAGGAAGGCGCAGCCCTTGCACTCCTGGACACAAGCTGGCCAGAAGCAGGTTCTTAAACCTTCCCTGCTACAGAGTGCATGCACCTTGAGCACAGGCAGAAGGACGCGTCCAGAAAGAAGGCGTTCTTCAAGTACCCCCCCTCCTCCAGGCAGCCTTGAAACTGAGCACAACACACTGCGCCTCGGCAGCTTCCTTCTCCCATAGACCGACCGTCCCCTTCTTCACTCTCGCACCTCCCTTGCCCACTTGCAGCAGCTGCTGCCAAAGAAAAAGGCTCCAGCAGTCAAAGCCTCTGCTGGGCTGCACTTTCATTTCCCCTTGCCTCACGTCAAAGCAGCAGCAACTCTCCGCTGCACTCTGTATTTCCAGTCCCCGCTGCATCTACCACTGTCATCTCGGCATCTCCAAGCATAAAGCTGGGCACAATGCTTTCCAGGGAAAGCTGGAAGAGAAATAGGTAGCAGCACAAGTAGCCGCAGGTGGAACTTTCTGTTTTCAAGTGCTAACGTGAATCCGCACACAAGCGAGGGACAGCCACGCTTCCTCTTGCAGCCCGTGCCGTGTGCACAGCAGCTCGGTGCTCTGCGCCTTCGTTGTGCCGGAGTCGAAGCGGTGTCTACTTGTCGCCCAGAGAGCGCGGTGCCGGCAGAGAAATGCTCCGGGCTGCTGCCTCTGCACCAAACACGCCTGGGCTCTGCACTTTCTCGCTCAGCGCTAGGGAGCAGCACATTCGCTCTGCCTTGCAGCCTGAATCTGAAGGGAAAGCTTCTCAGCTAAGTCTCGCCCAGAGAACAGTTGTAGGTCAACGAGCTTCCCCGGAGCTTAGCCTCGACGCCTGGGAACCTGTATTTGCAGCACATCCTAGTGCTAGCCCTCTTTCCTTTACAGCCTGCACAGCGCGCAGTGCACAGATCGCGGTGCTCTCTGCACCTGCCTTCCCACTTGCCAGTACCACCGCCAAGCTTACAGCCTTGCAGGGAGCCAAGAGGCCGATAGGCGTGTCGCCCAGAAGAACGTGCCAGGACGAAAAGATGCTCTTCCTTTCTCCTGCTCCTTGCCCGAATTGGGGTGCTGTGCTGAAAGTCTTGCGCAGCGAAAAGCTACTGCAGCGAGTGTTTCTCTCCTGACGCAGTTCGCTGAGCGAGAGCTCCACGGACAGCTTGGACTCGGTGAAACAGCAAGAAAATGCTTGTAGTACGTCGAGCTGAGGAAAATCCCTGCACAGCACACTGTGGCTGCGTGCAGTACTCACGCTGAAGAGCGGCAAAGCTCCAAGCCATGGCTGGGCTTCACTTCTGTCCAGAGCACAGAAGGCGAAGAAGCAAGCAGCTGGGCACCGGGCTCGTGTAGTCCGGGGAGCGAATCTCACATGTCCAGCCAAGAGCTGCTTCACAAGCAGCTGCAGCTGAGAATGCAAGGGCTGCTTCAGGAAGGAAGGCGCAGCCCTTGCACTCCTGGACACAAGCTGGCCAGAAGCAGGTTCTTAAACCTTCCGTGCTACAGAGTGCATGCACCTTGAGCACAGGCAGAAGGACGCGTCCAGAAAGAAGGCGTTCTTCAAGTACCCCCCCTCCTCCAGGCAGCCTTGAAACTGAGCACAACACACTGCGCCTCGGCAGCTTCCTTCTCCCATAGACCGACCGTCCCCTTCTTCACTCTCGCACCTCCCTTGCCCACTTGCAGCAGCTGCTGCCAAAGAAAAAGGCTCCAGCAGTCAAAGCCTCTGCTGGGCTGCACTTTCATTTCCCCTTGCCTCACGTCAAAGCAGCAGCAACTCTCCGCTGCACTCTGTATTTCCAGTCTCCGCTGCATCTACCACTGTCATCTCGGCATCTCCAAGCATAAAGCTGGGCACAATTCTTTCCAGGGAAAGCTGGAAGAGAAATGGGTAGCAGCACAAGTAGCCGCAGGTGGAACTTTCTGTTTACAAGGGCTAACGTGAATCCGCAAAGAAGCGAGGGACAGCCACGCTTCCTCTTGCAGCCCGTGCCGTGTGCACAGCAGCTCGGTGCTCTGCGCCTTCGTTGTGCCGGAGTCGAAGCGGTGTCTACTTGTCGCCCAGAGAGCGCGGTGCCGGCAGAGAAATGCTCCAGGCTGCTGCCTCTGCCCAAACACGCCTGGGCTCTGCACTTTCTCGCTCAGCGCTAGGGAGCAGCACATTCGCTCTGCCTTGCAGCCTGAATCTGAAGGGAAAGCTTCTCAGCTACGTCTCGCCCAGAGAACAGTTGTAGGTCAACGAGCTTCCCCGGAGCTTAGCCTCGTCGCGTGCAAACCTGTATTTGCAGCACATCCTAGTGCTAGCCCTCTTTCCTTTACAGCCTGCACAGCGCGCAGTGCACAGATCGCGGTGCTCTCTGCACCTGCCTTCCCACTTGCCAGTACCACCGCCAAGCTTACAGCCTTGCAGGGAGCCAAGAGGCCGATAGGCGTCTCGCCCAGAAGAACGTGCCAGGACGAAAAGATGCTCTTCCTTTCTCCTGCTCCTTGCCCGAATTGCGGTGCTGTGCTGAAAGTCTTGCGCAGCGAAAAGCTACTGCAGCAAGTGTTTCTCTCCTGACGCAGTTCGCTGAGCGAGAGCTCCACGGACAGCTTGGACTCGGTGAAACAGCAAGAAAATGCTTGTAGTACGTCGAGCTGAAGGGAAATCCCTGCACAGGCACACTGTGGCTGCGTGCAGTACTCACGCTGAAGAGCGGCAAAGCTCCAAGCCACGGCTGGGCTTCGCTTCTGTCCAGAGCACAGAAGGCGAAGAAGCAAGCAGCTGGGCACCGGGCTCGTGTAGTCCGGGGAGCGAATCTCACATGTCCAGCCAAGAGCTGCTTCACAAGCAGCTGCAGCTGAGAATGCAAGGGCTGCTTCAGGAAGGAAGGCGCAGCCCTTGCACTCCTGGACACAAGCTGGCCAGAAGCAGGTTCTTAAACCTTCCCTGCTACAGAGTGCATGCACCTTGAGCACAGGCAGAAGGACGCGTCCAGAAAGAAGGCGTTCTTCAAGTACCCCCCCTCCTCCAGGCAGCCTTGAAACTGAGCACAACACACTGCGCCTCGGCAGCTTCCTTCTCCCATAGACCGACCGTCCCCTTCTTCACTCTCGCACCTCCCTTGCCCACTTGCAGCAGCTGCTGCCAAAGAAAAAGGCTCCAGCAGTCAAAGCCTCTGCTGGGCTGCACTTTCATTTCCCCTTGCCTCACGTCAAAGCAGCAGCAACTCTCCGCTGCACTCTGTATTTCCAGTCCCCGCTGCATCTACCACTGTCATCTCGGCATCTCCAAGCATAAAGCTGGGCACAATGCTTTCCAGGGAAAGCTGGAAGAGAAATAGGTAGCAGCACAAGTAGCCGCAGGTGGAACTTTCTGTTTTCAAGTGCTAACGTGAATCCGCACACAAGCGAGGGACAGCCACGCTTCCTCTTGCAGCCCGTGCCGTGTGCACAGCAGCTCGGTGCTCTGCGCCTTCGTTGTGCCGGAGTCGAAGCGGTGTCTACTTGTCGCCCAGAGAGCGCGGTGCCGGCAGAGAAATGCTCCGGGCTGCTGCCTCTGCACCAAACACGCCTGGGCTCTGCACTTTCTCGCTCAGCGCTAGGGAGCAGCACATTCGCTCTGCCTTGCAGCCTGAATCTGAAGGGAAAGCTTCTCAGCTACGTCTCGCCCAGAGAACAGTTGTAGGTCAACGAGCTTCCCCGGAGCTTAGCCTCGACGCCTGGGAACCTGTATTTGCAGCACATCCTAGTGCTAGCCCTCTTTCCTTTACAGCCTGCACAGCGCGCAGTGCACAGATCGCGGTGCTCTCTGCACCTGCCTTCCCACTTGCCAGTACCACCGCCAAGCTTACAGCCTTGCAGGGAGCCAAGAGGCCGATAGGCGTCTCGCCCAGAAGAACGTGCCAGGACGAAAAGATGCTCTTCCTTTCTCCTGCTCCTTGCCCGAATTGCGGTGCTGTGCTGAAAGTCTTGCGCAGCGAAAAGCTACTGCAGCAAGTGTTTCTCTCCTGACGCAGTTCGCTGAGCGAGAGCTCCACGGACAGCTTGGACTCGGTGAAACAGCAAGAAAATGCTTGTAGTACGTCGAGCTGAAGGGAAATCCCTGCACAGGCACACTGTGGCTGCGTGCAGTACTCACGCTGAAGAGCGGCAAAGCTCCAAGCCACGGCTGGGCTTCGCTTCTGTCCAGAGCACAGAAGGCGAAGAAGCAAGCAGCTGGGCACCGGGCTCGTGTAGTCCGGGGAGCGAATCTCACATGTCCAGCCAAGAGCTGCTTCACAAGCACATTCAGCTGAGAATGCAAGGGCTGCTTCAGGAAGGAAGGCGCAGCCCTTGCACTCCTGGACACAAGCTGGCCAGAAGCAGGTTCTTAAACCTTCCCTGCTACAGAGTGCATGCACCTTGAGCACAGGCAGAAGGACGCGTCCAGAAAGAAGGCGTTCTTCAAGTACCCCCCCTCCTCCAGGCAGCCTTGAAACTGAGCACAACACACTGCGCCTCGGCAGCTTCCTTCTCCCATAGACCGACCGTCCCCTTCTTCACTCTCGCACCTCCCTTGCCCACTTGCAGCAGCTGCTGCCAAAGAAAAAGGCTCCAGCAGTCAAAGCCTCTGCTGGGCTGCACTTTCATTTCCCCTTGCCTCACGTCAAAGCAGCAGCAACTCTCCGCTGCACTCTGTATTTCCAGTCCCCGCTGCATCTACCACTGTCATCTCGGCATCTCCAAGCATAAAGCTGGGCACAATGCTTTCCAGGGAAAGCTGGAAGAGAAATAGGTAGCAGCACAAGTAGCCGCAGGTGGAACTTTCTGTTTTCAAGTGCTAACGTGAATCCGCACACAAGCGAGGGACAGCCACGCTTCCTCTTGCAGCCCGTGCCGTGTGCACAGCAGCTCGGTGCTCTGCGCCTTCGTTGTGCCGGAGTCGAAGCGGTGTCTACTTGTCGCCCAGAGAGCGCGGTGCCGGCAGAGAAATGCTCCGGGCTGCTGCCTCTGCACCAAACACGCCTGGGCTCTGCACTTTCTCGCTCAGCGCTAGGGAGCAGCACATTCGCTCTGCCTTGCAGCCTGAATCTGAAGGGAAAGCTTCTCAGCTAAGTCTCGCCCAGAGAACAGTTGTAGGTCAACGAGCTTCCCCGGAGCTTAGCCTCGACGCCTGGGAACCTGTATTTGCAGCACATCCTAGTGCTAGCCCTCTTTCCTTTACAGCCTGCACAGCGCGCAGTGCACAGATCGCGGTGCTCTCTGCACCTGCCTTCCCACTTGCCAGTACCACCGCCAAGCTTACAGCCTTGCAGGGAGCCAAGAGGCCGATAGGCGTCTCGCCCAGAAGAACGTGCCAGGACGAAAAGATGCTCTTCCTTTCTCCTGCTCCTTGCCCGAATTGCGGTGCTGTGCTGAAAGTCTTGCGCAGCGAAAAGCTACTGCAGCAAGTGTTTCTCTCCTGACGCAGTTCGCTGAGCGAGAGCTCCACGGACAGCTTGGACTCGGTGAAACAGCAAGAAAATGCTTGTAGTACGTCGAGCTGAAGGGAAATCCCTGCACAGGCACACTGTGGCTGCGTGCAGTACTCACGCTGAAGAGCGGCAAAGCTCCAAGCCACGGCTGGGCTTCGCTTCTGTCCAGAGCACAGAAGGCGAAGAAGCAAGCAGCTGGGCACCGGGCTCGTGTAGTCCGGGGAGCGAATCTCACATGTCCAGCCAAGAGCTGCTTCACAAGCAGCTGCAGCTGAGAATGCAAGGGCTGCTTCAGGAAGGAAGGCGCAGCCCTTGCACTCCTGGACACAAGCTGGCCAGAAGCAGGTTCTTAAACCTTCCCTGCTACAGAGTGCATGCACCTTGAGCACAGGCAGAAGGACGCGTCCAGAAAGAAGGCGTTCTTCAAGTACCCCCCCTCCTCCAGGCAGCCTTGAAACTGAGCACAACACACTGCGCCTCGGCAGCTTCCTTCTCCCATAGACCGACCGTCCCCTTCTTCACTCTCGCACCTCCCTTGCCCACTTGCAGCAGCTGCTGCCAAAGAAAAAGGCTCCAGCAGTCAAAGCCTCTGCTGGGCTGCACTTTCATTTCCCCTTGCCTCACGTCAAAGCAGCAGCAACTCTCCGCTGCACTCTGTATTTCCAGTCCCCGCTGCATCTACCACTGTCATCTCGGCATCTCCAAGCATAAAGCTGGGCACAATGCTTTCCAGGGAAAGCTGGAAGAGAAATAGGTAGCAGCACAAGTAGCCGCAGGTGGAACTTTCTGTTTTCAAGTGCTAACGTGAATCCGCACACAAGCGAGGGACAGCCACGCTTCCTCTTGCAGCCCGTGCCGTGTGCACAGCAGCTCGGTGCTCTGCGCCTTCGTTGTGCCGGAGTCGAAGCGGTGTCTACTTGTCGCCCAGAGAGCGCGGTGCCGGCAGAGAAATGCTCCGGGCTGCTGCCTCTGCACCAAACACGCCTGGGCTCTGCACTTTCTCGCTCAGCGCTAGGGAGCAGCACATTCGCTCTGCCTTGCAGCCTGAATCTGAAGGGAAAGCTTCTCAGCTAAGTCTCGCCCAGAGAACAGTTGTAGGTCAACGAGCTTCCCCGGAGCTTAGCCTCGACGCCTGGGAACCTGTATTTGCAGCACATCCTAGTGCTAGCCCTCTTTCCTTTACAGCCTGCACAGCGCGCAGTGCACAGATCGCGGTGCTCTCTGCACCTGCCTTCCCACTTGCCAGTACCACCGCCAAGCTTACAGCCTTGCAGGGAGCCAAGAGGCCGATAGGCGTGTCGCCCAGAAGAACGTGCCAGGACGAAAAGATGCTCTTCCTTTCTCCTGCTCCTTGCCCGAATTGGGGTGCTGTGCTGAAAGTCTTGCGCAGCGAAAAGCTACTGCAGCGAGTGTTTCTCTCCTGACGCAGTTCGCTGAGCGAGAGCTCCACGGACAGCTTGGACTCGGTGAAACAGCAAGAAAATGCTTGTAGTACGTCGAGCTGAGGAAAATCCCTGCACAGCACACTGTGGCTGCGTGCAGTACTCACGCTGAAGAGCGGCAAAGCTCCAAGCCATGGCTGGGCTTCACTTCTGTCCAGAGCACAGAAGGCGAAGAAGCAAGCAGCTGGGCACCGGGCTCGTGTAGTCCAGGGAGCGAATCTCACATGTCCAGCCAAGAGCTGCTTCACAAGCAGCTGCAGCTGAGAATGCAAGGGCTGCTTCAGGAAGGAAGGCGCAGCCCTTGCACTCCTGGACACAAGCTGGCCAGAAGCAGGTTCTTAAACCTTCCGTGCTACAGAGTGCATGCACCTTGAGCACAGGCAGAAGGACGCGTCCAGAAAGAAGGCGTTCTTCAAGTACCCCCCCTCCTCCAGGCAGCCTTGAAACTGAGCACAACACACTGCGCCTCGGCAGCTTCCTTCTCCCATAGACCGACCGTCCCCTTCTTCACTCTCGCAGCTCCCTTGCCCACTTGCAGCAGCTGCTGCCAAAGAAAAAGGCTCCAGCAGTCAAAGCCTCTGCTGGGCTGCACTTTCATTTCCCCTTGCCTCACGTCAAAGCAGCAGCAACTCTCCGCTGCACTCTGTATTTCCAGTCTCCGCTGCATCTACCACTGTCATCTCGGCATCTCCAAGCATAAAGCTGGGCACAATTCTTTCCAGGGAAAGCTGGAAGAGAAATGGGTAGCAGCACAAGTAGCCGCAGGTGGAACTTTCTGTTTACAAGGGCTAACGTGAATCCGCAAAGAAGCGAGGGACAGCCACGCTTCCTCTTGCAGCCCGTGCCGTGTGCACAGCAGCTCGGTGCTCTGCGCCTTCGTTGTGCCGGAGTCGAAGCGGTGTCTACTTGTCGCCCAGAGAGCGCGGTGCCGGCAGAGAAATGCTCCAGGCTGCTGCCTCTGCCCAAACACGCCTGGGCTCTGCACTTTCTCGCTCAGCGCTAGGGAGCAGCACATTCGCTCTGCCTTGCAGCCTGAATCTGAAGGGAAAGCTTCTCAGCTAAGTCTCGCCCAGAGAACAGTTGTAGGTCAACGAGCTTCCCCGGAGCTTAGCCTCGTCGCGTGCAAACCTGTATTTGCAGCACATCCTAGTGCTAGCCCTCTTTCCTTTACAGCCTGCACAGCGCGCAGTGCACAGATCGCGGTGCTCTCTGCACCTGCCTTCCCACTTGCCAGTACCACCGCCAAGCTTACAGCCTTGCAGGGAGCCAAGAGGCCGATAGGCGTCTCGCCCAGAAGAACGTGCCAGGACGAAAAGATGCTCTTCCTTTCTCCTGCTCCTTGCCCGAATTGCGGTGCTGTGCTGAAAGTCTTGCGCAGCGAAAAGCTACTGCAGCAAGTGTTTCTCTCCTGACGCAGTTCGCTGAGCGAGAGCTCCACGGACAGCTTGGACTCGGTGAAACAGCAAGAAAATGCTTGTAGTACGTCGAGCTGAAGGGAAATCCCTGCACAGGCACACTGTGGCTGCGTGCAGTACTCACGCTGAAGAGCGGCAAAGCTCCAAGCCACGGCTGGGCTTCGCTTCTGTCCAGAGCACAGAAGGCGAAGAAGCAAGCAGCTGGGCACCGGGCTCGTGTAGTCCGGGGAGCGAATCTCACATGTCCAGCCAAGAGCTGCTTCACAAGCAGCTGCAGCTGAGAATGCAAGGGCTGCTTCAGGAAGGAAGGCGCAGCCCTTGCACTCCTGGACACAAGCTGGCCAGAAGCAGGTTCTTAAACCTTCCGTGCTACAGAGTGCATGCACCTTGAGCACAGGCAGAAGGACGCGTCCAGAAAGAAGGCGTTCTTCAAGTACCCCCCCTCCTCCAGGCAGCCTTGAAACTGAGCACAACACACTGCGCCTCGGCAGCTTCCTTCTCCCATAGACCGACCGTCCCCTTCTTCACTCTCGCACCTCCCTTGCCCACTTGCAGCAGCTGCTGCCAAAGAAAAAGGCTCCAGCAGTCAAAGCCTCTGCTGGGCTGCACTTTCATTTCCCCTTGCCTCACGTCAAAGCAGCAGCAACTCTCCGCTGCACTCTGTATTTCCAGTCCCCGCTGCATCTACCACTGTCATCTCGGCATCTCCAAGCATAAAGCTGGGCACAATGCTTTCCAGGGAAAGCTGGAAGAGAAATAGGTAGCAGCACAAGTAGCCGCAGGTGGAACTTTCTGTTTTCAAGTGCTAACGTGAATCCGCACACAAGCGAGGGACAGCCACGCTTCCTCTTGCAGCCCGTGCCGTGTGCACAGCAGCTCGGTGCTCTGCGCCTTCGTTGTGCCGGAGTCGAAGCGGTGTCTACTTGTCGCCCAGAGAGCGCGGTGCCGGCAGAGAAATGCTCCGGGCTGCTGCCTCTGCACCAAACACGCCTGGGCTCTGCACTTTCTCGCTCAGCGCTAGGGAGCAGCACATTCGCTCTGCCTTGCAGCCTGAATCTGAAGGGAAAGCTTCTCAGCTACGTCTCGCCCAGAGAACAGTTGTAGGTCAACGAGCTTCCCCGGAGCTTAGCCTCGACGCCTGGGAACCTGTATTTGCAGCACATCCTAGTGCTAGCCCTCTTTCCTTTACAGCCTGCACAGCGCGCAGTGCACAGATCGCGGTGCTCTCTGCACCTGCCTTCCCACTTGCCAGTACCACCGCCAAGCTTACAGCCTTGCAGGGAGCCAAGAGGCCGATAGGCGTCTCGCCCAGAAGAACGTGCCAGGACGAAAAGATGCTCTTCCTTTCTCCTGCTCCTTGCCCGAATTGCGGTGCTGTGCTGAAAGTCTTGCGCAGCGAAAAGCTACTGCAGCAAGTGTTTCTCTCCTGACGCAGTTCGCTGAGCGAGAGCTCCACGGACAGCTTGGACTCGGTGAAACAGCAAGAAAATGCTTGTAGTACGTCGAGCTGAAGGGAAATCCCTGCACAGGCACACTGTGGCTGCGTGCAGTACTCACGCTGAAGAGCGGCAAAGCTCCAAGCCACGGCTGGGCTTCGCTTCTGTCCAGAGCACAGAAGGCGAAGAAGCAAGCAGCTGGGCACCGGGCTCGTGTAGTCCGGGGAGCGAATCTCACATGTCCAGCCAAGAGCTGCTTCACAAGCAGCTGCAGCTGAGAATGCAAGGGCTGCTTCAGGAAGGAAGGCGCAGCCCTTGCACTCCTGGACACAAGCTGGCCAGAAGCAGGTTCTTAAACCTTCCCTGCTACAGAGTGCATGCACCTTGAGCACAGGCAGAAGGACGCGTCCAGAAAGAAGGCGTTCTTCAAGTACCCCCCCTCCTCCAGGCAGCCTTGAAACTGAGCACAACACACTGCGCCTCGGCAGCTTCCTTCTCCCATAGACCGACCGTCCCCTTCTTCACTCTCGCACCTCCCTTGCCCACTTGCAGCAGCTGCTGCCAAAGAAAAAGGCTCCAGCAGTCAAAGCCTCTGCTGGGCTGCACTTTCATTTCCCCTTGCCTCACGTCAAAGCAGCAGCAACTCTCCGCTGCACTCTGTATTTCCAGTCCCCGCTGCATCTACCACTGTCATCTCGGCATCTCCAAGCATAAAGCTGGGCACAATGCTTTCCAGGGAAAGCTGGAAGAGAAATAGGTAGCAGCACAAGTAGCCGCAGGTGGAACTTTCTGTTTTCAAGTGCTAACGTGAATCCGCACACAAGCGAGGGACAGCCACGCTTCCTCTTGCAGCCCGTGCCGTGTGCACAGCAGCTCGGTGCTCTGCGCCTTCGTTGTGCCGGAGTCGAAGCGGTGTCTACTTGTCGCCCAGAGAGCGCGGTGCCGGCAGAGAAATGCTCCGGGCTGCTGCCTCTGCACCAAACACGCCTGGGCTCTGCACTTTCTCGCTCAGCGCTAGGGAGCAGCACATTCGCTCTGCCTTGCAGCCTGAATCTGAAGGGAAAGCTTCTCAGCTACGTCTCGCCCAGAGAACAGTTGTAGGTCAACGAGCTTCCCCGGAGCTTAGCCTCGACGCCTGGGAACCTGTATTTGCAGCACATCCTAGTGCTAGCCCTCTTTCCTTTACAGCCTGCACAGCGCGCAGTGCACAGATCGCGGTGCTCTCTGCACCTGCCTTCCCACTTGCCAGTACCACCGCCAAGCTTACAGCCTTGCAGGGAGCCAAGAGGCCGATAGGCGTCTCGCCCAGAAGAACGTGCCAGGACGAAAAGATGCTCTTCCTTTCTCCTGCTCCTTGCCCGAATTGCGGTGCTGTGCTGAAAGTCTTGCGCAGCGAAAAGCTACTGCAGCAAGTGTTTCTCTCCTGACGCAGTTCGCTGAGCGAGAGCTCCACGGACAGCTTGGACTCGGTGAAACAGCAAGAAAATGCTTGTAGTACGTCGAGCTGAAGGGAAATCCCTGCACAGGCACACTGTGGCTGCGTGCAGTACTCACGCTGAAGAGCGGCAAAGCTCCAAGCCACGGCTGGGCTTCGCTTCTGTCCAGAGCACAGAAGGCGAAGAAGCAAGCAGCTGGGCACCGGGCTCGTGTAGTCCGGGGAGCGAATCTCACATGTCCAGCCAAGAGCTGCTTCACAAGCAGCTGCAGCTGAGAATGCAAGGGCTGCTTCAGGAAGGAAGGCGCAGCCCTTGCACTCCTGGACACAAGCTGGCCAGAAGCAGGTTCTTAAACCTTCCGTGCTACAGAGTGCATGCACCTTGAGCACAGGCAGAAGGACGCGTCCAGAAAGAAGGCGTTCTTCAAGTACCCCCCCTCCTCCAGGCAGCCTTGAAACTGAGCACAACACACTGCGCCTCGGCAGCTTCCTTCTCCCATAGACCGACCGTCCCCTTCTTCACTCTCGCACCTCCCTTGCCCACTTGCAGCAGCTGCTGCCAAAGAAAAAGGCTCCAGCAGTCAAAGCCTCTGCTGGGCTGCACTTTCATTTCCCCTTGCCTCACGTCAAAGCAGCAGCAACTCTCCGCTGCACTCTGTATTTCCAGTCCCCGCTGCATCTACCACTGTCATCTCGGCATCTCCAAGCATAAAGCTGGGCACAATGCTTTCCAGGGAAAGCTGGAAGAGAAATAGGTAGCAGCACAAGTAGCCGCAGGTGGAACTTTCTGTTTTCAAGTGCTAACGTGAATCCGCACACAAGCGAGGGACAGCCACGCTTCCTCTTGCAGCCCGTGCCGTGTGCACAGCAGCTCGGTGCTCTGCGCCTTCGTTGTGCCGGAGTCGAAGCGGTGTCTACTTGTCGCCCAGAGAGCGCGGTGCCGGCAGAGAAATGCTCCGGGCTGCTGCCTCTGCACCAAACACGCCTGGGCTCTGCACTTTCTCGCTCAGCGCTAGGGAGCAGCACATTCGCTCTGCCTTGCAGCCTGAATCTGAAGGGAAAGCTTCTCAGCTACGTCTCGCCCAGAGAACAGTTGTAGGTCAACGAGCTTCCCCGGAGCTTAGCCTCGACGCCTGGGAACCTGTATTTGCAGCACATCCTAGTGCTAGCCCTCTTTCCTTTACAGCCTGCACAGCGCGCAGTGCACAGATCGCGGTGCTCTCTGCACCTGCCTTCCCACTTGCCAGTACCACCGCCAAGCTTACAGCCTTGCAGGGAGCCAAGAGGCCGATAGGCGTCTCGCCCAGAAGAACGTGCCAGGACGAAAAGATGCTCTTCCTTTCTCCTGCTCCTTGCCCGAATTGCGGTGCTGTGCTGAAAGTCTTGCGCAGCGAAAAGCTACTGCAGCAAGTGTTTCTCTCCTGACGCAGTTCGCTGAGCGAGAGCTCCACGGACAGCTTGGACTCGGTGAAACAGCAAGAAAATGCTTGTAGTACGTCGAGCTGAAGGGAAATCCCTGCACAGGCACACTGTGGCTGCGTGCAGTACTCACGCTGAAGAGCGGCAAAGCTCCAAGCCACGGCTGGGCTTCGCTTCTGTCCAGAGCACAGAAGGCGAAGAAGCAAGCAGCTGGGCACCGGGCTCGTGTAGTCCGGGGAGCGAATCTCACATGTCCAGCCAAGAGCTGCTTCACAAGCAGCTGCAGCTGAGAATGCAAGGGCTGCTTCAGGAAGGAAGGCGCAGCCCTTGCACTCCTGGACACAAGCTGGCCAGAAGCAGGTTCTTAAACCTTCCCTGCTACAGAGTGCATGCACCTTGAGCACAGGCAGAAGGACGCGTCCAGAAAGAAGGCGTTCTTCAAGTACCCCCCCTCCTCCAGGCAGCCTTGAAACTGAGCACAACACACTGCGCCTCGGCAGCTTCCTTCTCCCATAGACCGACCGTCCCCTTCTTCACTCTCGCACCTCCCTTGCCCACTTGCAGCAGCTGCTGCCAAAGAAAAAGGCTCCAGCAGTCAAAGCCTCTGCTGGGCTGCACTTTCATTTCCCCTTGCCTCACGTCAAAGCAGCAGCAACTCTCCGCTGCACTCTGTATTTCCAGTCCCCGCTGCATCTACCACTGTCATCTCGGCATCTCCAAGCATAAAGCTGGGCACAATGCTTTCCAGGGAAAGCTGGAAGAGAAATAGGTAGCAGCACAAGTAGCCGCAGGTGGAACTTTCTGTTTTCAAGTGCTAACGTGAATCCGCACACAAGCGAGGGACAGCCACGCTTCCTCTTGCAGCCCGTGCCGTGTGCACAGCAGCTCGGTGCTCTGCGCCTTCGTTGTGCCGGAGTCGAAGCGGTGTCTACTTGTCGCCCAGAGAGCGCGGTGCCGGCAGAGAAATGCTCCGGGCTGCTGCCTCTGCACCAAACACGCCTGGGCTCTGCACTTTCTCGCTCAGCGCTAGGGAGCAGCACATTCGCTCTGCCTTGCAGCCTGAATCTGAAGGGAAAGCTTCTCAGCTACGTCTCGCCCAGAGAACAGTTGTAGGTCAACGAGCTTCCCCGGAGCTTAGCCTCGACGCCTGGGAACCTGTATTTGCAGCACATCCTAGTGCTAGCCCTCTTTCCTTTACAGCCTGCACAGCGCGCAGTGCACAGATCGCGGTGCTCTCTGCACCTGCCTTCCCACTTGCCAGTACCACCGCCAAGCTTACAGCCTTGCAGGGAGCCAAGAGGCCGATAGGCGTGTCGCCCAGAAGAACGTGCCAGGACGAAAAGATGCTCTTCCTTTCTCCTGCTCCTTGCCCGAATTGGGGTGCTGTGCTGAAAGTCTTGCGCAGCGAAAAGCTACTGCAGCGAGTGTTTCTCTCCTGACGCAGTTCGCTGAGCGAGAGCTCCACGGACAGCTTGGACTCGGTGAAACAGCAAGAAAATGCTTGTAGTACGTCGAGCTGAGGAAAATCCCTGCACAGCACACTGTGGCTGCGTGCAGTACTCACGCTGAAGAGCGGCAAAGCTCCAAGCCATGGCTGGGCTTCACTTCTGTCCAGAGCACAGAAGGCGAAGAAGCAAGCAGCTGGGCACCGGGCTCGTGTAGTCCGGGGAGCGAATCTCACATGTCCAGCCAAGAGCTGCTTCACAAGCAGCTGCAGCTGAGAATGCAAGGGCTGCTTCAGGAAGGAAGGCGCAGCCCTTGCACTCCTGGACACAAGCTGGCCAGAAGCAGGTTCTTAAACCTTCCGTGCTACAGAGTGCATGCACCTTGAGCACAGGCAGAAGGACGCGTCCAGAAAGAAGGCGTTCTTCAAGTACCCCCCCTCCTCCAGGCAGCCTTGAAACTGAGCACAACACACTGCGCCTCGGCAGCTTCCTTCTCCCATAGACCGACCGTCCCCTTCTTCACTCTCGCACCTCCCTTGCCCACTTGCAGCAGCTGCTGCCAAAGAAAAAGGCTCCAGCAGTCAAAGCCTCTGCTGGGCTGCACTTTCATTTCCCCTTGCCTCACGTCAAAGCAGCAGCAACTCTCCGCTGCACTCTGTATTTCCAGTCTCCGCTGCATCTACCACTGTCATCTCGGCATCTCCAAGCATAAAGCTGGGCACAATGCTTTCCAGGGAAAGCTGGAAGAGAAATGGGTAGCAGCACAAGTAGCCGCAGGTGGAACTTTCTGTTTACAAGGGCTAACGTGAATCCGCAAAGAAGCGAGGGACAGCCACGCTTCCTCTTGCAGCCCGTGCCGTGTGCACAGCAGCTCGGTGCTCTGCGCCTTCGTTGTGCCGGAGTCGAAGCGGTGTCTACTTGTCGCCCAGAGAGCGCGGTGCCGGCAGAGAAATGCTCCAGGCTGCTGCCTCTGCCCAAACACGCCTGGGCTCTGCACTTTCTCGCTCAGCGCTAGGGAGCAGCACATTCGCTCTGCCTTGCAGCCTGAATCTGAAGGGAAAGCTTCTCAGCTAAGTCTCGCCCAGAGAACAGTTGTAGGTCAACGAGCTTCCCCGGAGCTTAGCCTCGACGCCTGGGAACCTGTATTTGCAGCACATCCTAGTGCTAGCCCTCTTTCCTTTACAGCCTGCACAGCGCGCAGTGCACAGATCGCGGTGCTCTCTGCACCTGCCTTCCCACTTGCCAGTACCACCGCCAAGCTTACAGCCTTGCAGGGAGCCAAGAGGCCGATAGGCGTCTCGCCCAGAAGAACGTGCCAGGACGAAAAGATGCTCTTCCTTTCTCCTGCTCCTTGCCCGAATTGCGGTGCTGTGCTGAAAGTCTTGCGCAGCGAAAAGCTACTGCAGCAAGTGTTTCTCTCCTGACGCAGTTCGCTGAGCGAGAGCTCCACGGACAGCTTGGACTCGGTGAAACAGCAAGAAAATGCTTGTAGTACGTCGAGCTGAAGGGAAATCCCTGCACAGGCACACTGTGGCTGCGTGCAGTACTCACGCTGAAGAGCGGCAAAGCTCCAAGCCACGGCTGGGCTTCGCTTCTGTCCAGAGCACAGAAGGCGAAGAAGCAAGCAGCTGGGCACCGGGCTCGTGTAGTCCGGGGAGCGAATCTCACATGTCCAGCCAAGAGCTGCTTCACAAGCAGCTGCAGCTGAGAATGCAAGGGCTGCTTCAGGAAGGAAGGCGCAGCCCTTGCACTCCTGGACACAAGCTGGCCAGAAGCAGGTTCTTAAACCTTCCGTGCTACAGAGTGCATGCACCTTGAGCACAGGCAGAAGGACGCGTCCAGAAAGAAGGCGTTCTTCAAGTACCCCCCCTCCTCCAGGCAGCCTTGAAACTGAGCACAACACACTGCGCCTCGGCAGCTTCCTTCTCCCATAGACCGACCGTCCCCTTCTTCACTCTCGCACCTCCCTTGCCCACTTGCAGCAGCTGCTGCCAAAGAAAAAGGCTCCAGCAGTCAAAGCCTCTGCTGGGCTGCACTTTCATTTCCCCTTGCCTCACGTCAAAGCAGCAGCAACTCTCCGCTGCACTCTGTATTTCCAGTCCCCGCTGCATCTACCACTGTCATCTCGGCATCTCCAAGCATAAAGCTGGGCACAATGCTTTCCAGGGAAAGCTGGAAGAGAAATAGGTAGCAGCACAAGTAGCCGCAGGTGGAACTTTCTGTTTTCAAGTGCTAACGTGAATCCGCACACAAGCGAGGGACAGCCACGCTTCCTCTTGCAGCCCGTGCCGTGTGCACAGCAGCTCGGTGCTCTGCGCCTTCGTTGTGCCGGAGTCGAAGCGGTGTCTACTTGTCGCCCAGAGAGCGCGGTGCCGGCAGAGAAATGCTCCGGGCTGCTGCCTCTGCACCAAACACGCCTGGGCTCTGCACTTTCTCGCTCAGCGCTAGGGAGCAGCACATTCGCTCTGCCTTGCAGCCTGAATCTGAAGGGAAAGCTTCTCAGCTACGTCTCGCCCAGAGAACAGTTGTAGGTCAACGAGCTTCCCCGGAGCTTAGCCTCGACGCCTGGGAACCTGTATTTGCAGCACATCCTAGTGCTAGCCCTCTTTCCTTTACAGCCTGCACAGCGCGCAGTGCACAGATCGCGGTGCTCTCTGCACCTGCCTTCCCACTTGCCAGTACCACCGCCAAGCTTACAGCCTTGCAGGGAGCCAAGAGGCCGATAGGCGTCTCGCCCAGAAGAACGTGCCAGGACGAAAAGATGCTCTTCCTTTCTCCTGCTCCTTGCCCGAATTGGGGTGCTGTGCTGAAAGTCTTGCGCAGCGAAAAGCTACTGCAGCAAGTGTTTCTCTCCTGACGCAGTTCGCTGAGCGAGAGCTCCACGGACAGCTTGGACTCGGTGAAACAGCAAGAAAATGCTTGTAGTACGTCGAGCTGAAGGGAAATCCCTGCACAGGCACACTGTGGCTGCGTGCAGTACTCACGCTGAAGAGCGGCAAAGCTCCAAGCCACGGCTGGGCTTCGCTTCTGTCCAGAGCACAGAAGGCGAAGAAGCAAGCAGCTGGGCACCGGGCTCGTGTAGTCCGGGGAGCGAATCTCACATGTCCAGCCAAGAGCTGCTTCACAAGCAGCTGCAGCTGAGAATGCAAGGGCTGCTTCAGGAAGGAAGGCGCAGCCCTTGCACTCCTGGACACAAGCTGGCCAGAAGCAGGTTCTTAAACCTTCCCTGCTACAGAGTGCATGCACCTTGAGCACAGGCAGAAGGACGCGTCCAGAAAGAAGGCGTTCTTCAAGTACCCCCCCTCCTCCAGGCAGCCTTGAAACTGAGCACAACACACTGCGCCTCGGCAGCTTCCTTCTCCCATAGACCGACCGTCCCCTTCTTCACTCTCGCACCTCCCTTGCCCACTTGCAGCAGCTGCTGCCAAAGAAAAAGGCTCCAGCAGTCAAAGCCTCTGCTGGGCTGCACTTTCATTTCCCCTTGCCTCACGTCAAAGCAGCAGCAACTCTCCGCTGCACTCTGTATTTCCAGTCCCCGCTGCATCTACCACTGTCATCTCGGCATCTCCAAGCATAAAGCTGGGCACAATGCTTTCCAGGGAAAGCTGGAAGAGAAATAGGTAGCAGCACAAGTAGCCGCAGGTGGAACTTTCTGTTTTCAAGTGCTAACGTGAATCCGCACACAAGCGAGGGACAGCCACGCTTCCTCTTGCAGCCCGTGCCGTGTGCACAGCAGCTCGGTGCTCTGCGCCTTCGTTGTGCCGGAGTCGAAGCGGTGTCTACTTGTCGCCCAGAGAGCGCGGTGCCGGCAGAGAAATGCTCCGGGCTGCTGCCTCTGCACCAAACACGCCTGGGCTCTGCACTTTCTCGCTCAGCGCTAGGGAGCAGCACATTCGCTCTGCCTTGCAGCCTGAATCTGAAGGGAAAGCTTCTCAGCTAAGTCTCGCCCAGAGAACAGTTGTAGGTCAACGAGCTTCCCCGGAGCTTAGCCTCGACGCCTGGGAACCTGTATTTGCAGCACATCCTAGTGCTAGCCCTCTTTCCTTTACAGCCTGCACAGCGCGCAGTGCACAGATCGCGGTGCTCTCTGCACCTGCCTTCCCACTTGCCAGTACCACCGCCAAGCTTACAGCCTTGCAGGGAGCCAAGAGGCCGATAGGCGTGTCGCCCAGAAGAACGTGCCAGGACGAAAAGATGCTCTTCCTTTCTCCTGCTCCTTGCCCGAATTGGGGTGCTGTGCTGAAAGTCTTGCGCAGCGAAAAGCTACTGCAGCGAGTGTTTCTCTCCTGACGCAGTTCGCTGAGCGAGAGCTCCACGGACAGCTTGGACTCGGTGAAACAGCAAGAAAATGCTTGTAGTACGTCGAGCTGAGGAAAATCCCTGCACAGCACACTGTGGCTGCGTGCAGTACTCACGCTGAAGAGCGGCAAAGCTCCAAGCCATGGCTGGGCTTCACTTCTGTCCAGAGCACAGAAGGCGAAGAAGCAAGCAGCTGGGCACCGGGCTCGTGTAGTCCGGGGAGCGAATCTCACATGTCCAGCCAAGAGCTGCTTCACAAGCAGCTGCAGCTGAGAATGCAAGGGCTGCTTCAGGAAGGAAGGCGCAGCCCTTGCACTCCTGGACACAAGCTGGCCAGAAGCAGGTTCTTAAACCTTCCGTGCTACAGAGTGCATGCACCTTGAGCACAGGCAGAAGGACGCGTCCAGAAAGAAGGCGTTCTTCAAGTACCCCCCCTCCTCCAGGCAGCCTTGAAACTGAGCACAACACACTGCGCCTCGGCAGCTTCCTTCTCCCATAGACCGACCGTCCCCTTCTTCACTCTCGCACCTCCCTTGCCCACTTGCAGCAGCTGCTGCCAAAGAAAAAGGCTCCAGCAGTCAAAGCCTCTGCTGGGCTGCACTTTCATTTCCCCTTGCCTCACGTCAAAGCAGCAGCAACTCTCCGCTGCACTCTGTATTTCCAGTCTCCGCTGCATCTACCACTGTCATCTCGGCATCTCCAAGCATAAAGCTGGGCACAATGCTTTCCAGGGAAAGCTGGAAGAGAAATGGGTAGCAGCACAAGTAGCCGCAGGTGGAACTTTCTGTTTACAAGGGCTAACGTGAATCCGCAAAGAAGCGAGGGACAGCCACGCTTCCTCTTGCAGCCCGTGCCGTGTGCACAGCAGCTCGGTGCTCTGCGCCTTCGTTGTGCCGGAGTCGAAGCGGTGTCTACTTGTCGCCCAGAGAGCGCGGTGCCGGCAGAGAAATGCTCCAGGCTGCTGCCTCTGCCCAAACACGCCTGGGCTCTGCACTTTCTCGCTCAGCGCTAGGGAGCAGCACATTCGCTCTGCCTTGCAGCCTGAATCTGAAGGGAAAGCTTCTCAGCTAAGTCTCGCCCAGAGAACAGTTGTAGGTCAACGAGCTTCCCCGGAGCTTAGCCTCGTCGCGTGCAAACCTGTATTTGCAGCACATCCTAGTGCTAGCCCTCTTTCCTTTACAGCCTGCACAGCGCGCAGTGCACAGATCGCGGTGCTCTCTGCACCTGCCTTCCCACTTGCCAGTACCACCGCCAAGCTTACAGCCTTGCAGGGAGCCAAGAGGCCGATAGGCGTGTCGCCCAGAAGAACGTGCCAGGACGAAAAGATGCTCTTCCTTTCTCCTGCTCCTTGCCCGAATTGCGGTGCTGTGCTGAAAGTCTTGCGCAGCGAAAAGCTACTGCAGCGAGTGTTTCTCTCCTGACGCAGTTCGCTGAGCGAGAGCTCCACGGACAGCTTGGACTCGGTGAAACAGCAAGAAAATGCTTGTAGTACGTCGAGCTGAAGGGAAATCCCTGCACAGCACACAGTGGCTGCGTGCAGTACTCACGCTGAAGAGCGGCAAAGCTCCAAGCCACGGCTGGGCTTCGCTTCTGTCCAGAGCACAGAAGGCGAAGAAGCAAGCAGCTGGGCACCGGGCTCGTGTAGTCCGGGGAGCGAATCTCACATGTCCAGCCAAGAGCTGCTTCACAAGCAGCTGCAGCTGAGAATGCAAGGGCTGCTTCAGGAAGGAAGGCGCAGCCCTTGCACTCCTGGACACAAGCTGGCCAGAAGCAGGTTCTTAAACCTTCCGTGCTACAGAGTGCATGCACCTTGAGCACAGGCAGAAGGACGCGTCCAGAAAGAAGGCGTTCTTCAAGTACCCCCCCTCCTCCAGGCAGCCTTGAAACTGAGCACAACACACTGCGCCTCGGCAGCTTCCTTCTCCCATAGACCGACCGTCCCCTTCTTCACTCTCGCACCTCCCTTGCCCACTTGCAGCAGCTGCTGCCAAAGAAAAAGGCTCCAGCAGTCAAAGCCTCTGCTGGGCTGCACTTTCATTTCCCCTTGCCTCACGTCAAAGCAGCAGCAACTCTCCGCTGCACTCTGTATTTCCAGTCTCCGCTGCATCTACCACTGTCATCTCGGCATCTCCAAGCATAAAGCTGGGCACAATGCTTTCCAGGGAAAGCTGGAAGAGAAATGGGTAGCAGCACAAGTAGCCGCAGGTGGAACTTTCTGTTTACAAGGGCTAACGTGAATCCGCAAAGAAGCGAGGGACAGCCACGCTTCCTCTTGCAGCCCGTGCCGTGTGCACAGCAGCTCGGTGCTCTGCGCCTTCGTTGTGCCGGAGTCGAAGCGGTGTCTACTTGTCGCCCAGAGAGCGCGGTGCCGGCAGAGAAATGCTCCAGGCTGCTGCCTCTGCCCAAACACGCCTGGGCTCTGCACTTTCTCGCTCAGCGCTAGGGAGCAGCACATTCGCTCTGCCTTGCAGCCTGAATCTGAAGGGAAAGCTTCTCAGCTAAGTCTCGCCCAGAGAACAGTTGTAGGTCAACGAGCTTCCCCGGAGCTTAGCCTCGACGCCTGGGAACCTGTATTTGCAGCACATCCTAGTGCTAGCCCTCTTTCCTTTACAGCCTGCACAGCGCGCAGTGCACAGATCGCGGTGCTCTCTGCACCTGCCTTCCCACTTGCCAGTACCACCGCCAAGCTTACAGCCTTGCAGGGAGCCAAGAGGCCGATAGGCGTGTCGCCCAGAAGAACGTGCCAGGACGAAAAGATGCTCTTCCTTTCTCCTGCTCCTTGCCCGAATTGCGGTGCTGTGCTGAAAGTCTTGCGCAGCGAAAAGCTACTGCAGCAAGTGTTTCTCTCCTGACGCAGTTCGCTGAGCGAGAGCTCCACGGACAGCTTGGACTCGGTGAAACAGCAAGAAAATGCTTGTAGTACGTCGAGCTGAAGGGAAATCCCTGCACAGGCACACTGTGGCTGCGTGCAGTACTCACGCTGAAGAGCGGCAAAGCTCCAAGCCACGGCTGGGCTTCGCTTCTGTCCAGAGCACAGAAGGCGAAGAAGCAAGCAGCTGGGCACCGGGCTCGTGTAGTCCGGGGAGCGAATCTCACATGTCCAGCCAAGAGCTGCTTCACAAGCAGCTGCAGCTGAGAATGCAAGGGCTGCTTCAGGAAGGAAGGCGCAGCCCTTGCACTCCTGGACACAAGCTGGCCAGAAGCAGGTTCTTAAACCTTCCGTGCTACAGAGTGCATGCACCTTGAGCACAGGCAGAAGGACGCGTCCAGAAAGAAGGCGTTCTTCAAGTACCCCCCCTCCTCCAGGCAGCCTTGAAACTGAGCACAACACACTGCGCCTCGGCAGCTTCCTTCTCCCATAGACCGACCGTCCCCTTCTTCACTCTCGCACCTCCCTTGCCCACTTGCAGCAGCTGCTGCCAAAGAAAAAGGCTCCAGCAGTCAAAGCCTCTGCTGGGCTGCACTTTCATTTCCCCTTGCCTCACGTCAAAGCAGCAGCAACTCTCCGCTGCACTCTGTATTTCCAGTCCCCGCTGCATCTACCACTGTCATCTCGGCATCTCCAAGCATAAAGCTGGGCACAATGCTTTCCAGGGAAAGCTGGAAGAGAAATAGGTAGCAGCACAAGTAGCCGCAGGTGGAACTTTCTGTTTTCAAGTGCTAACGTGAATCCGCACACAAGCGAGGGACAGCCACGCTTCCTCTTGCAGCCCGTGCCGTGTGCACAGCAGCTCGGTGCTCTGCGCCTTCGTTGTGCCGGAGTCGAAGCGGTGTCTACTTGTCGCCCAGAGAGCGCGGTGCCGGCAGAGAAATGCTCCGGGCTGCTGCCTCTGCACCAAACACGCCTGGGCTCTGCACTTTCTCGCTCAGCGCTAGGGAGCAGCACATTCGCTCTGCCTTGCAGCCTGAATCTGAAGGGAAAGCTTCTCAGCTACGTCTCGCCCAGAGAACAGTTGTAGGTCAACGAGCTTCCCCGGAGCTTAGCCTCGACGCCTGGGAACCTGTATTTGCAGCACATCCTAGTGCTAGCCCTCTTTCCTTTACAGCCTGCACAGCGCGCAGTGCACAGATCGCGGTGCTCTCTGCACCTGCCTTCCCACTTGCCAGTACCACCGCCAAGCTTACAGCCTTGCAGGGAGCCAAGAGGCCGATAGGCGTCTCGCCCAGAAGAACGTGCCAGGACGAAAAGATGCTCTTCCTTTCTCCTGCTCCTTGCCCGAATTGCGGTGCTGTGCTGAAAGTCTTGCGCAGCGAAAAGCTACTGCAGCAAGTGTTTCTCTCCTGACGCAGTTCGCTGAGCGAGAGCTCCACGGACAGCTTGGACTCGGTGAAACAGCAAGAAAATGCTTGTAGTACGTCGAGCTGAAGGGAAATCCCTGCACAGGCACACTGTGGCTGCGTGCAGTACTCACGCTGAAGAGCGGCAAAGCTCCAAGCCACGGCTGGGCTTCGCTTCTGTCCAGAGCACAGAAGGCGAAGAAGCAAGCAGCTGGGCACCGGGCTCGTGTAGTCCGGGGAGCGAATCTCACATGTCCAGCCAAGAGCTGCTTCACAAGCAGCTGCAGCTGAGAATGCAAGGGCTGCTTCAGGAAGGAAGGCGCAGCCCTTGCACTCCTGGACACAAGCTGGCCAGAAGCAGGTTCTTAAACCTTCCCTGCTACAGAGTGCATGCACCTTGAGCACAGGCAGAAGGACGCGTCCAGAAAGAAGGCGTTCTTCAAGTACCCCCCCTCCTCCAGGCAGCCTTGAAACTGAGCACAACACACTGCGCCTCGGCAGCTTCCTTCTCCCATAGACCGACCGTCCCCTTCTTCACTCTCGCACCTCCCTTGCCCACTTGCAGCAGCTGCTGCCAAAGAAAAAGGCTCCAGCAGTCAAAGCCTCTGCTGGGCTGCACTTTCATTTCCCCTTGCCTCACGTCAAAGCAGCAGCAACTCTCCGCTGCACTCTGTATTTCCAGTCCCCGCTGCATCTACCACTGTCATCTCGGCATCTCCAAGCATAAAGCTGGGCACAATGCTTTCCAGGGAAAGCTGGAAGAGAAATAGGTAGCAGCACAAGTAGCCGCAGGTGGAACTTTCTGTTTTCAAGTGCTAACGTGAATCCGCACACAAGCGAGGGACAGCCACGCTTCCTCTTGCAGCCCGTGCCGTGTGCACAGCAGCTCGGTGCTCTGCGCCTTCGTTGTGCCGGAGTCGAAGCGGTGTCTACTTGTCGCCCAGAGAGCGCGGTGCCGGCAGAGAAATGCTCCGGGCTGCTGCCTCTGCACCAAACACGCCTGGGCTCTGCACTTTCTCGCTCAGCGCTAGGGAGCAGCACATTCGCTCTGCCTTGCAGCCTGAATCTGAAGGGAAAGCTTCTCAGCTAAGTCTCGCCCAGAGAACAGTTGTAGGTCAACGAGCTTCCCCGGAGCTTAGCCTCGACGCCTGGGAACCTGTATTTGCAGCACATCCTAGTGCTAGCCCTCTTTCCTTTACAGCCTGCACAGCGCGCAGTGCACAGATCGCGGTGCTCTCTGCACCTGCCTTCCCACTTGCCAGTACCACCGCCAAGCTTACAGCCTTGCAGGGAGCCAAGAGGCCGATAGGCGTGTCGCCCAGAAGAACGTGCCAGGACGAAAAGATGCTCTTCCTTTCTCCTGCTCCTTGCCCGAATTGGGGTGCTGTGCTGAAAGTCTTGCGCAGCGAAAAGCTACTGCAGCGAGTGTTTCTCTCCTGACGCAGTTCGCTGAGCGAGAGCTCCACGGACAGCTTGGACTCGGTGAAACAGCAAGAAAATGCTTGTAGTACGTCGAGCTGAGGAAAATCCCTGCACAGCACACTGTGGCTGCGTGCAGTACTCACGCTGAAGAGCGGCAAAGCTCCAAGCCATGGCTGGGCTTCACTTCTGTCCAGAGCACAGAAGGCGAAGAAGCAAGCAGCTGGGCACCGGGCTCGTGTAGTCCGGGGAGCGAATCTCACATGTCCAGCCAAGAGCTGCTTCACAAGCAGCTGCAGCTGAGAATGCAAGGGCTGCTTCAGGAAGGAAGGCGCAGCCCTTGCACTCCTGGACACAAGCTGGCCAGAAGCAGGTTCTTAAACCTTCCGTGCTACAGAGTGCATGCACCTTGAGCACAGGCAGAAGGACGCGTCCAGAAAGAAGGCGTTCTTCAAGTACCCCCCCTCCTCCAGGCAGCCTTGAAACTGAGCACAACACACTGCGCCTCGGCAGCTTCCTTCTCCCATAGACCGACCGTCCCCTTCTTCACTCTCGCACCTCCCTTGCCCACTTGCAGCAGCTGCTGCCAAAGAAAAAGGCTCCAGCAGTCAAAGCCTCTGCTGGGCTGCACTTTCATTTCCCCTTGCCTCACGTCAAAGCAGCAGCAACTCTCCGCTGCACTCTGTATTTCCAGTCTCCGCTGCATCTACCACTGTCATCTCGGCATCTCCAAGCATAAAGCTGGGCACAATGCTTTCCAGGGAAAGCTGGAAGAGAAATGGGTAGCAGCACAAGTAGCCGCAGGTGGAACTTTCTGTTTACAAGGGCTAACGTGAATCCGCAAAGAAGCGAGGGACAGCCACGCTTCCTCTTGCAGCCCGTGCCGTGTGCACAGCAGCTCGGTGCTCTGCGCCTTCGTTGTGCCGGAGTCGAAGCGGTGTCTACTTGTCGCCCAGAGAGCGCGGTGCCGGCAGAGAAATGCTCCAGGCTGCTGCCTCTGCCCAAACACGCCTGGGCTCTGCACTTTCTCGCTCAGCGCTAGGGAGCAGCACATTCGCTCTGCCTTGCAGCCTGAATCTGAAGGGAAAGCTTCTCAGCTAAGTCTCGCCCAGAGAACAGTTGTAGGTCAACGAGCTTCCCCGGAGCTTAGCCTCGTCGCGTGCAAACCTGTATTTGCAGCACATCCTAGTGCTAGCCCTCTTTCCTTTACAGCCTGCACAGCGCGCAGTGCACAGATCGCGGTGCTCTCTGCACCTGCCTTCCCACTTGCCAGTACCACCGCCAAGCTTACAGCCTTGCAGGGAGCCAAGAGGCCGATAGGCGTCTCGCCCAGAAGAACGTGCCAGGACGAAAAGATGCTCTTCCTTTCTCCTGCTCCTTGCCCGAATTGCGGTGCTGTGCTGAAAGTCTTGCGCAGCGAAAAGCTACTGCAGCAAGTGTTTCTCTCCTGACGCAGTTCGCTGAGCGAGAGCTCCACGGACAGCTTGGACTCGGTGAAACAGCAAGAAAATGCTTGTAGTACGTCGAGCTGAAGGGAAATCCCTGCACAGGCACACTGTGGCTGCGTGCAGTACTCACGCTGAAGAGCGGCAAAGCTCCAAGCCACGGCTGGGCTTCGCTTCTGTCCAGAGCACAGAAGGCGAAGAAGCAAGCAGCTGGGCACCGGGCTCGTGTAGTCCGGGGAGCGAATCTCACATGTCCAGCCAAGAGCTGCTTCACAAGCAGCTGCAGCTGAGAATGCAAGGGCTGCTTCAGGAAGGAAGGCGCAGCCCTTGCACTCCTGGACACAAGCTGGCCAGAAGCAGGTTCTTAAACCTTCCGTGCTACAGAGTGCATGCACCTTGAGCACAGGCAGAAGGACGCGTCCAGAAAGAAGGCGTTCTTCAAGTACCCCCCCTCCTCCAGGCAGCCTTGAAACTGAGCACAACACACTGCGCCTCGGCAGCTTCCTTCTCCCATAGACCGACCGTCCCCTTCTTCACTCTCGCACCTCCCTTGCCCACTTGCAGCAGCTGCTGCCAAAGAAAAAGGCTCCAGCAGTCAAAGCCTCTGCTGGGCTGCACTTTCATTTCCCCTTGCCTCACGTCAAAGCAGCAGCAACTCTCCGCTGCACTCTGTATTTCCAGTCCCCGCTGCATCTACCACTGTCATCTCGGCATCTCCAAGCATAAAGCTGGGCACAATGCTTTCCAGGGAAAGCTGGAAGAGAAATAGGTAGCAGCACAAGTAGCCGCAGGTGGAACTTTCTGTTTTCAAGTGCTAACGTGAATCCGCACACAAGCGAGGGACAGCCACGCTTCCTCTTGCAGCCCGTGCCGTGTGCACAGCAGCTCGGTGCTCTGCGCCTTCGTTGTGCCGGAGTCGAAGCGGTGTCTACTTGTCGCCCAGAGAGCGCGGTGCCGGCAGAGAAATGCTCCGGGCTGCTGCCTCTGCACCAAACACGCCTGGGCTCTGCACTTTCTCGCTCAGCGCTAGGGAGCAGCACATTCGCTCTGCCTTGCAGCCTGAATCTGAAGGGAAAGCTTCTCAGCTAAGTCTCGCCCAGAGAACAGTTGTAGGTCAACGAGCTTCCCCGGAGCTTAGCCTCGACGCCTGGGAACCTGTATTTGCAGCACATCCTAGTGCTAGCCCTCTTTCCTTTACAGCCTGCACAGCGCGCAGTGCACAGATCGCGGTGCTCTCTGCACCTGCCTTCCCACTTGCCAGTACCACCGCCAAGCTTACAGCCTTGCAGGGAGCCAAGAGGCCGATAGGCGTGTCGCCCAGAAGAACGTGCCAGGACGAAAAGATGCTCTTCCTTTCTCCTGCTCCTTGCCCGAATTGGGGTGCTGTGCTGAAAGTCTTGCGCAGCGAAAAGCTACTGCAGCGAGTGTTTCTCTCCTGACGCAGTTCGCTGAGCGAGAGCTCCACGGACAGCTTGGACTCGGTGAAACAGCAAGAAAATGCTTGTAGTACGTCGAGCTGAGGAAAATCCCTGCACAGCACACTGTGGCTGCGTGCAGTACTCACGCTGAAGAGCGGCAAAGCTCCAAGCCATGGCTGGGCTTCACTTCTGTCCAGAGCACAGAAGGCGAAGAAGCAAGCAGCTGGGCACCGGGCTCGTGTAGTCCGGGGAGCGAATCTCACATGTCCAGCCAAGAGCTGCTTCACAAGCAGCTGCAGCTGAGAATGCAAGGGCTGCTTCAGGAAGGAAGGCGCAGCCCTTGCACTCCTGGACACAAGCTGGCCAGAAGCAGGTTCTTAAACCTTCCGTGCTACAGAGTGCATGCACCTTGAGCACAGGCAGAAGGACGCGTCCAGAAAGAAGGCGTTCTTCAAGTACCCCCCCTCCTCCAGGCAGCCTTGAAACTGAGCACAACACACTGCGCCTCGGCAGCTTCCTTCTCCCATAGACCGACCGTCCCCTTCTTCACTCTCGCACCTCCCTTGCCCACTTGCAGCAGCTGCTGCCAAAGAAAAAGGCTCCAGCAGTCAAAGCCTCTGCTGGGCTGCACTTTCATTTCCCCTTGCCTCACGTCAAAGCAGCAGCAACTCTCCGCTGCACTCTGTATTTCCAGTCTCCGCTGCATCTACCACTGTCATCTCGGCATCTCCAAGCATAAAGCTGGGCACAATGCTTTCCAGGGAAAGCTGGAAGAGAAATGGGTAGCAGCACAAGTAGCCGCAGGTGGAACTTTCTGTTTACAAGGGCTAACGTGAATCCGCAAAGAAGCGAGGGACAGCCACGCTTCCTCTTGCAGCCCGTGCCGTGTGCACAGCAGCTCGGTGCTCTGCGCCTTCGTTGTGCCGGAGTCGAAGCGGTGTCTACTTGTCGCCCAGAGAGCGCGGTGCCGGCAGAGAAATGCTCCAGGCTGCTGCCTCTGCCCAAACACGCCTGGGCTCTGCACTTTCTCGCTCAGCGCTAGGGAGCAGCACATTCGCTCTGCCTTGCAGCCTGAATCTGAAGGGAAAGCTTCTCAGCTAAGTCTCGCCCAGAGAACAGTTGTAGGTCAACGAGCTTCCCCGGAGCTTAGCCTCGACGCCTGGGAACCTGTATTTGCAGCACATCCTAGTGCTAGCCCTCTTTCCTTTACAGCCTGCACAGCGCGCAGTGCACAGATCGCGGTGCTCTCTGCACCTGCCTTCCCACTTGCCAGTACCACCGCCAAGCTTACAGCCTTGCAGGGAGCCAAGAGGCCGATAGGCGTCTCGCCCAGAAGAACGTGCCAGGACGAAAAGATGCTCTTCCTTTCTCCTGCTCCTTGCCCGAATTGCGGTGCTGTGCTGAAAGTCTTGCGCAGCGAAAAGCTACTGCAGCAAGTGTTTCTCTCCTGACGCAGTTCGCTGAGCGAGAGCTCCACGGACAGCTTGGACTCGGTGAAACAGCAAGAAAATGCTTGTAGTACGTCGAGCTGAAGGGAAATCCCTGCACAGGCACACTGTGGCTGCGTGCAGTACTCACGCTGAAGAGCGGCAAAGCTCCAAGCCACGGCTGGGCTTCGCTTCTGTCCAGAGCACAGAAGGCGAAGAAGCAAGCAGCTGGGCACCGGGCTCGTGTAGTCCGGGGAGCGAATCTCACATGTCCAGCCAAGAGCTGCTTCACAAGCAGCTGCAGCTGAGAATGCAAGGGCTGCTTCAGGAAGGAAGGCGCAGCCCTTGCACTCCTGGACACAAGCTGGCCAGAAGCAGGTTCTTAAACCTTCCGTGCTACAGAGTGCATGCACCTTGAGCACAGGCAGAAGGACGCGTCCAGAAAGAAGGCGTTCTTCAAGTACCCCCCCTCCTCCAGGCAGCCTTGAAACTGAGCACAACACACTGCGCCTCGGCAGCTTCCTTCTCCCATAGACCGACCGTCCCCTTCTTCACTCTCGCACCTCCCTTGCCCACTTGCAGCAGCTGCTGCCAAAGAAAAAGGCTCCAGCAGTCAAAGCCTCTGCTGGGCTGCACTTTCATTTCCCCTTGCCTCACGTCAAAGCAGCAGCAACTCTCCGCTGCACTCTGTATTTCCAGTCCCCGCTGCATCTACCACTGTCATCTCGGCATCTCCAAGCATAAAGCTGGGCACAATGCTTTCCAGGGAAAGCTGGAAGAGAAATAGGTAGCAGCACAAGTAGCCGCAGGTGGAACTTTCTGTTTTCAAGTGCTAACGTGAATCCGCACACAAGCGAGGGACAGCCACGCTTCCTCTTGCAGCCCGTGCCGTGTGCACAGCAGCTCGGTGCTCTGCGCCTTCGTTGTGCCGGAGTCGAAGCGGTGTCTACTTGTCGCCCAGAGAGCGCGGTGCCGGCAGAGAAATGCTCCGGGCTGCTGCCTCTGCACCAAACACGCCTGGGCTCTGCACTTTCTCGCTCAGCGCTAGGGAGCAGCACATTCGCTCTGCCTTGCAGCCTGAATCTGAAGGGAAAGCTTCTCAGCTACGTCTCGCCCAGAGAACAGTTGTAGGTCAACGAGCTTCCCCGGAGCTTAGCCTCGACGCCTGGGAACCTGTATTTGCAGCACATCCTAGTGCTAGCCCTCTTTCCTTTACAGCCTGCACAGCGCGCAGTGCACAGATCGCGGTGCTCTCTGCACCTGCCTTCCCACTTGCCAGTACCACCGCCAAGCTTACAGCCTTGCAGGGAGCCAAGAGGCCGATAGGCGTCTCGCCCAGAAGAACGTGCCAGGACGAAAAGATGCTCTTCCTTTCTCCTGCTCCTTGCCCGAATTGCGGTGCTGTGCTGAAAGTCTTGCGCAGCGAAAAGCTACTGCAGCAAGTGTTTCTCTCCTGACGCAGTTCGCTGAGCGAGAGCTCCACGGACAGCTTGGACTCGGTGAAACAGCAAGAAAATGCTTGTAGTACGTCGAGCTGAAGGGAAATCCCTGCACAGGCACACTGTGGCTGCGTGCAGTACTCACGCTGAAGAGCGGCAAAGCTCCAAGCCACGGCTGGGCTTCGCTTCTGTCCAGAGCACAGAAGGCGAAGAAGCAAGCAGCTGGGCACCGGGCTCGTGTAGTCCGGGGAGCGAATCTCACATGTCCAGCCAAGAGCTGCTTCACAAGCAGCTGCAGCTGAGAATGCAAGGGCTGCTTCAGGAAGGAAGGCGCAGCCCTTGCACTCCTGGACACAAGCTGGCCAGAAGCAGGTTCTTAAACCTTCCGTGCTACAGAGTGCATGCACCTTGAGCACAGGCAGAAGGACGCGTCCAGAAAGAAGGCGTTCTTCAAGTACCCCCCCTCCTCCAGGCAGCCTTGAAACTGAGCACAACACACTGCGCCTCGGCAGCTTCCTTCTCCCATAGACCGACCGTCCCCTTCTTCACTCTCGCACCTCCCTTGCCCACTTGCAGCAGCTGCTGCCAAAGAAAAAGGCTCCAGCAGTCAAAGCCTCTGCTGGGCTGCACTTTCATTTCCCCTTGCCTCACGTCAAAGCAGCAGCAACTCTCCGCTGCACTCTGTATTTCCAGTCCCCGCTGCATCTACCACTGTCATCTCGGCATCTCCAAGCATAAAGCTGGGCACAATGCTTTCCAGGGAAAGCTGGAAGAGAAATAGGTAGCAGCACAAGTAGCCGCAGGTGGAACTTTCTGTTTTCAAGTGCTAACGTGAATCCGCACACAAGCGAGGGACAGCCACGCTTCCTCTTGCAGCCCGTGCCGTGTGCACAGCAGCTCGGTGCTCTGCGCCTTCGTTGTGCCGGAGTCGAAGCGGTGTCTACTTGTCGCCCAGAGAGCGCGGTGCCGGCAGAGAAATGCTCCGGGCTGCTGCCTCTGCACCAAACACGCCTGGGCTCTGCACTTTCTCGCTCAGCGCTAGGGAGCAGCACATTCGCTCTGCCTTGCAGCCTGAATCTGAAGGGAAAGCTTCTCAGCTAAGTCTCGCCCAGAGAACAGTTGTAGGTCAACGAGCTTCCCCGGAGCTTAGCCTCGACGCCTGGGAACCTGTATTTGCAGCACATCCTAGTGCTAGCCCTCTTTCCTTTACAGCCTGCACAGCGCGCAGTGCACAGATCGCGGTGCTCTCTGCACCTGCCTTCCCACTTGCCAGTACCACCGCCAAGCTTACAGCCTTGCAGGGAGCCAAGAGGCCGATAGGCGTGTCGCCCAGAAGAACGTGCCAGGACGAAAAGATGCTCTTCCTTTCTCCTGCTCCTTGCCCGAATTGGGGTGCTGTGCTGAAAGTCTTGCGCAGCGAAAAGCTACTGCAGCGAGTGTTTCTCTCCTGACGCAGTTCGCTGAGCGAGAGCTCCACGGACAGCTTGGACTCGGTGAAACAGCAAGAAAATGCTTGTAGTACGTCGAGCTGAGGAAAATCCCTGCACAGCACACTGTGGCTGCGTGCAGTACTCACGCTGAAGAGCGGCAAAGCTCCAAGCCATGGCTGGGCTTCACTTCTGTCCAGAGCACAGAAGGCGAAGAAGCAAGCAGCTGGGCACCGGGCTCGTGTAGTCCGGGGAGCGAATCTCACATGTCCAGCCAAGAGCTGCTTCACAAGCAGCTGCAGCTGAGAATGCTCTGGCTGCTTCAGGAAGGAAGGCGCAGCCCTTGCACTCCTGGACACAAGCTGGCCAGAAGCAGGTTCTTAAACCTTCCGTGCTACAGAGTGCATGCACCTTGAGCACAGGCAGAAGGACGCGTCCAGAAAGAAGGCGTTCTTCAAGTACCCCCCCTCCTCCAGGCAGCCTTGAAACTGAGCACAACACACTGCGCCTCGGCAGCTTCCTTCTCCCATAGACCGACCGTCCCCTTCTTCACTCTCGCACCTCCCTTGCCCACTTGCAGCAGCTGCTGCCAAAGAAAAAGGCTCCAGCAGTCAAAGCCTCTGCTGGGCTGCACTTTCATTTCCCCTTGCCTCACGTCAAAGCAGCAGCAACTCTCCGCTGCACTCTGTATTTCCAGTCTCCGCTGCATCTACCACTGTCATCTCGGCATCTCCAAGCATAAAGCTGGGCACAATGCTTTCCAGGGAAAGCTGGAAGAGAAATGGGTAGCAGCACAAGTAGCCGCAGGTGGAACTTTCTGTTTACAAGGGCTAACGTGAATCCGCAAAGAAGCGAGGGACAGCCACGCTTCCTCTTGCAGCCCGTGCCGTGTGCACAGCAGCTCGGTGCTCTGCGCCTTCGTTGTGCCGGAGTCGAAGCGGTGTCTACTTGTCGCCCAGAGAGCGCGGTGCCGGCAGAGAAATGCTCCAGGCTGCTGCCTCTGCCCAAACACGCCTGGGCTCTGCACTTTCTCGCTCAGCGCTAGGGAGCAGCACATTCGCTCTGCCTTGCAGCCTGAATCTGAAGGGAAAGCTTCTCAGCTAAGTCTCGCCCAGAGAACAGTTGTAGGTCAACGAGCTTCCCCGGAGCTTAGCCTCGTCGCGTGCAAACCTGTATTTGCAGCACATCCTAGTGCTAGCCCTCTTTCCTTTACAGCCTGCACAGCGCGCAGTGCACAGATCGCGGTGCTCTCTGCACCTGCCTTCCCACTTGCCAGTACCACCGCCAAGCTTACAGCCTTGCAGGGAGCCAAGAGGCCGATAGGCGTCTCGCCCAGAAGAACGTGCCAGGACGAAAAGATGCTCTTCCTTTCTCCTGCTCCTTGCCCGAATTGCGGTGCTGTGCTGAAAGTCTTGCGCAGCGAAAAGCTACTGCAGCAAGTGTTTCTCTCCTGACGCAGTTCGCTGAGCGAGAGCTCCACGGACAGCTTGGACTCGGTGAAACAGCAAGAAAATGCTTGTAGTACGTCGAGCTGAAGGGAAATCCCTGCACAGGCACACTGTGGCTGCGTGCAGTACTCACGCTGAAGAGCGGCAAAGCTCCAAGCCACGGCTGGGCTTCGCTTCTGTCCAGAGCACAGAAGGCGAAGAAGCAAGCAGCTGGGCACCGGGCTCGTGTAGTCCGGGGAGCGAATCTCACATGTCCAGCCAAGAGCTGCTTCACAAGCACATTCAGCTGAGAATGCAAGGGCTGCTTCAGGAAGGAAGGCGCAGCCCTTGCACTCCTGGACACAAGCTGGCCAGAAGCAGGTTCTTAAACCTTCCGTGCTACAGAGTGCATGCACCTTGAGCACAGGCAGAAGGACGCGTCCAGAAAGAAGGCGTTCTTCAAGTACCCCCCCTCCTCCAGGCAGCCTTGAAACTGAGCACAACACACTGCGCCTCGGCAGCTTCCTTCTCCCATAGACCGACCGTCCCCTTCTTCACTCTCGCACCTCCCTTGCCCACTTGCAGCAGCTGCTGCCAAAGAAAAAGGCTCCAGCAGTCAAAGCCTCTGCTGGGCTGCACTTTCATTTCCCCTTGCCTCACGTCAAAGCAGCAGCAACTCTCCGCTGCACTCTGTATTTCCAGTCCCCGCTGCATCTACCACTGTCATCTCGGCATCTCCAAGCATAAAGCTGGGCACAATGCTTTCCAGGGAAAGCTGGAAGAGAAATAGGTAGCAGCACAAGTAGCCGCAGGTGGAACTTTCTGTTTTCAAGTGCTAACGTGAATCCGCACACAAGCGAGGGACAGCCACGCTTCCTCTTGCAGCCCGTGCCGTGTGCACAGCAGCTCGGTGCTCTGCGCCTTCGTTGTGCCGGAGTCGAAGCGGTGTCTACTTGTCGCCCAGAGAGCGCGGTGCCGGCAGAGAAATGCTCCGGGCTGCTGCCTCTGCACCAAACACGCCTGGGCTCTGCACTTTCTCGCTCAGCGCTAGGGAGCAGCACATTCGCTCTGCCTTGCAGCCTGAATCTGAAGGGAAAGCTTCTCAGCTAAGTCTCGCCCAGAGAACAGTTGTAGGTCAACGAGCTTCCCCGGAGCTTAGCCTCGACGCCTGGGAACCTGTATTTGCAGCACATCCTAGTGCTAGCCCTCTTTCCTTTACAGCCTGCACAGCGCGCAGTGCACAGATCGCGGTGCTCTCTGCACCTGCCTTCCCACTTGCCAGTACCACCGCCAAGCTTACAGCCTTGCAGGGAGCCAAGAGGCCGATAGGCGTGTCGCCCAGAAGAACGTGCCAGGACGAAAAGATGCTCTTCCTTTCTCCTGCTCCTTGCCCGAATTGGGGTGCTGTGCTGAAAGTCTTGCGCAGCGAAAAGCTACTGCAGCGAGTGTTTCTCTCCTGACGCAGTTCGCTGAGCGAGAGCTCCACGGACAGCTTGGACTCGGTGAAACAGCAAGAAAATGCTTGTAGTACGTCGAGCTGAGGAAAATCCCTGCACAGCACACTGTGGCTGCGTGCAGTACTCACGCTGAAGAGCGGCAAAGCTCCAAGCCATGGCTGGGCTTCACTTCTGTCCAGAGCACAGAAGGCGAAGAAGCAAGCAGCTGGGCACCGGGCTCGTGTAGTCCGGGGAGCGAATCTCACATGTCCAGCCAAGAGCTGCTTCACAAGCAGCTGCAGCTGAGAATGCAAGGGCTGCTTCAGGAAGGAAGGCGCAGCCCTTGCACTCCTGGACACAAGCTGGCCAGAAGCAGGTTCTTAAACCTTCCGTGCTACAGAGTGCATGCACCTTGAGCACAGGCAGAAGGACGCGTCCAGAAAGAAGGCGTTCTTCAAGTACCCCCCCTCCTCCAGGCAGCCTTGAAACTGAGCACAACACACTGCGCCTCGGCAGCTTCCTTCTCCCATAGACCGACCGTCCCCTTCTTCACTCTCGCACCTCCCTTGCCCACTTGCAGCAGCTGCTGCCAAAGAAAAAGGCTCCAGCAGTCAAAGCCTCTGCTGGGCTGCACTTTCATTTCCCCTTGCCTCACGTCAAAGCAGCAGCAACTCTCCGCTGCACTCTGTATTTCCAGTCTCCGCTGCATCTACCACTGTCATCTCGGCATCTCCAAGCATAAAGCTGGGCACAATTCTTTCCAGGGAAAGCTGGAAGAGAAATGGGTAGCAGCACAAGTAGCCGCAGGTGGAACTTTCTGTTTACAAGGGCTAACGTGAATCCGCAAAGAAGCGAGGGACAGCCACGCTTCCTCTTGCAGCCCGTGCCGTGTGCACAGCAGCTCGGTGCTCTGCGCCTTCGTTGTGCCGGAGTCGAAGCGGTGTCTACTTGTCGCCCAGAGAGCGCGGTGCCGGCAGAGAAATGCTCCAGGCTGCTGCCTCTGCCCAAACACGCCTGGGCTCTGCACTTTCTCGCTCAGCGCTAGGGAGCAGCACATTCGCTCTGCCTTGCAGCCTGAATCTGAAGGGAAAGCTTCTCAGCTAAGTCTCGCCCAGAGAACAGTTGTAGGTCAACGAGCTTCCCCGGAGCTTAGCCTCGACGCCTGGGAACCTGTATTTGCAGCACATCCTAGTGCTAGCCCTCTTTCCTTTACAGCCTGCACAGCGCGCAGTGCACAGATCGCGGTGCTCTCTGCACCTGCCTTCCCACTTGCCAGTACCACCGCCAAGCTTACAGCCTTGCAGGGAGCCAAGAGGCCGATAGGCGTCTCGCCCAGAAGAACGTGCCAGGACGAAAAGATGCTCTTCCTTTCTCCTGCTCCTTGCCCGAATTGCGGTGCTGTGCTGAAAGTCTTGCGCAGCGAAAAGCTACTGCAGCAAGTGTTTCTCTCCTGACGCAGTTCGCTGAGCGAGAGCTCCACGGACAGCTTGGACTCGGTGAAACAGCAAGAAAATGCTTGTAGTACGTCGAGCTGAAGGGAAATCCCTGCACAGGCACACTGTGGCTGCGTGCAGTACTCACGCTGAAGAGCGGCAAAGCTCCAAGCCACGGCTGGGCTTCGCTTCTGTCCAGAGCACAGAAGGCGAAGAAGCAAGCAGCTGGGCACCGGGCTCGTGTAGTCCGGGGAGCGAATCTCACATGTCCAGCCAAGAGCTGCTTCACAAGCAGCTGCAGCTGAGAATGCAAGGGCTGCTTCAGGAAGGAAGGCGCAGCCCTTGCACTCCTGGACACAAGCTGGCCAGAAGCAGGTTCTTAAACCTTCCGTGCTACAGAGTGCATGCACCTTGAGCACAGGCAGAAGGACGCGTCCAGAAAGAAGGCGTTCTTCAAGTACCCCCCCTCCTCCAGGCAGCCTTGAAACTGAGCACAACACACTGCGCCTCGGCAGCTTCCTTCTCCCATAGACCGACCGTCCCCTTCTTCACTCTCGCACCTCCCTTGCCCACTTGCAGCAGCTGCTGCCAAAGAAAAAGGCTCCAGCAGTCAAAGCCTCTGCTGGGCTGCACTTTCATTTCCCCTTGCCTCACGTCAAAGCAGCAGCAACTCTCCGCTGCACTCTGTATTTCCAGTCCCCGCTGCATCTACCACTGTCATCTCGGCATCTCCAAGCATAAAGCTGGGCACAATGCTTTCCAGGGAAAGCTGGAAGAGAAATAGGTAGCAGCACAAGTAGCCGCAGGTGGAACTTTCTGTTTTCAAGTGCTAACGTGAATCCGCACACAAGCGAGGGACAGCCACGCTTCCTCTTGCAGCCCGTGCCGTGTGCACAGCAGCTCGGTGCTCTGCGCCTTCGTTGTGCCGGAGTCGAAGCGGTGTCTACTTGTCGCCCAGAGAGCGCGGTGCCGGCAGAGAAATGCTCCGGGCTGCTGCCTCTGCACCAAACACGCCTGGGCTCTGCACTTTCTCGCTCAGCGCTAGGGAGCAGCACATTCGCTCTGCCTTGCAGCCTGAATCTGAAGGGAAAGCTTCTCAGCTACGTCTCGCCCAGAGAACAGTTGTAGGTCAACGAGCTTCCCCGGAGCTTAGCCTCGACGCCTGGGAACCTGTATTTGCAGCACATCCTAGTGCTAGCCCTCTTTCCTTTACAGCCTGCACAGCGCGCAGTGCACAGATCGCGGTGCTCTCTGCACCTGCCTTCCCACTTGCCAGTACCACCGCCAAGCTTACAGCCTTGCAGGGAGCCAAGAGGCCGATAGGCGTCTCGCCCAGAAGAACGTGCCAGGACGAAAAGATGCTCTTCCTTTCTCCTGCTCCTTGCCCGAATTGCGGTGCTGTGCTGAAAGTCTTGCGCAGCGAAAAGCTACTGCAGCAAGTGTTTCTCTCCTGACGCAGTTCGCTGAGCGAGAGCTCCACGGACAGCTTGGACTCGGTGAAACAGCAAGAAAATGCTTGTAGTACGTCGAGCTGAAGGGAAATCCCTGCACAGGCACACTGTGGCTGCGTGCAGTACTCACGCTGAAGAGCGGCAAAGCTCCAAGCCACGGCTGGGCTTCGCTTCTGTCCAGAGCACAGAAGGCGAAGAAGCAAGCAGCTGGGCACCGGGCTCGTGTAGTCCGGGGAGCGAATCTCACATGTCCAGCCAAGAGCTGCTTCACAAGCAGCTGCAGCTGAGAATGCAAGGGCTGCTTCAGGAAGGAAGGCGCAGCCCTTGCACTCCTGGACACAAGCTGGCCAGAAGCAGGTTCTTAAACCTTCCGTGCTACAGAGTGCATGCACCTTGAGCACAGGCAGAAGGACGCGTCCAGAAAGAAGGCGTTCTTCAAGTACCCCCCCTCCTCCAGGCAGCCTTGAAACTGAGCACAACACACTGCGCCTCGGCAGCTTCCTTCTCCCATAGACCGACCGTCCCCTTCTTCACTCTCGCACCTCCCTTGCCCACTTGCAGCAGCTGCTGCCAAAGAAAAAGGCTCCAGCAGTCAAAGCCTCTGCTGGGCTGCACTTTCATTTCCCCTTGCCTCACGTCAAAGCAGCAGCAACTCTCCGCTGCACTCTGTATTTCCAGTCCCCGCTGCATCTACCACTGTCATCTCGGCATCTCCAAGCATAAAGCTGGGCACAATGCTTTCCAGGGAAAGCTGGAAGAGAAATAGGTAGCAGCACAAGTAGCCGCAGGTGGAACTTTCTGTTTTCAAGTGCTAACGTGAATCCGCACACAAGCGAGGGACAGCCACGCTTCCTCTTGCAGCCCGTGCCGTGTGCACAGCAGCTCGGTGCTCTGCGCCTTCGTTGTGCCGGAGTCGAAGCGGTGTCTACTTGTCGCCCAGAGAGCGCGGTGCCGGCAGAGAAATGCTCCGGGCTGCTGCCTCTGCACCAAACACGCCTGGGCTCTGCACTTTCTCGCTCAGCGCTAGGGAGCAGCACATTCGCTCTGCCTTGCAGCCTGAATCTGAAGGGAAAGCTTCTCAGCTAAGTCTCGCCCAGAGAACAGTTGTAGGTCAACGAGCTTCCCCGGAGCTTAGCCTCGACGCCTGGGAACCTGTATTTGCAGCACATCCTAGTGCTAGCCCTCTTTCCTTTACAGCCTGCACAGCGCGCAGTGCACAGATCGCGGTGCTCTCTGCACCTGCCTTCCCACTTGCCAGTACCACCGCCAAGCTTACAGCCTTGCAGGGAGCCAAGAGGCCGATAGGCGTCTCGCCCAGAAGAACGTGCCAGGACGAAAAGATGCTCTTCCTTTCTCCTGCTCCTTGCCCGAATTGGGGTGCTGTGCTGAAAGTCTTGCGCAGCGAAAAGCTACTGCAGCGAGTGTTTCTCTCCTGACGCAGTTCGCTGAGCGAGAGCTCCACGGACAGCTTGGACTCGGTGAAACAGCAAGAAAATGCTTGTAGTACGTCGAGCTGAGGAAAATCCCTGCACAGCACACTGTGGCTGCGTGCAGTACTCACGCTGAAGAGCGGCAAAGCTCCAAGCCATGGCTGGGCTTCACTTCTGTCCAGAGCACAGAAGGCGAAGAAGCAAGCAGCTGGGCACCGGGCTCGTGTAGTCCGGGGAGCGAATCTCACATGTCCAGCCAAGAGCTGCTTCACAAGCAGCTGCAGCTGAGAATGCAAGGGCTGCTTCAGGAAGGAAGGCGCAGCCCTTGCACTCCTGGACACAAGCTGGCCAGAAGCAGGTTCTTAAACCTTCCGTGCTACAGAGTGCATGCACCTTGAGCACAGGCAGAAGGACGCGTCCAGAAAGAAGGCGTTCTTCAAGTACCCCCCCTCCTCCAGGCAGCCTTGAAACTGAGCACAACACACTGCGCCTCGGCAGCTTCCTTCTCCCATAGACCGACCGTCCCCTTCTTCACTCTCGCACCTCCCTTGCCCACTTGCAGCAGCTGCTGCCAAAGAAAAAGGCTCCAGCAGTCAAAGCCTCTGCTGGGCTGCACTTTCATTTCCCCTTGCCTCACGTCAAAGCAGCAGCAACTCTCCGCTGCACTCTGTATTTCCAGTCTCCGCTGCATCTACCACTGTCATCTCGGCATCTCCAAGCATAAAGCTGGGCACAATTCTTTCCAGGGAAAGCTGGAAGAGAAATGGGTAGCAGCACAAGTAGCCGCAGGTGGAACTTTCTGTTTACAAGGGCTAACGTGAATCCGCAAAGAAGCGAGGGACAGCCACGCTTCCTCTTGCAGCCCGTGCCGTGTGCACAGCAGCTCGGTGCTCTGCGCCTTCGTTGTGCCGGAGTCGAAGCGGTGTCTACTTGTCGCCCAGAGAGCGCGGTGCCGGCAGAGAAATGCTCCAGGCTGCTGCCTCTGCCCAAACACGCCTGGGCTCTGCACTTTCTCGCTCAGCGCTAGGGAGCAGCACATTCGCTCTGCCTTGCAGCCTGAATCTGAAGGGAAAGCTTCTCAGCTAAGTCTCGCCCAGAGAACAGTTGTAGGTCAACGAGCTTCCCCGGAGCTTAGCCTCGACGCCTGGGAACCTGTATTTGCAGCACATCCTAGTGCTAGCCCTCTTTCCTTTACAGCCTGCACAGCGCGCAGTGCACAGATCGCGGTGCTCTCTGCACCTGCCTTCCCACTTGCCAGTACCACCGCCAAGCTTACAGCCTTGCAGGGAGCCAAGAGGCCGATAGGCGTCTCGCCCAGAAGAACGTGCCAGGACGAAAAGATGCTCTTCCTTTCTCCTGCTCCTTGCCCGAATTGCGGTGCTGTGCTGAAAGTCTTGCGCAGCGAAAAGCTACTGCAGCAAGTGTTTCTCTCCTGACGCAGTTCGCTGAGCGAGAGCTCCACGGACAGCTTGGACTCGGTGAAACAGCAAGAAAATGCTTGTAGTACGTCGAGCTGAAGGGAAATCCCTGCACAGGCACACTGTGGCTGCGTGCAGTACTCACGCTGAAGAGCGGCAAAGCTCCAAGCCACGGCTGGGCTTCGCTTCTGTCCAGAGCACAGAAGGCGAAGAAGCAAGCAGCTGGGCACCGGGCTCGTGTAGTCCGGGGAGCGAATCTCACATGTCCAGCCAAGAGCTGCTTCACAAGCAGCTGCAGCTGAGAATGCAAGGGCTGCTTCAGGAAGGAAGGCGCAGCCCTTGCACTCCTGGACACAAGCTGGCCAGAAGCAGGTTCTTAAACCTTCCGTGCTACAGAGTGCATGCACCTTGAGCACAGGCAGAAGGACGCGTCCAGAAAGAAGGCGTTCTTCAAGTACCCCCCCTCCTCCAGGCAGCCTTGAAACTGAGCACAACACACTGCGCCTCGGCAGCTTCCTTCTCCCATAGACCGACCGTCCCCTTCTTCACTCTCGCACCTCCCTTGCCCACTTGCAGCAGCTGCTGCCAAAGAAAAAGGCTCCAGCAGTCAAAGCCTCTGCTGGGCTGCACTTTCATTTCCCCTTGCCTCACGTCAAAGCAGCAGCAACTCTCCGCTGCACTCTGTATTTCCAGTCCCCGCTGCATCTACCACTGTCATCTCGGCATCTCCAAGCATAAAGCTGGGCACAATGCTTTCCAGGGAAAGCTGGAAGAGAAATAGGTAGCAGCACAAGTAGCCGCAGGTGGAACTTTCTGTTTTCAAGTGCTAACGTGAATCCGCACACAAGCGAGGGACAGCCACGCTTCCTCTTGCAGCCCGTGCCGTGTGCACAGCAGCTCGGTGCTCTGCGCCTTCGTTGTGCCGGAGTCGAAGCGGTGTCTACTTGTCGCCCAGAGAGCGCGGTGCCGGCAGAGAAATGCTCCGGGCTGCTGCCTCTGCACCAAACACGCCTGGGCTCTGCACTTTCTCGCTCAGCGCTAGGGAGCAGCACATTCGCTCTGCCTTGCAGCCTGAATCTGAAGGGAAAGCTTCTCAGCTACGTCTCGCCCAGAGAACAGTTGTAGGTCAACGAGCTTCCCCGGAGCTTAGCCTCGACGCCTGGGAACCTGTATTTGCAGCACATCCTAGTGCTAGCCCTCTTTCCTTTACAGCCTGCACAGCGCGCAGTGCACAGATCGCGGTGCTCTCTGCACCTGCCTTCCCACTTGCCAGTACCACCGCCAAGCTTACAGCCTTGCAGGGAGCCAAGAGGCCGATAGGCGTCTCGCCCAGAAGAACGTGCCAGGACGAAAAGATGCTCTTCCTTTCTCCTGCTCCTTGCCCGAATTGCGGTGCTGTGCTGAAAGTCTTGCGCAGCGAAAAGCTACTGCAGCAAGTGTTTCTCTCCTGACGCAGTTCGCTGAGCGAGAGCTCCACGGACAGCTTGGACTCGGTGAAACAGCAAGAAAATGCTTGTAGTACGTCGAGCTGAAGGGAAATCCCTGCACAGGCACACTGTGGCTGCGTGCAGTACTCACGCTGAAGAGCGGCAAAGCTCCAAGCCACGGCTGGGCTTCGCTTCTGTCCAGAGCACAGAAGGCGAAGAAGCAAGCAGCTGGGCACCGGGCTCGTGTAGTCCGGGGAGCGAATCTCACATGTCCAGCCAAGAGCTGCTTCACAAGCACATTCAGCTGAGAATGCAAGGGCTGCTTCAGGAAGGAAGGCGCAGCCCTTGCACTCCTGGACACAAGCTGGCCAGAAGCAGGTTCTTAAACCTTCCGTGCTACAGAGTGCATGCACCTTGAGCACAGGCAGAAGGACGCGTCCAGAAAGAAGGCGTTCTTCAAGTACCCCCCCTCCTCCAGGCAGCCTTGAAACTGAGCACAACACACTGCGCCTCGGCAGCTTCCTTCTCCCATAGACCGACCGTCCCCTTCTTCACTCTCGCACCTCCCTTGCCCACTTGCAGCAGCTGCTGCCAAAGAAAAAGGCTCCAGCAGTCAAAGCCTCTGCTGGGCTGCACTTTCATTTCCCCTTGCCTCACGTCAAAGCAGCAGCAACTCTCCGCTGCACTCTGTATTTCCAGTCCCCGCTGCATCTACCACTGTCATCTCGGCATCTCCAAGCATAAAGCTGGGCACAATGCTTTCCAGGGAAAGCTGGAAGAGAAATAGGTAGCAGCACAAGTAGCCGCAGGTGGAACTTTCTGTTTTCAAGTGCTAACGTGAATCCGCACACAAGCGAGGGACAGCCACGCTTCCTCTTGCAGCCCGTGCCGTGTGCACAGCAGCTCGGTGCTCTGCGCCTTCGTTGTGCCGGAGTCGAAGCGGTGTCTACTTGTCGCCCAGAGAGCGCGGTGCCGGCAGAGAAATGCTCCGGGCTGCTGCCTCTGCACCAAACACGCCTGGGCTCTGCACTTTCTCGCTCAGCGCTAGGGAGCAGCACATTCGCTCTGCCTTGCAGCCTGAATCTGAAGGGAAAGCTTCTCAGCTAAGTCTCGCCCAGAGAACAGTTGTAGGTCAACGAGCTTCCCCGGAGCTTAGCCTCGACGCCTGGGAACCTGTATTTGCAGCACATCCTAGTGCTAGCCCTCTTTCCTTTACAGCCTGCACAGCGCGCAGTGCACAGATCGCGGTGCTCTCTGCACCTGCCTTCCCACTTGCCAGTACCACCGCCAAGCTTACAGCCTTGCAGGGAGCCAAGAGGCCGATAGGCGTCTCGCCCAGAAGAACGTGCCAGGACGAAAAGATGCTCTTCCTTTCTCCTGCTCCTTGCCCGAATTGGGGTGCTGTGCTGAAAGTCTTGCGCAGCGAAAAGCTACTGCAGCGAGTGTTTCTCTCCTGACGCAGTTCGCTGAGCGAGAGCTCCACGGACAGCTTGGACTCGGTGAAACAGCAAGAAAATGCTTGTAGTACGTCGAGCTGAGGAAAATCCCTGCACAGCACACTGTGGCTGCGTGCAGTACTCACGCTGAAGAGCGGCAAAGCTCCAAGCCATGGCTGGGCTTCACTTCTGTCCAGAGCACAGAAGGCGAAGAAGCAAGCAGCTGGGCACCGGGCTCGTGTAGTCCGGGGAGCGAATCTCACATGTCCAGCCAAGAGCTGCTTCACAAGCAGCTGCAGCTGAGAATGCAAGGGCTGCTTCAGGAAGGAAGGCGCAGCCCTTGCACTCCTGGACACAAGCTGGCCAGAAGCAGGTTCTTAAACCTTCCGTGCTACAGAGTGCATGCACCTTGAGCACAGGCAGAAGGACGCGTCCAGAAAGAAGGCGTTCTTCAAGTACCCCCCCTCCTCCAGGCAGCCTTGAAACTGAGCACAACACACTGCGCCTCGGCAGCTTCCTTCTCCCATAGACCGACCGTCCCCTTCTTCACTCTCGCACCTCCCTTGCCCACTTGCAGCAGCTGCTGCCAAAGAAAAAGGCTCCAGCAGTCAAAGCCTCTGCTGGGCTGCACTTTCATTTCCCCTTGCCTCACGTCAAAGCAGCAGCAACTCTCCGCTGCACTCTGTATTTCCAGTCTCCGCTGCATCTACCACTGTCATCTCGGCATCTCCAAGCATAAAGCTGGGCACAATTCTTTCCAGGGAAAGCTGGAAGAGAAATGGGTAGCAGCACAAGTAGCCGCAGGTGGAACTTTCTGTTTACAAGGGCTAACGTGAATCCGCAAAGAAGCGAGGGACAGCCACGCTTCCTCTTGCAGCCCGTGCCGTGTGCACAGCAGCTCGGTGCTCTGCGCCTTCGTTGTGCCGGAGTCGAAGCGGTGTCTACTTGTCGCCCAGAGAGCGCGGTGCCGGCAGAGAAATGCTCCAGGCTGCTGCCTCTGCCCAAACACGCCTGGGCTCTGCACTTTCTCGCTCAGCGCTAGGGAGCAGCACATTCGCTCTGCCTTGCAGCCTGAATCTGAAGGGAAAGCTTCTCAGCTAAGTCTCGCCCAGAGAACAGTTGTAGGTCAACGAGCTTCCCCGGAGCTTAGCCTCGTCGCGTGCAAACCTGTATTTGCAGCACATCCTAGTGCTAGCCCTCTTTCCTTTACAGCCTGCACAGCGCGCAGTGCACAGATCGCGGTGCTCTCTGCACCTGCCTTCCCACTTGCCAGTACCACCGCCAAGCTTACAGCCTTGCAGGGAGCCAAGAGGCCGATAGGCGTGTCGCCCAGAAGAACGTGCCAGGACGAAAAGATGCTCTTCCTTTCTCCTGCTCCTTGCCCGAATTGCGGTGCTGTGCTGAAAGTCTTGCGCAGCGAAAAGCTACTGCAGCAAGTGTTTCTCTCCTGACGCAGTTCGCTGAGCGAGAGCTCCACGGACAGCTTGGACTCGGTGAAACAGCAAGAAAATGCTTGTAGTACGTCGAGCTGAAGGGAAATCCCTGCACAGGCACACTGTGGCTGCGTGCAGTACTCACGCTGAAGAGCGGCAAAGCTCCAAGCCACGGCTGGGCTTCGCTTCTGTCCAGAGCACAGAAGGCGAAGAAGCAAGCAGCTGGGCACCGGGCTCGTGTAGTCCGGGGAGCGAATCTCACATGTCCAGCCAAGAGCTGCTTCACAAGCAGCTGCAGCTGAGAATGCAAGGGCTGCTTCAGGAAGGAAGGCGCAGCCCTTGCACTCCTGGACACAAGCTGGCCAGAAGCAGGTTCTTAAACCTTCCGTGCTACAGAGTGCATGCACCTTGAGCACAGGCAGAAGGACGCGTCCAGAAAGAAGGCGTTCTTCAAGTACCCCCCCTCCTCCAGGCAGCCTTGAAACTGAGCACAACACACTGCGCCTCGGCAGCTTCCTTCTCCCATAGACCGACCGTCCCCTTCTTCACTCTCGCACCTCCCTTGCCCACTTGCAGCAGCTGCTGCCAAAGAAAAAGGCTCCAGCAGTCAAAGCCTCTGCTGGGCTGCACTTTCATTTCCCCTTGCCTCACGTCAAAGCAGCAGCAACTCTCCACTGCACTCTGTATTTCCAGTCCCCGCTGCATCTACCACTGTCATCTCGGCATCTCCAAGCATAAAGCTGGGCACAATGCTTTCCAGGGAAAGCTGGAAGAGAAATAGGTAGCAGCACAAGTAGCCGCAGGTGGAACTTTCTGTTTTCAAGTGCTAACGTGAATCCGCACACAAGCGAGGGACAGCCACGCTTCCTCTTGCAGCCCGTGCCGTGTGCACAGCAGCTCGGTGCTCTGCGCCTTCGTTGTGCCGGAGTCGAAGCGGTGTCTACTTGTCGCCCAGAGAGCGCGGTGCCGGCAGAGAAATGCTCCGGGCTGCTGCCTCTGCACCAAACACGCCTGGGCTCTGCACTTTCTCGCTCAGCGCTAGGGAGCAGCACATTCGCTCTGCCTTGCAGCCTGAATCTGAAGGGAAAGCTTCTCAGCTACGTCTCGCCCAGAGAACAGTTGTAGGTCAACGAGCTTCCCCGGAGCTTAGCCTCGACGCCTGGGAACCTGTATTTGCAGCACATCCTAGTGCTAGCCCTCTTTCCTTTACAGCCTGCACAGCGCGCAGTGCACAGATCGCGGTGCTCTCTGCACCTGCCTTCCCACTTGCCAGTACCACCGCCAAGCTTACAGCCTTGCAGGGAGCCAAGAGGCCGATAGGCGTCTCGCCCAGAAGAACGTGCCAGGACGAAAAGATGCTCTTCCTTTCTCCTGCTCCTTGCCCGAATTGCGGTGCTGTGCTGAAAGTCTTGCGCAGCGAAAAGCTACTGCAGCAAGTGTTTCTCTCCTGACGCAGTTCGCTGAGCGAGAGCTCCACGGACAGCTTGGACTCGGTGAAACAGCAAGAAAATGCTTGTAGTACGTCGAGCTGAAGGGAAATCCCTGCACAGGCACACTGTGGCTGCGTGCAGTACTCACGCTGAAGAGCGGCAAAGCTCCAAGCCACGGCTGGGCTTCGCTTCTGTCCAGAGCACAGAAGGCGAAGAAGCAAGCAGCTGGGCACCGGGCTCGTGTAGTCCGGGGAGCGAATCTCACATGTCCAGCCAAGAGCTGCTTCACAAGCAGCTGCAGCTGAGAATGCAAGGGCTGCTTCAGGAAGGAAGGCGCAGCCCTTGCACTCCTGGACACAAGCTGGCCAGAAGCAGGTTCTTAAACCTTCCGTGCTACAGAGTGCATGCACCTTGAGCACAGGCAGAAGGACGCGTCCAGAAAGAAGGCGTTCTTCAAGTACCCCCCCTCCTCCAGGCAGCCTTGAAACTGAGCACAACACACTGCGCCTCGGCAGCTTCCTTCTCCCATAGACCGACCGTCCCCTTCTTCACTCTCGCACCTCCCTTGCCCACTTGCAGCAGCTGCTGCCAAAGAAAAAGGCTCCAGCAGTCAAAGCCTCTGCTGGGCTGCACTTTCATTTCCCCTTGCCTCACGTCAAAGCAGCAGCAACTCTCCGCTGCACTCTGTATTTCCAGTCCCCGCTGCATCTACCACTGTCATCTCGGCATCTCCAAGCATAAAGCTGGGCACAATTCTTTCCAGGGAAAGCTGGAAGAGAAATAGGTAGCAGCACAAGTAGCCGCAGGTGGAACTTTCTGTTTTCAAGTGCTAACGTGAATCCGCACACAAGCGAGGGACAGCCACGCTTCCTCTTGCAGCCCGTGCCGTGTGCACAGCAGCTCGGTGCTCTGCGCCTTCGTTGTGCCGGAGTCGAAGCGGTGTCTACTTGTCGCCCAGAGAGCGCGGTGCCGGCAGAGAAATGCTCCGGGCTGCTGCCTCTGCACCAAACACGCCTGGGCTCTGCACTTTCTCGCTCAGCGCTAGGGAGCAGCACATTCGCTCTGCCTTGCAGCCTGAATCTGAAGGGAAAGCTTCTCAGCTAAGTCTCGCCCAGAGAACAGTTGTAGGTCAACGAGCTTCCCCGGAGCTTAGCCTCGTCGCGTGCAAACCTGTATTTGCAGCACATCCTAGTGCTAGCCCTCTTTCCTTTACAGCCTGCACAGCGCGCAGTGCACAGATCGCGGTGCTCTCTGCACCTGCCTTCCCACTTGCCAGTACCACCGCCAAGCTTACAGCCTTGCAGGGAGCCAAGAGGCCGATAGGCGTGTCGCCCAGAAGAACGTGCCAGGACGAAAAGATGCTCTTCCTTTCTCCTGCTCCTTGCCCGAATTGCGGTGCTGTGCTGAAAGTCTTGCGCAGCGAAAAGCTACTGCAGCAAGTGTTTCTCTCCTGACGCAGTTCGCTGAGCGAGAGCTCCACGGACAGCTTGGACTCGGTGAAACAGCAAGAAAATGCTTGTAGTACGTCGAGCTGAAGGGAAATCCCTGCACAGGCACACTGTGGCTGCGTGCAGTACTCACGCTGAAGAGCGGCAAAGCTCCAAGCCACGGCTGGGCTTCGCTTCTGTCCAGAGCACAGAAGGCGAAGAAGCAAGCAGCTGGGCACCGGGCTCGTGTAGTCCGGGGAGCGAATCTCACATGTCCAGCCAAGAGCTGCTTCACAAGCACATTCAGCTGAGAATGCAAGGGCTGCTTCAGGAAGGAAGGCGCAGCCCTTGCACTCCTGGACACAAGCTGGCCAGAAGCAGGTTCTTAAACCTTCCGTGCTACAGAGTGCATGCACCTTGAGCACAGGCAGAAGGACGCGTCCAGAAAGAAGGCGTTCTTCAAGTACCCCCCCTCCTCCAGGCAGCCTTGAAACTGAGCACAACACACTGCGCCTCGGCAGCTTCCTTCTCCCATAGACCGACCGTCCCCTTCTTCACTCTCGCACCTCCCTTGCCCACTTGCAGCAGCTGCTGCCAAAGAAAAAGGCTCCAGCAGTCAAAGCCTCTGCTGGGCTGCACTTTCATTTCCCCTTGCCTCACGTCAAAGCAGCAGCAACTCTCCGCTGCACTCTGTATTTCCAGTCCCCGCTGCATCTACCACTGTCATCTCGGCATCTCCAAGCATAAAGCTGGGCACAATGCTTTCCAGGGAAAGCTGGAAGAGAAATAGGTAGCAGCACAAGTAGCCGCAGGTGGAACTTTCTGTTTTCAAGTGCTAACGTGAATCCGCACACAAGCGAGGGACAGCCACGCTTCCTCTTGCAGCCCGTGCCGTGTGCACAGCAGCTCGGTGCTCTGCGCCTTCGTTGTGCCGGAGTCGAAGCGGTGTCTACTTGTCGCCCAGAGAGCGCGGTGCCGGCAGAGAAATGCTCCGGGCTGCTGCCTCTGCACCAAACACGCCTGGGCTCTGCACTTTCTCGCTCAGCGCTAGGGAGCAGCACATTCGCTCTGCCTTGCAGCCTGAATCTGAAGGGAAAGCTTCTCAGCTACGTCTCGCCCAGAGAACAGTTGTAGGTCAACGAGCTTCCCCGGAGCTTAGCCTCGACGCCTGGGAACCTGTATTTGCAGCACATCCTAGTGCTAGCCCTCTTTCCTTTACAGCCTGCACAGCGCGCAGTGCACAGATCGCGGTGCTCTCTGCACCTGCCTTCCCACTTGCCAGTACCACCGCCAAGCTTACAGCCTTGCAGGGAGCCAAGAGGCCGATAGGCGTCTCGCCCAGAAGAACGTGCCAGGACGAAAAGATGCTCTTCCTTTCTCCTGCTCCTTGCCCGAATTGCGGTGCTGTGCTGAAAGTCTTGCGCAGCGAAAAGCTACTGCAGCAAGTGTTTCTCTCCTGACGCAGTTCGCTGAGCGAGAGCTCCACGGACAGCTTGGACTCGGTGAAACAGCAAGAAAATGCTTGTAGTACGTCGAGCTGAAGGGAAATCCCTGCACAGGCACACTGTGGCTGCGTGCAGTACTCACGCTGAAGAGCGGCAAAGCTCCAAGCCACGGCTGGGCTTCGCTTCTGTCCAGAGCACAGAAGGCGAAGAAGCAAGCAGCTGGGCACCGGGCTCGTGTAGTCCGGGGAGCGAATCTCACATGTCCAGCCAAGAGCTGCTTCACAAGCAGCTGCAGCTGAGAATGCAAGGGCTGCTTCAGGAAGGAAGGCGCAGCCCTTGCACTCCTGGACACAAGCTGGCCAGAAGCAGGTTCTTAAACCTTCCGTGCTACAGAGTGCATGCACCTTGAGCACAGGCAGAAGGACGCGTCCAGAAAGAAGGCGTTCTTCAAGTACCCCCCCTCCTCCAGGCAGCCTTGAAACTGAGCACAACACACTGCGCCTCGGCAGCTTCCTTCTCCCATAGACCGACCGTCCCCTTCTTCACTCTCGCACCTCCCTTGCCCACTTGCAGCAGCTGCTGCCAAAGAAAAAGGCTCCAGCAGTCAAAGCCTCTGCTGGGCTGCACTTTCATTTCCCCTTGCCTCACGTCAAAGCAGCAGCAACTCTCCGCTGCACTCTGTATTTCCAGTCCCCGCTGCATCTACCACTGTCATCTCGGCATCTCCAAGCATAAAGCTGGGCACAATGCTTTCCAGGGAAAGCTGGAAGAGAAATAGGTAGCAGCACAAGTAGCCGCAGGTGGAACTTTCTGTTTTCAAGTGCTAACGTGAATCCGCACACAAGCGAGGGACAGCCACGCTTCCTCTTGCAGCCCGTGCCGTGTGCACAGCAGCTCGGTGCTCTGCGCCTTCGTTGTGCCGGAGTCGAAGCGGTGTCTACTTGTCGCCCAGAGAGCGCGGTGCCGGCAGAGAAATGCTCCGGGCTGCTGCCTCTGCACCAAACACGCCTGGGCTCTGCACTTTCTCGCTCAGCGCTAGGGAGCAGCACATTCGCTCTGCCTTGCAGCCTGAATCTGAAGGGAAAGCTTCTCAGCTAAGTCTCGCCCAGAGAACAGTTGTAGGTCAACGAGCTTCCCCGGAGCTTAGCCTCGACGCCTGGGAACCTGTATTTGCAGCACATCCTAGTGCTAGCCCTCTTTCCTTTACAGCCTGCACAGCGCGCAGTGCACAGATCGCGGTGCTCTCTGCACCTGCCTTCCCACTTGCCAGTACCACCGCCAAGCTTACAGCCTTGCAGGGAGCCAAGAGGCCGATAGGCGTCTCGCCCAGAAGAACGTGCCAGGACGAAAAGATGCTCTTCCTTTCTCCTGCTCCTTGCCCGAATTGGGGTGCTGTGCTGAAAGTCTTGCGCAGCGAAAAGCTACTGCAGCGAGTGTTTCTCTCCTGACGCAGTTCGCTGAGCGAGAGCTCCACGGACAGCTTGGACTCGGTGAAACAGCAAGAAAATGCTTGTAGTACGTCGAGCTGAAGGGAAATCCCTGCACAGCACACTGTGGCTGCGTGCAGTACTCACGCTGAAGAGCGGCAAAGCTCCAAGCCATGGCTGGGCTTCACTTCTGTCCAGAGCACAGAAGGCGAAGAAGCAAGCAGCTGGGCACCGGGCTCGTGTAGTCCGGGGAGCGAATCTCACATGTCCAGCCAAGAGCTGCTTCACAAGCAGCTGCAGCTGAGAATGCTCTGGCTGCTTCAGGAAGGAAGGCGCAGCCCTTGCACTCCTGGACACAAGCTGGCCAGAAGCAGGTTCTTAAACCTTCCCTGCTACAGAGTGCATGCACCTTGAGCACAGGCAGAAGGACGCGTCCAGAAAGAAGGCGTTCTTCAAGTACCCCCCCTCCTCCAGGCAGCCTTGAAACTGAGCACAACACACTGCGCCTCGGCAGCTTCCTTCTCCCATAGACCGACCGTCCCCTTCTTCACTCTCGCACCTCCCTTGCCCACTTGCAGCAGCTGCTGCCAAAGAAAAAGGCTCCAGCAGTCAAAGCCTCTGCTGGGCTGCACTTTCATTTCCCCTTGCCTCACGTCAAAGCAGCAGCAACTCTCCGCTGCACTCTGTATTTCCAGTCTCCGCTGCATCTACCACTGTCATCTCGGCATCTCCAAGCATAAAGCTGGGCACAATTCTTTCCAGGGAAAGCTGGAAGAGAAATGGGTAGCAGCACAAGTAGCCGCAGGTGGAACTTTCTGTTTACAAGGGCTAACGTGAATCCGCAAAGAAGCGAGGGACAGCCACGCTTCCTCTTGCAGCCCGTGCCGTGTGCACAGCAGCTCGGTGCTCTGCGCCTTCGTTGTGCCGGAGTCGAAGCGGTGTCTACTTGTCGCCCAGAGAGCGCGGTGCCGGCAGAGAAATGCTCCAGGCTGCTGCCTCTGCCCAAACACGCCTGGGCTCTGCACTTTCTCGCTCAGCGCTAGGGAGCAGCACATTCGCTCTGCCTTGCAGCCTGAATCTGAAGGGAAAGCTTCTCAGCTAAGTCTCGCCCAGAGAACAGTTGTAGGTCAACGAGCTTCCCCGGAGCTTAGCCTCGTCGCGTGCAAACCTGTATTTGCAGCACATCCTAGTGCTAGCCCTCTTTCCTTTACAGCCTGCACAGCGCGCAGTGCACAGATCGCGGTGCTCTCTGCACCTGCCTTCCCACTTGCCAGTACCACCGCCAAGCTTACAGCCTTGCAGGGAGCCAAGAGGCCGATAGGCGTCTCGCCCAGAAGAACGTGCCAGGACGAAAAGATGCTCTTCCTTTCTCCTGCTCCTTGCCCGAATTGCGGTGCTGTGCTGAAAGTCTTGCGCAGCGAAAAGCTACTGCAGCAAGTGTTTCTCTCCTGACGCAGTTCGCTGAGCGAGAGCTCCACGGACAGCTTGGACTCGGTGAAACAGCAAGAAAATGCTTGTAGTACGTCGAGCTGAAGGGAAATCCCTGCACAGGCACACTGTGGCTGCGTGCAGTACTCACGCTGAAGAGCGGCAAAGCTCCAAGCCACGGCTGGGCTTCGCTTCTGTCCAGAGCACAGAAGGCGAAGAAGCAAGCAGCTGGGCACCGGGCTCGTGTAGTCCGGGGAGCGAATCTCACATGTCCAGCCAAGAGCTGCTTCACAAGCACATTCAGCTGAGAATGCAAGGGCTGCTTCAGGAAGGAAGGCGCAGCCCTTGCACTCCTGGACACAAGCTGGCCAGAAGCAGGTTCTTAAACCTTCCCTGCTACAGAGTGCATGCACCTTGAGCACAGGCAGAAGGACGCGTCCAGAAAGAAGGCGTTCTTCAAGTACCCCCCCTCCTCCAGGCAGCCTTGAAACTGAGCACAACACACTGCGCCTCGGCAGCTTCCTTCTCCCATAGACCGACCGTCCCCTTCTTCACTCTCGCACCTCCCTTGCCCACTTGCAGCAGCTGCTGCCAAAGAAAAAGGCTCCAGCAGTCAAAGCCTCTGCTGGGCTGCACTTTCATTTCCCCTTGCCTCACGTCAAAGCAGCAGCAACTCTCCGCTGCACTCTGTATTTCCAGTCCCCGCTGCATCTACCACTGTCATCTCGGCATCTCCAAGCATAAAGCTGGGCACAATGCTTTCCAGGGAAAGCTGGAAGAGAAATAGGTAGCAGCACAAGTAGCCGCAGGTGGAACTTTCTGTTTTCAAGTGCTAACGTGAATCCGCACACAAGCGAGGGACAGCCACGCTTCCTCTTGCAGCCCGTGCCGTGTGCACAGCAGCTCGGTGCTCTGCGCCTTCGTTGTGCCGGAGTCGAAGCGGTGTCTACTTGTCGCCCAGAGAGCGCGGTGCCGGCAGAGAAATGCTCCGGGCTGCTGCCTCTGCACCAAACACGCCTGGGCTCTGCACTTTCTCGCTCAGCGCTAGGGAGCAGCACATTCGCTCTGCCTTGCAGCCTGAATCTGAAGGGAAAGCTTCTCAGCTACGTCTCGCCCAGAGAACAGTTGTAGGTCAACGAGCTTCCCCGGAGCTTAGCCTCGACGCCTGGGAACCTGTATTTGCAGCACATCCTAGTGCTAGCCCTCTTTCCTTTACAGCCTGCACAGCGCGCAGTGCACAGATCGCGGTGCTCTCTGCACCTGCCTTCCCACTTGCCAGTACCACCGCCAAGCTTACAGCCTTGCAGGGAGCCAAGAGGCCGATAGGCGTCTCGCCCAGAAGAACGTGCCAGGACGAAAAGATGCTCTTCCTTTCTCCTGCTCCTTGCCCGAATTGCGGTGCTGTGCTGAAAGTCTTGCGCAGCGAAAAGCTACTGCAGCAAGTGTTTCTCTCCTGACGCAGTTCGCTGAGCGAGAGCTCCACGGACAGCTTGGACTCGGTGAAACAGCAAGAAAATGCTTGTAGTACGTCGAGCTGAAGGGAAATCCCTGCACAGGCACACTGTGGCTGCGTGCAGTACTCACGCTGAAGAGCGGCAAAGCTCCAAGCCACGGCTGGGCTTCGCTTCTGTCCAGAGCACAGAAGGCGAAGAAGCAAGCAGCTGGGCACCGGGCTCGTGTAGTCCGGGGAGCGAATCTCACATGTCCAGCCAAGAGCTGCTTCACAAGCAGCTGCAGCTGAGAATGCAAGGGCTGCTTCAGGAAGGAAGGCGCAGCCCTTGCACTCCTGGACACAAGCTGGCCAGAAGCAGGTTCTTAAACCTTCCGTGCTACAGAGTGCATGCACCTTGAGCACAGGCAGAAGGACGCGTCCAGAAAGAAGGCGTTCTTCAAGTACCCCCCCTCCTCCAGGCAGCCTTGAAACTGAGCACAACACACTGCGCCTCGGCAGCTTCCTTCTCCCATAGACCGACCGTCCCCTTCTTCACTCTCGCACCTCCCTTGCCCACTTGCAGCAGCTGCTGCCAAAGAAAAAGGCTCCAGCAGTCAAAGCCTCTGCTGGGCTGCACTTTCATTTCCCCTTGCCTCACGTCAAAGCAGCAGCAACTCTCCGCTGCACTCTGCATTTCCAGTCCCCGCTGCATCTACCACTGTCATCTCGGCATCTCCAAGCATAAAGCTGGGCACAATGCTTTCCAGGGAAAGCTGGAAGAGAAATAGGTAGCAGCACAAGTAGCCGCAGGTGGAACTTTCTGTTTTCAAGTGCTAACGTGAATCCGCACACAAGCGAGGGACAGCCACGCTTCCTCTTGCAGCCCGTGCCGTGTGCACAGCAGCTCGGTGCTCTGCGCCTTCGTTGTGCCGGAGTCGAAGCGGTGTCTACTTGTCGCCCAGAGAGCGCGGTGCCGGCAGAGAAATGCTCCGGGCTGCTGCCTCTGCACCAAACACGCCTGGGCTCTGCACTTTCTCGCTCAGCGCTAGGGAGCAGCACATTCGCTCTGCCTTGCAGCCTGAATCTGAAGGGAAAGCTTCTCAGCTAAGTCTCGCCCAGAGAACAGTTGTAGGTCAACGAGCTTCCCCGGAGCTTAGCCTCGACGCCTGGGAACCTGTATTTGCAGCACATCCTAGTGCTAGCCCTCTTTCCTTTACAGCCTGCACAGCGCGCAGTGCACAGATCGCGGTGCTCTCTGCACCTGCCTTCCCACTTGCCAGTACCACCGCCAAGCTTACAGCCTTGCAGGGAGCCAAGAGGCCGATAGGCGTGTCGCCCAGAAGAACGTGCCAGGACGAAAAGATGCTCTTCCTTTCTCCTGCTCCTTGCCCGAATTGGGGTGCTGTGCTGAAAGTCTTGCGCAGCGAAAAGCTACTGCAGCGAGTGTTTCTCTCCTGACGCAGTTCGCTGAGCGAGAGCTCCACGGACAGCTTGGACTCGGTGAAACAGCAAGAAAATGCTTGTAGTACGTCGAGCTGAGGAAAATCCCTGCACAGCACACTGTGGCTGCGTGCAGTACTCACGCTGAAGAGCGGCAAAGCTCCAAGCCATGGCTGGGCTTCACTTCTGTCCAGAGCACAGAAGGCGAAGAAGCAAGCAGCTGGGCACCGGGCTCGTGTAGTCCGGGGAGCGAATCTCACATGTCCAGCCAAGAGCTGCTTCACAAGCAGCTGCAGCTGAGAATGCAAGGGCTGCTTCAGGAAGGAAGGCGCAGCCCTTGCACTCCTGGACACAAGCTGGCCAGAAGCAGGTTCTTAAACCTTCCGTGCTACAGAGTGCATGCAGCTGGAGCACAGGCAGAAGGACGCGTCCAGAAAGAAGGCGTTCTTCAAGTACCCCCCCTCCTCCAGGCAGCCTTGAAACTGAGCACAACACACTGCGCCTCGGCAGCTTCCTTCTCCCATAGACCGACCGTCCCCTTCTTCACTCTCGCACCTCCCTTGCCCACTTGCAGCAGCTGCTGCCAAAGAAAAAGGCTCCAGCAGTCAAAGCCTCTGCTGGGCTGCACTTTCATTTCCCCTTGCCTCACGTCAAAGCAGCAGCAACTCTCCGCTGCACTCTGTATTTCCAGTCCCCGCTGCATCTACCACTGTCATCTCGGCATCTCCAAGCATAAAGCTGGGCACAATTCTTTCCAGGGAAAGCTGGAAGAGAAATGGGTAGCAGCACAAGTAGCTGCAAGTTGAACTTTCTGTTTACAAGGGCTAACGTGAATCCGCAAAGAAGCGAGGGACAGCCACGCTTCCTCTTGCAGCCTGTGCCGTGTGCACAGCAGCTCGGTGCTCTGCGCCTTCGTTGTGCCGGAGTCGAAGCGGTGTCTACTTGTCGCCCAGAGAGCGCGGTGCCGGCAGAGAAATGCTCCAGGCTGCTGCCTCTGCCCAAACACGCCTGGGCTCTGCACTTTCTCGCTCAGCGCTAGGGAGCAGCACATTCGCTCTGCCTTGCAGCCTGAATCTGAAGGGAAAGCTTCTCAGCTACGTCTCGCCCAGAGAACAGTTGTAGGTCAACGAGCTTCCCCGGAGCTTAGCCTCGTCGCGTGCAAACCTGTATTTGCAGCACATCCTAGTGCTAGCCCTCTTTCCTTTACAGCCTGCACAGCGCGCAGTGCACAGATCGCGGTGCTCTCTGCACCTGCCTTCCCACTTGCCAGTACCACCGCCAAGCTTACAGCCTTGCAGGGAGCCAAGAGGCCGATAGGCGTGTCGCCCAGAAGAACGTGCCAGGACGAAAAGATGCTCTTCCTTTCTCCTGCTCCTTGCCCGAATTGCGGTGCTGTGCTGAAAGTCTTGCGCAGCGAAAAGCTACTGCAGCAAGTGTTTCTCTCCTGACGCAGTTCGCTGAGCGAGAGCTCCACGGACAGCTTGGACTCGGTGAAACAGCAAGAAAATGCTTGTAGTACGTCGAGCTGAAGGGAAATCCCTGCACAGGCACACTGTGGCTGCGTGCAGTACTCACGCTGAAGAGCGGCAAAGCTCCAAGCCACGGCTGGGCTTCGCTTCTGTCCAGAGCACAGAAGGCGAAGAAGCAAGCAGCTGGGCACCGGGCTCGTGTAGTCCGGGGAGCGAATCTCACATGTCCAGCCAAGAGCTGCTTCACAAGCACATTCAGCTGAGAATGCAAGGGCTGCTTCAGGAAGGAAGGCGCAGCCCTTGCACTCCTGGACACAAGCTGGCCAGAAGCAGGTTCTTAAACCTTCCGTGCTACAGAGTGCATGCACCTTGAGCACAGGCAGAAGGACGCGTCCAGAAAGAAGGCGTTCTTCAAGTACCCCCCCTCCTCCAGGCAGCCTTGAAACTGAGCACAACACACTGCGCCTCGGCAGCTTCCTTCTCCCATAGACCGACCGTCCCCTTCTTCACTCTCGCACCTCCCTTGCCCACTTGCAGCAGCTGCTGCCAAAGAAAAAGGCTCCAGCAGTCAAAGCCTCTGCTGGGCTGCACTTTCATTTCCCCTTGCCTCACGTCAAAGCAGCAGCAACTCTCCGCTGCACTCTGTATTTCCAGTCCCCGCTGCATCTACCACTGTCATCTCGGCATCTCCAAGCATAAAGCTGGGCACAATGCTTTCCAGGGAAAGCTGGAAGAGAAATAGGTAGCAGCACAAGTAGCCGCAGGTGGAACTTTCTGTTTTCAAGTGCTAACGTGAATCCGCACACAAGCGAGGGACAGCCACGCTTCCTCTTGCAGCCCGTGCCGTGTGCACAGCAGCTCGGTGCTCTGCGCCTTCGTTGTGCCGGAGTCGAAGCGGTGTCTACTTGTCGCCCAGAGAGCGCGGTGCCGGCAGAGAAATGCTCCGGGCTGCTGCCTCTGCACCAAACACGCCTGGGCTCTGCACTTTCTCGCTCAGCGCTAGGGAGCAGCACATTCGCTCTGCCTTGCAGCCTGAATCTGAAGGGAAAGCTTCTCAGCTACGTCTCGCCCAGAGAACAGTTGTAGGTCAACGAGCTTCCCCGGAGCTTAGCCTCGACGCCTGGGAACCTGTATTTGCAGCACATCCTAGTGCTAGCCCTCTTTCCTTTACAGCCTGCACAGCGCGCAGTGCACAGATCGCGGTGCTCTCTGCACCTGCCTTCCCACTTGCCAGTACCACCGCCAAGCTTACAGCCTTGCAGGGAGCCAAGAGGCCGATAGGCGTCTCGCCCAGAAGAACGTGCCAGGACGAAAAGATGCTCTTCCTTTCTCCTGCTCCTTGCCCGAATTGCGGTGCTGTGCTGAAAGTCTTGCGCAGCGAAAAGCTACTGCAGCAAGTGTTTCTCTCCTGACGCAGTTCGCTGAGCGAGAGCTCCACGGACAGCTTGGACTCGGTGAAACAGCAAGAAAATGCTTGTAGTACGTCGAGCTGAAGGGAAATCCCTGCACAGGCACACTGTGGCTGCGTGCAGTACTCACGCTGAAGAGCGGCAAAGCTCCAAGCCACGGCTGGGCTTCGCTTCTGTCCAGAGCACAGAAGGCGAAGAAGCAAGCAGCTGGGCACCGGGCTCGTGTAGTCCGGGGAGCGAATCTCACATGTCCAGCCAAGAGCTGCTTCACAAGCAGCTGCAGCTGAGAATGCAAGGGCTGCTTCAGGAAGGAAGGCGCAGCCCTTGCACTCCTGGACACAAGCTGGCCAGAAGCAGGTTCTTAAACCTTCCGTGCTACAGAGTGCATGCACCTTGAGCACAGGCAGAAGGAGGCGTCCAGAAAGAAGGCGTTCTTCAAGTACCCCCCCTCCTCCAGGCAGCCTTGAAACTGAGCACAACACACTGCGCCTCGGCAGCTTCCTTCTCCCATAGACAGACCGTCCCCTTCTTCACTCTCGCAGCTCCCTTGCCCACTTGCAGCAGCTGCTGCCAAAGAAAAAGGCTCCAGCAGTCAAAGCCTCTGCTGGGCTGCACTTTCATTTCCCCTTGCCTCACGTCAAAGCAGCAGCAACTCTCCGCTGCACTCTGTATTTCCAGTCCCCGCTGCATCTACCACTGTCATCTCGGCATCTCCAAGCATAAAGCTGGGCACAATGCTTTCCAGGGAAAGCTGGAAGAGAAATAGGTAGCAGCACAAGTAGCCGCAGGTGGAACTTTCTGTTTTCAAGTGCTAACGTGAATCCGCACACAAGCGAGGGACAGCCACGCTTCCTCTTGCAGCCCGTGCCGTGTGCACAGCAGCTCGGTGCTCTGCGCCTTCGTTGTGCCGGAGTCGAAGCGGTGTCTACTTGTCGCCCAGAGAGCGCGGTGCCGGCAGAGAAATGCTCCGGGCTGCTGCCTCTGCACCAAACACGCCTGGGCTCTGCACTTTCTCGCTCAGCGCTAGGGAGCAGCACATTCGCTCTGCCTTGCAGCCTGAATCTGAAGGGAAAGCTTCTCAGCTAAGTCTCGCCCAGAGAACAGTTGTAGGTCAACGAGCTTCCCCGGAGCTTAGCCTCGACGCCTGGGAACCTGTATTTGCAGCACATCCTAGTGCTAGCCCTCTTTCCTTTACAGCCTGCACAGCGCGCAGTGCACAGATCGCGGTGCTCTCTGCACCTGCCTTCCCACTTGCCAGTACCACCGCCAAGCTTACAGCCTTGCAGGGAGCCAAGAGGCCGATAGGCGTCTCGCCCAGAAGAACGTGCCAGGACGAAAAGATGCTCTTCCTTTCTCCTGCTCCTTGCCCGAATTGGGGTGCTGTGCTGAAAGTCTTGCGCAGCGAAAAGCTACTGCAGCGAGTGTTTCTCTCCTGACGCAGTTCGCTGAGCGAGAGCTCCACGGACAGCTTGGACTCGGTGAAACAGCAAGAAAATGCTTGTAGTACGTCGAGCTGAAGGGAAATCCCTGCACAGCACACTGTGGCTGCGTGCAGTACTCACGCTGAAGAGCGGCAAAGCTCCAAGCCATGGCTGGGCTTCACTTCTGTCCAGAGCACAGAAGGCGAAGAAGCAAGCAGCTGGGCACCGGGCTCGTGTAGTCCAGGGAGCGAATCTCACATGTCCAGCCAAGAGCTGCTTCACAAGCAGCTGCAGCTGAGAATGCAAGGGCTGCTTCAGGAAGGAAGGCGCAGCCCTTGCACTCCTGGACACAAGCTGGCCAGAAGCAGGTTCTTAAACCTTCCGTGCTACAGAGTGCATGCAGCTGGAGCACAGGCAGAAGGACGCGTCCAGAAAGAAGGCGTTCTTCAAGTACCCCCCCTCCTCCAGGCAGCCTTGAAACTGAGCACAACACACTGCGCCTCGGCAGCTTCCTTCTCCCATAGACCGACCGTCCCCTTCTTCACTCTCGCACCTCCCTTGCCCACTTGCAGCAGCTGCTGCCAAAGAAAAAGGCTCCAGCAGTCAAAGCCTCTGCTGGGCTGCACTTTCATTTCCCCTTGCCTCACGTCAAAGCAGCAGCAACTCTCCGCTGCACTCTGTATTTCCAGTCCCCGCTGCATCTACCACTGTCATCTCGGCATCTCCAAGCATAAAGCTGGGCACAATGCTTTCCAGGGAAAGCTGGAAGAGAAATAGGTAGCAGCACAAGTAGCCGCAGGTGGAACTTTCTGTTTTCAAGTGCTAACGTGAATCCGCACACAAGCGAGGGACAGCCACGCTTCCTCTTGCAGCCCGTGCCGTGTGCACAGCAGCTCGGTGCTCTGCGCCTTCGTTGTGCCGGAGTCGAAGCGGTGTCTACTTGTCGCCCAGAGAGCGCGGTGCCGGCAGAGAAATGCTCCGGGCTGCTGCCTCTGCCCAAACACGCCTGGGCTCTGCACTTTCTCGCTCAGCGCTAGGGAGCAGCACATTCGCTCTGCCTTGCAGCCTGAATCTGAAGGGAAAGCTTCTCAGCTAAGTCTCGCCCAGAGAACAGTTGTAGGTCAACGAGCTTCCCCGGAGCTTAGCCTCGTCGCGTGCAAACCTGTATTTGCAGCACATCCTAGTGCTAGCCCTCTTTCCTTTACAGCCTGCACAGCGCGCAGTGCACAGATCGCGGTGCTCTCTGCACCTGCCTTCCCACTTGCCAGTACCACCGCCAAGCTTACAGCCTTGCAGGGAGCCAAGAGGCCGATAGGCGTCTCGCCCAGAAGAACGTGCCAGGACGAAAAGATGCTCTTCCTTTCTCCTGCTCCTTGCCCGAATTGCGGTGCTGTGCTGAAAGTCTTGCGCAGCGAAAAGCTACTGCAGCAAGTGTTTCTCTCCTGACGCAGTTCGCTGAGCGAGAGCTCCACGGACAGCTTGGACTCGGTGAAACAGCAAGAAAATGCTTGTAGTACGTCGAGCTGAAGGGAAATCCCTGCACAGCACACAGTGGCTGCGTGCAGTACTCACGCTGAAGAGCGGCAAAGCTCCAAGCCATGGCTGGGCTTCACTTCTGTCCAGAGCACAGAAGGCGAAGAAGCAAGCAGCTGGGCACCGGGCTCGTGTAGTCCAGGGAGCGAATCTCACATGTCCAGCCAAGAGCTGCTTCACAAGCAGCTGCAGCTGAGAATGCAAGGGCTGCTTCAGGAAGGAAGGCGCAGCCCTTGCACTCCTGGACACAAGCTGGCCAGAAGCAGGTTCTTAAACCTTCCGTGCTACAGAGTGCATGCACCTGGAGCACAGGCAGAAGGACGCGTCCAGAAAGAAGGCGTTCTTCAAGTACCCCCCCTCCTCCAGGCAGCCTTGAAACTGAGCACAACACACTGCGCCTCGGCAGCTTCCTTCTCCCATAGACCGACCGTCCCCTTCTTCACTCTTGCACCTCCCTTGCCCACTTGCAGCAGCTGCTGCCAAAGAAAAAGGCTCCAGCAGTCAAAGCCTCTGCTGGGCTGCACTTTCATTTCCCCTTGCCTCACGTCAAAGCAGCAGCAACTCTCCGCTGCACTCTGTATTTCCAGTCCCCGCTGCATCTACCACTGTCATCTCGGCATCTCCAAGCATAAAGCTGGGCACAATGCTTTCCAGGGAAAGCTGGAAGAGAAATGGGTAGCAGCACAAGTAGCTGCAAGTTGAACTTTCTGTTTACAAGGGCTAACGTGAATCCGCACACAAGCGAGGGACAGCCACGCTTCCTCTTGCAGCCCGTGCCGTGTGCACAGCAGCTCGGTGCTCTGCGCCTTCGTTGTGCCGGAGTCGAAGCGGTGTCTACTTGTCGCCCAGAGAGCGCGGTGCCGGCAGAGAAATGCTCCAGGCTGCTGCCTCTGCCCAAACACGCCTGGGCTCTGCACTTTCTCGCTCAGCGCTAGGGAGCAGCACATTCGCTCTGCCTTGCAGCCTGAATCTGAAGGGAAAGCTTCTCAGCTAAGTCTCGCCCAGAGAACAGTTGTAGGTCAACGAGCTTCCCCGGAACTTAGCCTCGACGCCTGGGAACCTGTATTTGCAGCACATCCTAGTGCTAGCCCTCTTTCCTTTACAGCCTGCACAGCGCGCAGTGCACAGATCGCGGTGCTCTCTGCACCTGCCTTCCCACTTGCCAGTACCACCGCCAAGCTTACAGCCTTGCAGGGAGCCAAGAGGCCGATAGGCGTCTCGCCCAGAAGAACGTGCCAGGACGAAAAGATGCTCTTCCTTTCTCCTGCTCCTTGCCCGAATTGGGGTGCTGTGCTGAAAGTCTTGCGCAGCGAAAAGCTACTGCAGCGAGTGTTTCTCTCCTGACGCAGTTCGCTGAGCGAGAGCTCCACGGACAGCTTGGACTCGGTGAAACAGCAAGAAAATGTTTGTAGTACGTCGAGCTGAGGAAAATCCCTGCACAGCACACTGTGGCTGCGTGCAGTACTCACGCTGAAGAGCGGCAAAGCTCCAAGCCATGGCTGGGCTTCACTTCTGTCCAGAGCACAGAAGGCGAAGAAGCAAGCAGCTGGGCACCGGGCTCGTGTAGTCCAGGGAGCGAATCTCACATGTCCAGCCAAGAGCTGCTTCACAAGCAGCTGCAGCTGAGAATGCAAGGGCTGCTTCAGGAAGGAAGGCGCAGCCCTTGCACTCCTGGACACAAGCTGGCCAGAAGCAGGTTCTTAAACCTTCCGTGCTACAGAGTGCATGCACCTTGAGCACAGGCAGAAGGAGGCGTCCAGAAAGAAGGCGTTCTTCAAGTACCCCCCCTCCTCCAGGCAGCCTTGAAACTGAGCACAACACACTGCGCCTCGGCAGCTTCCTTCTCCCATAGACCGACCGTCCCCTTCTTCACTCTCGCACCTCCCTTGCCCACTTGCAGCAGCTGCTGCCAAAGAAAAAGGCTCCAGCAGTCAAAGCCTCTGCTGGGCTGCACTTTCATTTCCCCTTGCCTCACGTCAAAGCAGCAGCAACTCTCCGCTGCACTCTGTATTTCCAGTCCCCGCTGCATCTACCACTGTCATCTCGGCATCTCCAAGCATAAAGCTGGGCACAATGCTTTCCAGGGAAAGCTGGAAGAGAAATAGGTAGCAGCACAAGTAGCCGCAGGTGGAACTTTCTGTTTTCAAGTGCTAACGTGAATCCGCACACAAGCGAGGGACAGCCACGCTTCCTCTTGCAGCCCGTGCCGTGTGCACAGCAGCTCGGTGCTCTGCGCCTTCGTTGTGCCGGAGTCGAAGCGGTGTCTACTTGTCGCCCAGAGAGCGCGGTGCCGGCAGAGAAATGCTCCGGGCTGCTGCCTCTGCACCAAACACGCCTGGGCTCTGCACTTTCTCGCTCAGCGCTAGGGAGCAGCACATTCGCTCTGCCTTGCAGCCTGAATCTGAAGGGAAAGCTTCTCAGCTAAGTCTCGCCCAGAGAACAGTTGTAGGTCAACGAGCTTCCCCGGAGCTTAGCCTCGACGCCTGGGAACCTGTATTTGCAGCACATCCTAGTGCTAGCCCTCTTTCCTTTACAGCCTGCACAGCGCGCAGTGCACAGATCGCGGTGCTCTCTGCACCTGCCTTCCCACTTGCCAGTACCACCGCCAAGCTTACAGCCTTGCAGGGAGCCAAGAGGCCGATAGGCGTCTCGCCCAGAAGAACGTGCCAGGACGAAAAGATGCTCTTCCTTTCTCCTGCTCCTTGCCCGAATTGGGGTGCTGTGCTGAAAGTCTTGCGCAGCGAAAAGCTACTGCAGCGAGTGTTTCTCTCCTGACGCAGTTCGCTGAGCGAGAGCTCCACGGACAGCTTGGACTCGGTGAAACAGCAAGAAAATGCTTGTAGTACGTCGAGCTGAGGAAAATCCCTGCACAGCACACTGTGGCTGCGTGCAGTACTCACGCTGAAGAGCGGCAAAGCTCCAAGCCATGGCTGGGCTTCACTTCTGTCCAGAGCACAGAAGGCGAAGAAGCAAGCAGCTGGGCACCGGGCTCGTGTAGTCCAGGGAGCGAATCTCACATGTCCAGCCAAGAGCTGCTTCACAAGCAGCTGCAGCTGAGAATGCAAGGGCTGCTTCAGGAAGGAAGGCGCAGCCCTTGCACTCCTGGACACAAGCTGGCCAGAAGCAGGTTCTTAAACCTTCCGTGCTACAGAGTGCATGCAGCTGGAGCACAGGCAGAAGGACGCGTCCAGAAAGAAGGCGTTCTTCAAGTACCCCCCCTCCTCCAGGCAGCCTTGAAACTGAGCACAACACACTGCGCCTCGGCAGCTTCCTTCTCCCATAGACCGACCGTCCCCTTCTTCACTCTCGCACCTCCCTTGCCCACTTGCAGCAGCTGCTGCCAAAGAAAAAGGCTCCAGCAGTCAAAGCCTCTGCTGGGCTGCACTTTCATTTCCCCTTGCCTCACGTCAAAGCAGCAGCAACTCTCCGCTGCACTCTGTATTTCCAGTCCCCGCTGCATCTACCACTGTCATCTCGGCATCTCCAAGCATAAAGCTGGGCACAATTCTTTCCAGGGAAAGCTGGAAGAGAAATAGGTAGCAGCACAAGTAGCCGCAGGTGGAACTTTCTGTTTTCAAGTGCTAACGTGAATCCGCACACAAGCGAGGGACAGCCACGCTTCCTCTTGCAGCCCGTGCCGTGTGCACAGCAGCTCGGTGCTCTGCGCCTTCGTTGTGCCGGAGTGGAAGCGGTGTCTACTTGTCGCCCAGAGAGCGCGGTGCCGGCAGAGAAATGCTCCGGGCTGCTGCCTCTGCCCAAACACGCCTGGGCTCTGCACTTTCTCGCTCAGCGCTAGGGAGCAGCACATTCGCTCTGCCTTGCAGCCTGAATCTGAAGGGAAAGCTTCTCAGCTAAGTCTCGCCCAGAGAACAGTTGTAGGTCAACGAGCTTCCCCGGAGCTTAGCCTCGTCGCGTGCAAACCTGTATTTGCAGCACATCCTAGTGCTAGCCCTCTTTCCTTTACAGCCTGCACAGCGCGCAGTGCACAGATCGCGGTGCTCTCTGCACCTGCCTTCCCACTTGCCAGTACCACCGCCAAGCTTACAGCCTTGCAGGGAGCCAAGAGGCCGATAGGCGTCTCGCCCAGAAGAACGTGCCAGGACGAAAAGATGCTCTTCCTTTCTCCTGCTCCTTGCCCGAATTGCGGTGCTGTGCTGAAAGTCTTGCGCAGCGAAAAGCTACTGCAGCAAGTGTTTCTCTCCTGACGCAGTTCGCTGAGCGAGAGCTCCACGGACAGCTTGGACTCGGTGAAACAGCAAGAAAATGCTTGTAGTACGTCGAGCTGAAGGGAAATCCCTGCACAGCACACAGTGGCTGCGTGCAGTACTCACGCTGAAGAGCGGCAAAGCTCCAAGCCATGGCTGGGCTTCACTTCTGTCCAGAGCACAGAAGGCGAAGAAGCAAGCAGCTGGGCACCGGGCTCGTGTAGTCCAGGGAGCGAATCTCACATGTCCAGCCAAGAGCTGCTTCACAAGCAGCTGCAGCTGAGAATGCAAGGGCTGCTTCAGGAAGGAAGGCGCAGCCCTTGCACTCCTGGACACAAGCTGGCCAGAAGCAGGTTCTTAAACCTTCCGTGCTACAGAGTGCATGCAGCTGGAGCACAGGCAGAAGGACGCGTCCAGAAAGAAGGCGTTCTTCAAGTACCCCCCCTCCTCCAGGCAGCCTTGAAACTGAGCACAACACACTGCGCCTCGGCAGCTTCCTTCTCCCATAGACCGACCGTCCCCTTCTTCACTCTTGCACCTCCCTTGCCCACTTGCAGCAGCTGCTGCCAAAGAAAAAGGCTCCAGCAGTCAAAGCCTCTGCTGGGCTGCACTTTCATTTCCCCTTGCCTCACGTCAAAGCAGCAGCAACTCTCCGCTGCACTCTGTATTTCCAGTCCCCGCTGCATCTACCACTGTCATCTCGGCATCTCCAAGCATAAAGCTGGGCACAATGCTTTCCAGGGAAAGCTGGAAGAGAAATGGGTAGCAGCACAAGTAGCTGCAAGTTGAACTTTCTGTTTACAAGGGCTAACGTGAATCCGCACACAAGCGAGGGACAGCCACGCTTCCTCTTGCAGCCCGTGCCGTGTGCACAGCAGCTCGGTGCTCTGCGCCTTCGTTGTGCCGGAGTCGAAGCGGTGTCTACTTGTCGCCCAGAGAGCGCGGTGCCGGCAGAGAAATGCTCCAGGCTGCTGCCTCTGCCCAAACACGCCTGGGCTCTGCACTTTCTCGCTCAGCGCTAGGGAGCAGCACATTCGCTCTGCCTTGCAGCCTGAATCTGAAGGGAAAGCTTCTCAGCTAAGTCTCGCCCAGAGAACAGTTGTAGGTCAACGAGCTTCCCCGGAGCTTAGCCTCGTCGCGTGCAAACCTGTATTTGCAGCACATCCTAGTGCTAGCCCTCTTTCCTTTACAGCCTGCACAGCGCGCAGTGCACAGATCGCGGTGCTCTCTGCACCTGCCTTCCCACTTGCCAGTACCACCGCCAAGCTTACAGCCTTGCAGGGAGCCAAGAGGCCGATAGGCGTCTCGCCCAGAAGAACGTGCCAGGACGAAAAGATGCTCTTCCTTTCTCCTGCTCCTTGCCCGAATTGGGGTGCTGTGCTGAAAGTCTTGCGCAGCGAAAAGCTACTGCAGCGAGTGTTTCTCTCCTGACGCAGTTCGCTGAGCGAGAGCTCCACGGACAGCTTGGACTCGGTGAAACAGCAAGAAAATGTTTGTAGTACGTCGAGCTGAGGAAAATCCCTGCACAGCACACTGTGGCTGCGTGCAGTACTCACGCTGAAGAGCGGCAAAGCTCCAAGCCATGGCTGGGCTTCACTTCTGTCCAGAGCACAGAAGGCGAAGAAGCAAGCAGCTGGGCACCGGGCTCGTGTAGTCCAGGGAGCGAATCTCACATGTCCAGCCAAGAGCTGCTTCACAAGCAGCTGCAGCTGAGAATGCAAGGGCTGCTTCAGGAAGGAAGGCGCAGCCCTTGCACTCCTGGACACAAGCTGGCCAGAAGCAGGTTCTTAAACCTTCCGTGCTACAGAGTGCATGCACCTTGAGCACAGGCAGAAGGAGGCGTCCAGAAAGAAGGCGTTCTTCAAGTACCCCCCCTCCTCCAGGCAGCCTTGAAACTGAGCACAACACACTGCGCCTCGGCAGCTTCCTTCTCCCATAGACCGACCGTCCCCTTCTTCACTCTCGCACCTCCCTTGCCCACTTGCAGCAGCTGCTGCCAAAGAAAAAGGCTCCAGCAGTCAAAGCCTCTGCTGGGCTGCACTTTCATTTCCCCTTGCCTCACGTCAAAGCAGCAGCAACTCTCCGCTGCACTCTGTATTTCCAGTCCCCGCTGCATCTACCACTGTCATCTCGGCATCTCCAAGCATAAAGCTGGGCACAATGCTTTCCAGGGAAAGCTGGAAGAGAAATGGGTAGCAGCACAAGTAGCTGCAAGTTGAACTTTCTGTTTACAAGGGCTAACGTGAATCCGCACACAAGCGAGGGACAGCCACGCTTCCTCTTGCAGCCCGTGCCGTGTGCACAGCAGCTCGGTGCTCTGCGCCTTCGTTGTGCCGGAGTGGAAGCGGTGTCTACTTGTCGCCCAGAGAGCGCGGTGCCGGCAGAGAAATGCTCCAGGCTGCTGCCTCTGCCCAAACACGCCTGGGCTCTGCACTTTCTCGCTCAGCGCTAGGGAGCAGCACATTCGCTCTGCCTTGCAGCCTGAATCTGAAGGGAAAGCTTCTCAGCTAAGTCTCGCCCAGAGAACAGTTGTAGGTCAACGAGCTTCCCCGGAGCTTAGCCTCGACGCCTGGGAACCTGTATTTGCAGCACATCCTAGTGCTAGCCCTCTTTCCTTTACAGCCTGCACAGCGCGCAGTGCACAGATCGCGGTGCTCTCTGCACCTGCCTTCCCACTTGCCAGTACCACCGCCAAGCTTACAGCCTTGCAGGGAGCCAAGAGGCCGATAGGCGTCTCGCCCAGAAGAACGTGCCAGGACGAAAAGATGCTCTTCCTTTCTCCTGCTCCTTGCCCGAATTGCGGTGCTGTGCTGAAAGTCTTGCGCAGCGAAAAGCTACTGCAGCAAGTGTTTCTCTCCTGACGCAGTTCGCTGAGCGAGAGCTCCACGGACAGCTTGGACTCGGTGAAACAGCAAGAAAATGCTTGTAGTACGTCGAGCTGAAGGGAAATCCCTGCACAGCACACTGTGGCTGCGTGCAGTACTCACGCTGAAGAGCGGCAAAGCTCCAAGCCATGGCTGGGCTTCGCTTCTGTCCAGAGCACAGAAGGCGAAGAAGCAAGCAGCTGGGCACCGGGCTCGTGTAGTCCGGGGAGCGAATCTCACATGTCCAGCCAAGAGCTGCTTCACAAGCAGCTGCAGCTGAGAATGCAAGGGCTGCTTCAGGAAGGAAGGCGCAGCCCTTGCACTCCTGGACACAAGCTGGCCAGAAGCAGGTTCTTAAACCTTCCGTGCTACAGAGTGCATGCAGCTGGAGCACAGGCAGAAGGACGCGTCCAGAAAGAAGGCGTTCTTCAAGTACCCCCCCTCCTCCAGGCAGCCTTGAAACTGAGCACAACACACTGCGCCTCGGCAGCTTCCTTCTCCCATAGACCGACCGTCCCCTTCTTCACTCTTGCACCTCCCTTGCCCACTTGCAGCAGCTGCTGCCAAAGAAAAAGGCTCCAGCAGTCAAAGCCTCTGCTGGGCTGCACTTTCATTTCCCCTTGCCTCACGTCAAAGCAGCAGCAACTCTCCGCTGCACTCTGTATTTCCAGTCCCCGCTGCATCTACCACTGTCATCTCGGCATCTCCAAGCATAAAGCTGGGCACAATGCTTTCCAGGGAAAGCTGGAAGAGAAATGGGTAGCAGCACAAGTAGCTGCAAGTTGAACTTTCTGTTTACAAGGGCTAACGTGAATCCGCAAAGAAGCGAGGGACAGCCACGCTTCCTCTTGCAGCCCGTGCCGTGTGCACAGCAGCTCGGTGCTCTGCGCCTTCGTTGTGCCGGAGTCGAAGCGGTGTCTACTTGTCGCCCAGAGAGCGCGGTGCCGGCAGAGAAATGCTCCAGGCTGCTGCCTCTGCCCAAACACGCCTGGGCTCTGCACTTTCTCGCTCAGCGCTAGGGAGCAGCACATTCGCTCTGCCTTGCAGCCTGAATCTGAAGGGAAAGCTTCTCAGCTAAGTCTCGCCCAGAGAACAGTTGTAGGTCAACGAGCTTCCCCGGAACTTAGCCTCGACGCCTGGGAACCTGTATTTGCAGCACATCCTAGTGCTAGCCCTCTTTCCTTTACAGCCTGCACAGCGCGCAGTGCACAGATCGCGGTGCTCTCTGCACCTGCCTTCCCACTTGCCAGTACCACCGCCAAGCTTACAGCCTTGCAGGGAGCCAAGAGGCCGATAGGCGTGTCGCCCAGAAGAACGTGCCAGGACGAAAAGATGCTCTTCCTTTCTCCTGCTCCTTGCCCGAATTGCGGTGCTGTGCTGAAAGTCTTGCGCAGCGAAAAGCTACTGCAGCAAGTGTTTCTCTCCTGACGCAGTTCGCTGAGCGAGAGCTCCACGGACAGCTTGGACTCGGTGAAACAGCAAGAAAATGCTTGTAGTACGTCGAGCTGAAGGGAAATCCCTGCACAGGCACACTGTGGCTGCGTGCAGTACTCACGCTGAAGAGCGGCAAAGCTCCAAGCCACGGCTGGGCTTCGCTTCTGTCCAGAGCACAGAAGGCGAAGAAGCAAGCAGCTGGGCACCGGGCTCGTGTAGTCCGGGGAGCGAATCTCACATGTCCAGCCAAGAGCTGCTTCACAAGCAGCTGCAGCTGAGAATGCAAGGGCTGCTTCAGGAAGGAAGGCGCAGCCCTTGCACTCCTGGACACAAGCTGGCCAGAAGCAGGTTCTTAAACCTTCCGTGCTACAGAGTGCATGCACCTTGAGCACAGGCAGAAGGAGGCGTCCAGAAAGAAGGCGTTCTTCAAGTACCCCCCCTCCTCCAGGCAGCCTTGAAACTGAGCACAACACACTGCGCCTCGGCAGCTTCCTTCTCCCATAGACAGACCGTCCCCTTCTTCACTCTCGCAGCTCCCTTGCCCACTTGCAGCAGCTGCTGCCAAAGAAAAAGGCTCCAGCAGTCAAAGCCTCTGCTGGGCTGCACTTTCATTTCCCCTTGCCTCACGTCAAAGCAGCAGCAACTCTCCGCTGCACTCTGTATTTCCAGTCCCCGCTGCATCTACCACTGTCATCTCGGCATCTCCAAGCATAAAGCTGGGCACAATGCTTTCCAGGGAAAGCTGGAAGAGAAATAGGTAGCAGCACAAGTAGCCGCAGGTGGAACTTTCTGTTTTCAAGTGCTAACGTGAATCCGCACACAAGCGAGGGACAGCCACGCTTCCTCTTGCAGCCCGTGCCGTGTGCACAGCAGCTCGGTGCTCTGCGCCTTCGTTGTGCCGGAGTCGAAGCGGTGTCTACTTGTCGCCCAGAGAGCGCGGTGCCGGCAGAGAAATGCTCCGGGCTGCTGCCTCTGCACCAAACACGCCTGGGCTCTGCACTTTCTCGCTCAGCGCTAGGGAGCAGCACATTCGCTCTGCCTTGCAGCCTGAATCTGAAGGGAAAGCTTCTCAGCTAAGTCTCGCCCAGAGAACAGTTGTAGGTCAACGAGCTTCCCCGGAGCTTAGCCTCGACGCCTGGGAACCTGTATTTGCAGCACATCCTAGTGCTAGCCCTCTTTCCTTTACAGCCTGCACAGCGCGCAGTGCACAGATCGCGGTGCTCTCTGCACCTGCCTTCCCACTTGCCAGTACCACCGCCAAGCTTACAGCCTTGCAGGGAGCCAAGAGGCCGATAGGCGTCTCGCCCAGAAGAACGTGCCAGGACGAAAAGATGCTCTTCCTTTCTCCTGCTCCTTGCCCGAATTGGGGTGCTGTGCTGAAAGTCTTGCGCAGCGAAAAGCTACTGCAGCGAGTGTTTCTCTCCTGACGCAGTTCGCTGAGCGAGAGCTCCACGGACAGCTTGGACTCGGTGAAACAGCAAGAAAATGCTTGTAGTACGTCGAGCTGAGGAAAATCCCTGCACAGCACACTGTGGCTGCGTGCAGTACTCACGCTGAAGAGCGGCAAAGCTCCAAGCCATGGCTGGGCTTCACTTCTGTCCAGAGCACAGAAGGCGAAGAAGCAAGCAGCTGGGCACCGGGCTCGTGTAGTCCAGGGAGCGAATCTCACATGTCCAGCCAAGAGCTGCTTCACAAGCAGCTGCAGCTGAGAATGCAAGGGCTGCTTCAGGAAGGAAGGCGCAGCCCTTGCACTCCTGGACACAAGCTGGCCAGAAGCAGGTTCTTAAACCTTCCGTGCTACAGAGTGCATGCACCTTGAGCACAGGCAGAAGGAGGCGTCCAGAAAGAAGGCGTTCTTCAAGTACCCCCCCTCCTCCAGGCAGCCTTGAAACTGAGCACAACACACTGCGCCTCGGCAGCTTCCTTCTCCCATAGACCGACCGTCCCCTTCTTCACTCTCGCACCTCCCTTGCCCACTTGCAGCAGCTGCTGCCAAAGAAAAAGGCTCCAGCAGTCAAAGCCTCTGCTGGGCTGCACTTTCATTTCCCCTTGCCTCACGTCAAAGCAGCAGCAACTCTCCGCTGCACTCTGTATTTCCAGTCCCCGCTGCATCTACCACTGTCATCTCGGCATCTCCAAGCATAAAGCTGGGCACAATTCTTTCCAGGGAAAGCTGGAAGAGAAATAGGTAGCAGCACAAGTAGCCGCAGGTGGAACTTTCTGTTTTCAAGTGCTAACGTGAATCCGCACACAAGCGAGGGACAGCCACGCTTCCTCTTGCAGCCCGTGCCGTGTGCACAGCAGCTCGGTGCTCTGCGCCTTCGTTGTGCCGGAGTCGAAGCGGTGTCTACTTGTCGCCCAGAGAGCGCGGTGCCGGCAGAGAAATGCTCCGGGCTGCTGCCTCTGCCCAAACACGCCTGGGCTCTGCACTTTCTCGCTCAGCGCTAGGGAGCAGCACATTCGCTCTGCCTTGCAGCCTGAATCTGAAGGGAAAGCTTCTCAGCTAAGTCTCGCCCAGAGAACAGTTGTAGGTCAACGAGCTTCCCCGGAGCTTAGCCTCGTCGCGTGCAAACCTGTATTTGCAGCACATCCTAGTGCTAGCCCTCTTTCCTTTACAGCCTGCACAGCGCGCAGTGCACAGATCGCGGTGCTCTCTGCACCTGCCTTCCCACTTGCCAGTACCACCGCCAAGCTTACAGCCTTGCAGGGAGCCAAGAGGCCGATAGGCGTCTCGCCCAGAAGAACGTGCCAGGACGAAAAGATGCTCTTCCTTTCTCCTGCTCCTTGCCCGAATTGCGGTGCTGTGCTGAAAGTCTTGCGCAGCGAAAAGCTACTGCAGCAAGTGTTTCTCTCCTGACGCAGTTCGCTGAGCGAGAGCTCCACGGACAGCTTGGACTCGGTGAAACAGCAAGAAAATGCTTGTAGTACGTCGAGCTGAAGGGAAATCCCTGCACAGCACACAGTGGCTGCGTGCAGTACTCACGCTGAAGAGCGGCAAAGCTCCAAGCCATGGCTGGGCTTCACTTCTGTCCAGAGCACAGAAGGCGAAGAAGCAAGCAGCTGGGCACCGGGCTCGTGTAGTCCAGGGAGCGAATCTCACATGTCCAGCCAAGAGCTGCTTCACAAGCAGCTGCAGCTGAGAATGCAAGGGCTGCTTCAGGAAGGAAGGCGCAGCCCTTGCACTCCTGGACACAAGCTGGCCAGAAGCAGGTTCTTAAACCTTCCGTGCTACAGAGTGCATGCACCTGGAGCACAGGCAGAAGGACGCGTCCAGAAAGAAGGCGTTCTTCAAGTACCCCCCCTCCTCCAGGCAGCCTTGAAACTGAGCACAACACACTGCGCCTCGGCAGCTTCCTTCTCCCATAGACCGACCGTCCCCTTCTTCACTCTTGCACCTCCCTTGCCCACTTGCAGCAGCTGCTGCCAAAGAAAAAGGCTCCAGCAGTCAAAGCCTCTGCTGGGCTGCACTTTCATTTCCCCTTGCCTCACGTCAAAGCAGCAGCAACTCTCCGCTGCACTCTGTATTTCCAGTCCCCGCTGCATCTACCACTGTCATCTCGGCATCTCCAAGCATAAAGCTGGGCACAATGCTTTCCAGGGAAAGCTGGAAGAGAAATGGGTAGCAGCACAAGTAGCTGCAAGTTGAACTTTCTGTTTACAAGGGCTAACGTGAATCCGCACACAAGCGAGGGACAGCCACGCTTCCTCTTGCAGCCCGTGCCGTGTGCACAGCAGCTCGGTGCTCTGCGCCTTCGTTGTGCCGGAGTCGAAGCGGTGTCTACTTGTCGCCCAGAGAGCGCGGTGCCGGCAGAGAAATGCTCCAGGCTGCTGCCTCTGCCCAAACACGCCTGGGCTCTGCACTTTCTCGCTCAGCGCTAGGGAGCAGCACATTCGCTCTGCCTTGCAGCCTGAATCTGAAGGGAAAGCTTCTCAGCTAAGTCTCGCCCAGAGAACAGTTGTAGGTCAACGAGCTTCCCCGGAGCTTAGCCTCGTCGCGTGCAAACCTGTATTTGCAGCACATCCTAGTGCTAGCCCTCTTTCCTTTACAGCCTGCACAGCGCGCAGTGCACAGATCGCGGTGCTCTCTGCACCTGCCTTCCCACTTGCCAGTACCACCGCCAAGCTTACAGCCTTGCAGGGAGCCAAGAGGCCGATAGGCGTCTCGCCCAGAAGAACGTGCCAGGACGAAAAGATGCTCTTCCTTTCTCCTGCTCCTTGCCCGAATTGGGGTGCTGTGCTGAAAGTCTTGCGCAGCGAAAAGCTACTGCAGCGAGTGTTTCTCTCCTGACGCAGTTCGCTGAGCGAGAGCTCCACGGACAGCTTGGACTCGGTGAAACAGCAAGAAAATGTTTGTAGTACGTCGAGCTGAGGAAAATCCCTGCACAGCACACTGTGGCTGCGTGCAGTACTCACGCTGAAGAGCGGCAAAGCTCCAAGCCATGGCTGGGCTTCACTTCTGTCCAGAGCACAGAAGGCGAAGAAGCAAGCAGCTGGGCACCGGGCTCGTGTAGTCCAGGGAGCGAATCTCACATGTCCAGCCAAGAGCTGCTTCACAAGCAGCTGCAGCTGAGAATGCAAGGGCTGCTTCAGGAAGGAAGGCGCAGCCCTTGCACTCCTGGACACAAGCTGGCCAGAAGCAGGTTCTTAAACCTTCCGTGCTACAGAGTGCATGCACCTTGAGCACAGGCAGAAGGAGGCGTCCAGAAAGAAGGCGTTCTTCAAGTACCCCCCCTCCTCCAGGCAGCCTTGAAACTGAGCACAACACACTGCGCCTCGGCAGCTTCCTTCTCCCATAGACCGACCGTCCCCTTCTTCACTCTCGCACCTCCCTTGCCCACTTGCAGCAGCTGCTGCCAAAGAAAAAGGCTCCAGCAGTCAAAGCCTCTGCTGGGCTGCACTTTCATTTCCCCTTGCCTCACGTCAAAGCAGCAGCAACTCTCCGCTGCACTCTGTATTTCCAGTCCCCGCTGCATCTACCACTGTCATCTCGGCATCTCCAAGCATAAAGCTGGGCACAATGCTTTCCAGGGAAAGCTGGAAGAGAAATGGGTAGCAGCACAAGTAGCTGCAAGTTGAACTTTCTGTTTACAAGGGCTAACGTGAATCCGCACACAAGCGAGGGACAGCCACGCTTCCTCTTGCAGCCCGTGCCGTGTGCACAGCAGCTCGGTGCTCTGCGCCTTCGTTGTGCCGGAGTGGAAGCGGTGTCTACTTGTCGCCCAGAGAGCGCGGTGCCGGCAGAGAAATGCTCCAGGCTGCTGCCTCTGCCCAAACACGCCTGGGCTCTGCACTTTCTCGCTCAGCGCTAGGGAGCAGCACATTCGCTCTGCCTTGCAGCCTGAATCTGAAGGGAAAGCTTCTCAGCTAAGTCTCGCCCAGAGAACAGTTGTAGGTCAACGAGCTTCCCCGGAACTTAGCCTCGACGCCTGGGAACCTGTATTTGCAGCACATCCTAGTGCTAGCCCTCTTTCCTTTACAGCCTGCACAGCGCGCAGTGCACAGATCGCGGTGCTCTCTGCACCTGCCTTCCCACTTGCCAGTACCACCGCCAAGCTTACAGCCTTGCAGGGAGCCAAGAGGCCGATAGGCGTCTCGCCCAGAAGAACGTGCCAGGACGAAAAGATGCTCTTCCTTTCTCCTGCTCCTTGCCCGAATTGCGGTGCTGTGCTGAAAGTCTTGCGCAGCGAAAAGCTACTGCAGCAAGTGTTTCTCTCCTGACGCAGTTCGCTGAGCGAGAGCTCCACGGACAGCTTGGACTCGGTGAAACAGCAAGAAAATGCTTGTAGTACGTCGAGCTGAAGGGAAATCCCTGCACAGGCACACTGTGGCTGCGTGCAGTACTCACGCTGAAGAGCGGCAAAGCTCCAAGCCACGGCTGGGCTTCGCTTCTGTCCAGAGCACAGAAGGCGAAGAAGCAAGCAGCTGGGCACCGGGCTCGTGTAGTCCGGGGAGCGAATCTCACATGTCCAGCCAAGAGCTGCTTCACAAGCAGCTGCAGCTGAGAATGCAAGGGCTGCTTCAGGAAGGAAGGCGCAGCCCTTGCACTCCTGGACACAAGCTGGCCAGAAGCAGGTTCTTAAACCTTCCGTGCTACAGAGTGCATGCACCTTGAGCACAGGCAGAAGGAGGCGTCCAGAAAGAAGGCGTTCTTCAAGTACCCCCCCTCCTCCAGGCAGCCTTGAAACTGAGCACAACACACTGCGCCTCGGCAGCTTCCTTCTCCCATAGACAGACCGTCCCCTTTTTCACTCTCGCAGCTCCCTTGCCCACTTGCAGCAGCTGCTGCCAAAGAAAAAGGCTCCAGCAGTCAAAGCCTCTGCTGGGCTGCACTTTCATTTCCCCTTGCCTCACGTCAAAGCAGCAGCAACTCTCCGCTGCACTCTGTATTTCCAGTCCCCGCTGCATCTACCACTGTCATCTCGGCATCTCCAAGCATAAAGCTGGGCACAATGCTTTCCAGGGAAAGCTGGAAGAGAAATAGGTAGCAGCACAAGTAGCCGCAGGTGGAACTTTCTGTTTTCAAGTGCTAACGTGAATCCGCACACAAGCGAGGGACAGCCACGCTTCCTCTTGCAGCCCGTGCCGTGTGCACAGCAGCTCGGTGCTCTGCGCCTTCGTTGTGCCGGAGTGGAAGCGGTGTCTACTTGTCGCCCAGAGAGCGCGGTGCCGGCAGAGAAATGCTCCAGGCTGCTGCCTCTGCCCAAACACGCCTGGGCTCTGCACTTTCTCGCTCAGCGCTAGGGAGCAGCACATTCGCTCTGCCTTGCAGCCTGAATCTGAAGGGAAAGCTTCTCAGCTAAGTCTCGCCCAGAGAACAGTTGTAGGTCAACGAGCTTCCCCGGAGCTTAGCCTCGTCGCGTGCAAACCTGTATTTGCAGCACATCCTAGTGCTAGCCCTCTTTCCTTTACAGCCTGCACAGCGCGCAGTGCACAGATCGCGGTGCTCTCTGCACCTGCCTTCCCACTTGCCAGTACCACCGCCAAGCTTACAGCCTTGCAGGGAGCCAAGAGGCCGATAGGCGTCTCGCCCAGAAGAACGTGCCAGGACGAAAAGATGCTCTTCCTTTCTCCTGCTCCTTGCCCGAATTGCGGTGCTGTGCTGAAAGTCTTGCGCAGCGAAAAGCTACTGCAGCAAGTGTTTCTCTCCTGACGCAGTTCGCTGAGCGAGAGCTCCACGGACAGCTTGGACTCGGTGAAACAGCAAGAAAATGCTTGTAGTACGTCGAGCTGAAGGGAAATCCCTGCACAGCACACAGTGGCTGCGTGCAGTACTCACGCTGAAGAGCGGCAAAGCTCCAAGCCATGGCTGGGCTTCGCTTCTGTCCAGAGCACAGAAGGCGAAGAAGCAAGCAGCTGGGCACCGGGCTCGTGTAGTCCGGGGAGCGAATCTCACATGTCCAGCCAAGAGCTGCTTCACAAGCAGCTGCAGCTGAGAATGCAAGGGCTGCTTCAGGAAGGAAGGCGCAGCCCTTGCACTCCTGGACACAAGCTGGCCAGAAGCAGGTTCTTAAACCTTCCGTGCTACAGAGTGCATGCAGCTGGAGCACAGGCAGAAGGACGCGTCCAGAAAGAAGGCGTTCTTCAAGTACCCCCCCTCCTCCAGGCAGCCTTGAAACTGAGCACAACACACTGCGCCTCGGCAGCTTCCTTCTCCCATAGACCGACCGTCCCCTTCTTCACTCTTGCACCTCCCTTGCCCACTTGCAGCAGCTGCTGCCAAAGAAAAAGGCTCCAGCAGTCAAAGCCTCTGCTGGGCTGCACTTTCATTTCCCCTTGCCTCACGTCAAAGCAGCAGCAACTCTCCGCTGCACTCTGTATTTCCAGTCCCCGCTGCATCTACCACTGTCATCTCGGCATCTCCAAGCATAAAGCTGGGCACAATGCTTTCCAGGGAAAGCTGGAAGAGAAATGGGTAGCAGCACAAGTAGCTGCAAGTTGAACTTTCTGTTTACAAGGGCTAACGTGAATCCGCAAAGAAGCGAGGGACAGCCACGCTTCCTCTTGCAGCCCGTGCCGTGTGCACAGCAGCTCGGTGCTCTGCGCCTTCGTTGTGCCGGAGTCGAAGCGGTGTCTACTTGTCGCCCAGAGAGCGCGGTGCCGGCAGAGAAATGCTCCAGGCTGCTGCCTCTGCCCAAACACGCCTGGGCTCTGCACTTTCTCGCTCAGCGCTAGGGAGCAGCACATTCGCTCTGCCTTGCAGCCTGAATCTGAAGGGAAAGCTTCTCAGCTAAGTCTCGCCCAGAGAACAGTTGTAGGTCAACGAGCTTCCCCGGAACTTAGCCTCGACGCCTGGGAACCTGTATTTGCAGCACATCCTAGTGCTAGCCCTCTTTCCTTTACAGCCTGCACAGCGCGCAGTGCACAGATCGCGGTGCTCTCTGCACCTGCCTTCCCACTTGCCAGTACCACCGCCAAGCTTACAGCCTTGCAGGGAGCCAAGAGGCCGATAGGCGTGTCGCCCAGAAGAACGTGCCAGGACGAAAAGATGCTCTTCCTTTCTCCTGCTCCTTGCCCGAATTGCGGTGCTGTGCTGAAAGTCTTGCGCAGCGAAAAGCTACTGCAGCAAGTGTTTCTCTCCTGACGCAGTTCGCTGAGCGAGAGCTCCACGGACAGCTTGGACTCGGTGAAACAGCAAGAAAATGCTTGTAGTACGTCGAGCTGAAGGGAAATCCCTGCACAGGCACACTGTGGCTGCGTGCAGTACTCACGCTGAAGAGCGGCAAAGCTCCAAGCCACGGCTGGGCTTCGCTTCTGTCCAGAGCACAGAAGGCGAAGAAGCAAGCAGCTGGGCACCGGGCTCGTGTAGTCCGGGGAGCGAATCTCACATGTCCAGCCAAGAGCTGCTTCACAAGCAGCTGCAGCTGAGAATGCAAGGGCTGCTTCAGGAAGGAAGGCGCAGCCCTTGCACTCCTGGACACAAGCTGGCCAGAAGCAGGTTCTTAAACCTTCCGTGCTACAGAGTGCATGCACCTTGAGCACAGGCAGAAGGAGGCGTCCAGAAAGAAGGCGTTCTTCAAGTACCCCCCCTCCTCCAGGCAGCCTTGAAACTGAGCACAACACACTGCGCCTCGGCAGCTTCCTTCTCCCATAGACAGACCGTCCCCTTCTTCACTCTCGCAGCTCCCTTGCCCACTTGCAGCAGCTGCTGCCAAAGAAAAAGGCTCCAGCAGTCAAAGCCTCTGCTGGGCTGCACTTTCATTTCCCCTTGCCTCACGTCAAAGCAGCAGCAACTCTCCGCTGCACTCTGTATTTCCAGTCCCCGCTGCATCTACCACTGTCATCTCGGCATCTCCAAGCATAAAGCTGGGCACAATGCTTTCCAGGGAAAGCTGGAAGAGAAATAGGTAGCAGCACAAGTAGCCGCAGGTGGAACTTTCTGTTTTCAAGTGCTAACGTGAATCCGCACACAAGCGAGGGACAGCCACGCTTCCTCTTGCAGCCCGTGCCGTGTGCACAGCAGCTCGGTGCTCTGCGCCTTCGTTGTGCCGGAGTCGAAGCGGTGTCTACTTGTCGCCCAGAGAGCGCGGTGCCGGCAGAGAAATGCTCCGGGCTGCTGCCTCTGCACCAAACACGCCTGGGCTCTGCACTTTCTCGCTCAGCGCTAGGGAGCAGCACATTCGCTCTGCCTTGCAGCCTGAATCTGAAGGGAAAGCTTCTCAGCTAAGTCTCGCCCAGAGAACAGTTGTAGGTCAACGAGCTTCCCCGGAGCTTAGCCTCGACGCCTGGGAACCTGTATTTGCAGCACATCCTAGTGCTAGCCCTCTTTCCTTTACAGCCTGCACAGCGCGCAGTGCACAGATCGCGGTGCTCTCTGCACCTGCCTTCCCACTTGCCAGTACCACCGCCAAGCTTACAGCCTTGCAGGGAGCCAAGAGGCCGATAGGCGTGTCGCCCAGAAGAACGTGCCAGGACGAAAAGATGCTCTTCCTTTCTCCTGCTCCTTGCCCGAATTGGGGTGCTGTGCTGAAAGTCTTGCGCAGCGAAAAGCTACTGCAGCGAGTGTTTCTCTCCTGACGCAGTTCGCTGAGCGAGAGCTCCACGGACAGCTTGGACTCGGTGAAACAGCAAGAAAATGCTTGTAGTACGTCGAGCTGAGGAAAATCCCTGCACAGCACACTGTGGCTGCGTGCAGTACTCACGCTGAAGAGCGGCAAAGCTCCAAGCCATGGCTGGGCTTCACTTCTGTCCAGAGCACAGAAGGCGAAGAAGCAAGCAGCTGGGCACCGGGCTCGTGTAGTCCAGGGAGCGAATCTCACATGTCCAGCCAAGAGCTGCTTCACAAGCAGCTGCAGCTGAGAATGCAAGGGCTGCTTCAGGAAGGAAGGCGCAGCCCTTGCACTCCTGGACACAAGCTGGCCAGAAGCAGGTTCTTAAACCTTCCCTGCTACAGAGTGCATGCACCTTGAGCACAGGCAGAAGGAGGCGTCCAGAAAGAAGGCGTTCTTCAAGTACCCCCCCTCCTCCAGGCAGCCTTGAAACTGAGCACAACACACTGCGCCTCGGCAGCTTCCTTCTCCCATAGACCGACCGTCCCCTTCTTCACTCTCGCACCTCCCTTGCCCACTTGCAGCAGCTGCTGCCAAAGAAAAAGGCTCCAGCAGTCAAAGCCTCTGCTGGGCTGCACTTTCATTTCCCCTTGCCTCACGTCAAAGCAGCAGCAACTCTCCGCTGCACTCTGTATTTCCAGTCCCCGCTGCATCTACCACTGTCATCTCGGCATCTCCAAGCATAAAGCTGGGCACAATTCTTTCCAGGGAAAGCTGGAAGAGAAATAGGTAGCAGCACAAGTAGCCGCAGGTGGAACTTTCTGTTTTCAAGTGCTAACGTGAATCCGCACACAAGCGAGGGACAGCCACGCTTCCTCTTGCAGCCCGTGCCGTGTGCACAGCAGCTCGGTGCTCTGCGCCTTCGTTGTGCCGGAGTGGAAGCGGTGTCTACTTGTCGCCCAGAGAGCGCGGTGCCGGCAGAGAAATGCTCCGGGCTGCTGCCTCTGCCCAAACACGCCTGGGCTCTGCACTTTCTCGCTCAGCGCTAGGGAGCAGCACATTCGCTCTGCCTTGCAGCCTGAATCTGAAGGGAAAGCTTCTCAGCTACGTCTCGCCCAGAGAACAGTTGTAGGTCAACGAGCTTCCCCGGAGCTTAGCCTCGTCGCGTGCAAACCTGTATTTGCAGCACATCCTAGTGCTAGCCCTCTTTCCTTTACAGCCTGCACAGCGCGCAGTGCACAGATCGCGGTGCTCTCTGCACCTGCCTTCCCACTTGCCAGTACCACCGCCAAGCTTACAGCCTTGCAGGGAGCCAAGAGGCCGATAGGCGTCTCGCCCAGAAGAACGTGCCAGGACGAAAAGATGCTCTTCCTTTCTCCTGCTCCTTGCCCGAATTGCGGTGCTGTGCTGAAAGTCTTGCGCAGCGAAAAGCTACTGCAGCAAGTGTTTCTCTCCTGACGCAGTTCGCTGAGCGAGAGCTCCACGGACAGCTTGGACTCGGTGAAACAGCAAGAAAATGCTTGTAGTACGTCGAGCTGAAGGGAAATCCCTGCACAGCACACAGTGGCTGCGTGCAGTACTCACGCTGAAGAGCGGCAAAGCTCCAAGCCATGGCTGGGCTTCACTTCTGTCCAGAGCACAGAAGGCGAAGAAGCAAGCAGCTGGGCACCGGGCTCGTGTAGTCCAGGGAGCGAATCTCACATGTCCAGCCAAGAGCTGCTTCACAAGCAGCTGCAGCTGAGAATGCAAGGGCTGCTTCAGGAAGGAAGGCGCAGCCCTTGCACTCCTGGACACAAGCTGGCCAGAAGCAGGTTCTTAAACCTTCCGTGCTACAGAGTGCATGCAGCTGGAGCACAGGCAGAAGGACGCGTCCAGAAAGAAGGCGTTCTTCAAGTACCCCCCCTCCTCCAGGCAGCCTTGAAACTGAGCACAACACACTGCGCCTCGGCAGCTTCCTTCTCCCATAGACCGACCGTCCCCTTCTTCACTCTTGCACCTCCCTTGCCCACTTGCAGCAGCTGCTGCCAAAGAAAAAGGCTCCAGCAGTCAAAGCCTCTGCTGGGCTGCACTTTCATTTCCCCTTGCCTCACGTCAAAGCAGCAGCAACTCTCCGCTGCACTCTGTATTTCCAGTCCCCGCTGCATCTACCACTGTCATCTCGGCATCTCCAAGCATAAAGCTGGGCACAATGCTTTCCAGGGAAAGCTGGAAGAGAAATGGGTAGCAGCACAAGTAGCTGCAAGTTGAACTTTCTGTTTACAAGGGCTAACGTGAATCCGCAAAGAAGCGAGGGACAGCCACGCTTCCTCTTGCAGCCCGTGCCGTGTGCACAGCAGCTCGGTGCTCTGCGCCTTCGTTGTGCCGGAGTCGAAGCGGTGTCTACTTGTCGCCCAGAGAGCGCGGTGCCGGCAGAGAAATGCTCCAGGCTGCTGCCTCTGCCCAAACACGCCTGGGCTCTGCACTTTCTCGCTCAGCGCTAGGGAGCAGCACATTCGCTCTGCCTTGCAGCCTGAATCTGAAGGGAAAGCTTCTCAGCTAAGTCTCGCCCAGAGAACAGTTGTAGGTCAACGAGCTTCCCCGGAGCTTAGCCTCGACGCCTGGGAACCTGTATTTGCAGCACATCCTAGTGCTAGCCCTCTTTCCTTTACAGCCTGCACAGCGCGCAGTGCACAGATCGCGGTGCTCTCTGCACCTGCCTTCCCACTTGCCAGTACCACCGCCAAGCTTACAGCCTTGCAGGGAGCCAAGAGGCCGATAGGCGTCTCGCCCAGAAGAACGTGCCAGGACGAAAAGATGCTCTTCCTTTCTCCTGCTCCTTGCCCGAATTGCGGTGCTGTGCTGAAAGTCTTGCGCAGCGAAAAGCTACTGCAGCAAGTGTTTCTCTCCTGACGCAGTTCGCTGAGCGAGAGCTCCACGGACAGCTTGGACTCGGTGAAACAGCAAGAAAATGCTTGTAGTACGTCGAGCTGAAGGGAAATCCCTGCACAGGCACACTGTGGCTGCGTGCAGTACTCACGCTGAAGAGCGGCAAAGCTCCAAGCCATGGCTGGGCTTCACTTCTGTCCAGAGCACAGAAGGCGAAGAAGCAAGCAGCTGGGCACCGGGCTCGTGTAGTCCGGGGAGCGAATCTCACATGTCCAGCCAAGAGCTGCTTCACAAGCAGCTGCAGGCTGAGAATGCAAGGGCTGCTTCAGGAAGGAAGGCGCAGCCCTTGCACTCCTGGACACAAGCTGGCCAGAAGCAGGTTCTTAAACCTTCCCTGCTACAGAGTGCATGCACCTTGAGCACAGGCAGAAGGACGCGTCCAGAAAGAAGGCGTTCTTCAAGTACCCCCCCTCCTCCAGGCAGCCTTGAAACTGAGCACAACACACTGCGCCTCGGCAGCTTCCTTCTCCCATAGACCGACCGTCCCCTTCTTCACTCTCGCACCTCCCTTGCCCACTTGCAGCAGCTGCTGCCAAAGAAAAAGGCTCCAGCAGTCAAAGCCTCTGCTGGGCTGCACTTTCATTTCCCCTTGCCTCACGTCAAAGCAGCAGCAACTCTCCGCTGCACTCTGTATTTCCAGTCCCCGCTGCATCTACCACTGTCATCTCGGCACCTCCAAGCATAAAGCTGGGCACAATTCTTTCCAGGGAAAGCTGGAAGAGAAATGGGTAGCAGCACAAGTAGCTGCAAGTTGAACTTTCTGTTTACAAGGGCTAACGTGAATCCGCAAAGAAGCGAGGGACAGCCACGCTTCCTCTTGCAGCCCGTGCCGTGTGCACAGCAGCTCGGTGCTCTGCGCCTTCATTCTTATGCTCTTCTTACCATGTCGTGCTTTCATTCTGCCGGAGTCGAACCATCGTCTACTTGGCGCACAGAGCACTCTGCCGGCAGCGAAGTGCTGCAGCCGAGTGCTTCTGCCGAAGCACGCCTGGGCTATGCACTTTCCCTCGCAGCGACATACACCAGCATACTCGGTCTTTTTTCTCGTCCAAATGTAAAGGGAAAGAGTCTCAGCTCTGTCTGGCACAGAGAACAGTTGTAGGTCAACAAGCTTCCCCGGAGCTTAGCCTCGTCGCGTGCAAACCTGTATTTGCAGCACATCCTAGTGCTAGCCCTCTTTCCTTTACAGCCTGCACAGCGCGCAGTGCACAGATCGCGGTGCCCTCTGCACCTGCCTTCCCACTTGCCAGTACCACCGCCAAGCTTACAGCCTTGCAGGGAGCCAAGAGGCCGATAGGCGTCTCGCCCAGAAGAACGTGCCAGGACGAAAAGATGCTCTTCCTTTCTCCTGCTCCTTGCCCGAATTGCGGTGCTGTGCTGAAAGTCTTGCGCAGCGAAAAGCTACTGCAGCGAGTGTTTCTCTCCTGACGCAGTTCGCTGAGCGAGAGCTCCACGGACAGCTTGGACTCGGTGAAACAGCAAGAAAATGCTTGTAGTACGTCGAGCTGAAGGGAAATCCCTGCACAGGCACACTGTGGCTGCGTGCAGTACTCACGCTGAAGAGCGGCAAAGCTCCAAGCCACGGCTGGGCTTCGCTTCTGTCCAGAGCACAGAAGGCGAAGAAGCAAGCAGCTGGGCACCGGGCTCGTGTAGTCCGGGGAGCGAATCTCACATGTCCAGCCAAGAGCTGCTTCACAAGCAGCTGCAGCTGAGAATGCAAGGGCTGCTTCAGGAAGGAAGGCGCAGCCCTTGCACTCCTGGACACAAGCTGGCCAGAAGCAGGTTCTTAAACCTTCCGTGCTACAGAGTGCATGCACCTTGAGCACAGGCAGAAGGACGCGTCCAGAAAGAAGGCGTTCTTCAAGTACCCCCCCTCCTCCAGGCAGCCTTGAAACTGAGCACAACACACTGCGCCTCGGCAGCTTCCTTCTCCCATAGACCGACCGTCCCCTTCTTCACTCTTGCACCTCCCTTGCCCACTTGCAGCAGCTGCTGCCAAAGAAAAAGGCTCCAGCAGTCAAAGCCTCTGCTGGGCTGCACTTTCATTTCCCCTTGCCTCACGTCAAAGCAGCAGCAACTCTCCGCTGCACTCTGTATTTCCAGTCCCCGCTGCATCTACCACTGTCATCTCGGCATCTCCAAGCATAAAGCTGGGCACAATTCTTTCCAGGGAAAGCTGGAAGAGAAATGGGTAGCAGCACAAGTAGCTGCAAGTTGAACTTTCTGTTTACAAGGGCTAACGTGAATCCGCAAAGAAGCGAGGGACAGCCACGCTTCCTCTTGCAGCCCGTGCCGTGTGCACAGCAGCTCGGTGCTCTGCGCCTTCGTTGTGCCGGAGTCGAAGCGGTGTCTACTTGTCGCCCAGAGAGCGCGGTGCCGGCAGAGAAATGCTCCAGGCTGCTGCCTCTGCCCAAACACGCCTGGGCTCTGCACTTTCTCGCTCAGCGCTAGGGAGCAGCACATTCGCTCTGCCTTGCAGCCTGAATCTGAAGGGAAAGCTTCTCAGCTAAGTCTCGCCCAGAGAACAGTTGTAGGTCAACGAGCTTCCCCGGAGCTTAGCCTCGACGCCTGGGAACCTGTATTTGCAGCACATCCTAGTGCTAGCCCTCTTTCCTTTACAGCCTGCACAGCGCGCAGTGCACAGATCGCGGTGCTCTCTGCACCTGCCTTCCCACTTGCCAGTACCACCGCCAAGCTTACAGCCTTGCAGGGAGCCAAGAGGCCGATAGGCGTCTCGCCCAGAAGAACGTGCCAGGACGAAAAGATGCTCTTCCTTTCTCCTGCTCCTTGCCCGAATTGCGGTGCTGTGCTGAAAGTCTTGCGCAGCGAAAAGCTACTGCAGCAAGTGTTTCTCTCCTGACGCAGTTCGCTGAGCGAGAGCTTCACGGACAGCTTGGACTCGGTGAAACAGCAAGAAAATGCTTGTAGTACGTCGAGCTGAAGGGAAATCCCTGCACAGGCACACTGTGGCTGCGTGCAGTACTCACGCTGAAGAGCGGCAAAGCTCCAAGCCACGGCTGGGCTTCACTTCTGTCCAGAGCACAGAAGGCGAAGAAGCAAGCAGCTGGGCACCGGGCTCGTGTAGTCCGGGGAGCGAATCTCACATGTCCAGCCAAGAGCTGCTTCACAAGCAGCTGCAGCTGAGAATGCAAGGGCTGCTTCAGGAAGGAAGGCGCAGCCCTTGCACTCCTGGACACAAGCTGGCCAGAAGCAGGTTCTTAAACCTTCCGTGCTACAGAGTGCATGCACCTTGAGCACAGGCAGAAGGACGCGTCCAGAAAGAAGGCGTTCTTCAAGTACCCCCCCTCCTCCAGGCAGCCTTGAAACTGAGCACAACACACTGCGCCTCGGCAGCTTCCTTCTCCCATAGACCGACCGTCCCCTTCTTCACTCTCGCACCTCCCTTGCCCACTTGCAGCAGCTGCTGCCAAAGAAAAAGGCTCCAGCAGTCAAAGCCTCTGCTGGGCTGCACTTTCATTTCCCCTTGCCTCACGTCAAAGCAGCAGCAACTCTCCGCTGCACTCTGTATTTCCAGTCCCCGCTGCATCTACCACTGTCATCTCGGCACCTCCAAGCATAAAGCTGGGCACAATTCTTTCCAGGGAAAGCTGGAAGAGAAATGGGTAGCAGCACAAGTAGCTGCAAGTTGAACTTTCTGTTTACAAGGGCTAACGTGAATCCGCAAAGAAGCGAGGGACAGCCACGCTTCCTCTTGCAGCCCGTGCCGTGTGCACAGCAGCTCGGTGCTCTGCGCCTTCGTTGTGCCGGAGTCGAAGCGGTGTCTACTTGTCGCCCAGAGAGCGCGGTGCCGGCAGAGAAATGCTCCAGGCTGCTGCCTCTGCCCAAACACGCCTGGGCTCTGCACTTTCTCGCTCAGCGCTAGGGAGCAGCACATTCGCTCTGCCTTGCAGCCTGAATCTGAAGGGAAAGCTTCTCAGCTAAGTCTCGCCCAGAGAACAGTTGTAGGTCAACGAGCTTCCCCGGAGCTTAGCCTCGACGCCTGGGAACCTGTATTTGCAGCACATCCTAGTGCTAGCCCTCTTTCCTTTACAGCCTGCACAGCGCGCAGTGCACAGATCGCGGTGCTCTCTGCACCTGCCTTCCCACTTGCCAGTACCACCGCCAAGCTTACAGCCTTGCAGGGAGCCAAGAGGCCGATAGGCGTCTCGCCCAGAAGAACGTGCCAGGACGAAAAGATGCTCTTCCTTTCTCCTGCTCCTTGCCCGAATTGCGGTGCTGTGCTGAAAGTCTTGCGCAGCGAAAAGCTACTGCAGCAAGTGTTTCTCTCCTGACGCAGTTCGCTGAGCGAGAGCTTCACGGACAGCTTGGACTCGGTGAAACAGCAAGAAAATGCTTGTAGTACGTCGAGCTGAAGGGAAATCCCTGCACAGGCACACTGTGGCTGCGTGCAGTACTCACGCTGAAGAGCGGCAAAGCTCCAAGCCACGGCTGGGCTTCACTTCTGTCCAGAGCACAGAAGGCGAAGAAGCAAGCAGCTGGGCACCGGGCTCGTGTAGTCCGGGGAGCGAATCTCACATGTCCAGCCAAGAGCTGCTTCACAAGCAGCTGCAGCTGAGAATGCAAGGGCTGCTTCAGGAAGGAAGGCGCAGCCCTTGCACTCCTGGACACAAGCTGGCCAGAAGCAGGTTCTTAAACCTTCCGTGCTACAGAGTGCATGCACCTTGAGCACAGGCAGAAGGACGCGTCCAGAAAGAAGGCGTTCTTCAAGTACCCTCCCTCCTCCAGGCAGCCTTGAAACTGAGCACAACACACTGCGCCTCGGCAGCTTCCTTCTCCCATAGACCGACCGTCCCCTTCTTCACTCTCGCACCTCCCTTGCCCACTTGCAGCAGCTGCTGCCAAAGAAAAAGGCTCCAGCAGTCAAAGCCTCTGCTGGGCTGCACTTTCATTTCCCCTTGCCTCACGTCAAAGCAGCAGCAACTCTCCGCTGCACTCTGTATTTCCAGTCCCCGCTGCATCTACCACTGTCATCTCGGCACCTCCAAGCATAAAGCTGGGCACAATTCTTTCCAGGGAAAGCTGGAAGAGAAATGGGTAGCAGCACAAGTAGCTGCAAGTTGAACTTTCTGTTTACAAGGGCTAACGTGAATCCGCAAAGAAGCGAGGGACAGCCACGCTTCCTCTTGCAGCCCGTGCCGTGTGCACAGCAGCTCGGTGCTCTGCGCCTTCATTCTTATGCTCTTCTTACCATGTCGTGCTTTCATTCTGCCGGAGTCGAACCATCGTCTACTTGGCGCACAGAGCACTCTGCCGGCAGCGAAGTGCTGCAGCCGAGTGCTTCTGCCGAAGCACGCCTGGGCTATGCACTTTCCCTCGCAGCGACATACACCAGCATACTCGGTCTTTTTTCTCGTCCAAATGTAAAGGGAAAGAGTCTCAGCTCTGTCTGGCACAGAGAACAGTTGTAGGTCAACAAGCTTCCCCGGAGCTTAGCCTCGTCGCGTGCAAACCTGTATTTGCAGCACATCCTAGTGCTAGCCCTCTTTCCTTTACAGCCTGCACAGCGCGCAGTGCACAGATCGCGGTGCCCTCTGCACCTGCCTTCCCACTTGCCAGTACCACCGCCAAGCTTACAGCCTTGCAGGGAGCCAAGAGGCCGATAGGCGTGTCGCCCAGAAGAACGTGCCAGGACGAAAAGATGCTCTTCCTTTCTCCTGCTCCTTGCCCGAATTGCGGTGCTGTGCTGAAAGTCTTGCGCAGCGAAAAGCTACTGCAGCAAGTGTTTCTCTCCTGACGCAGTTCGCTGAGCGAGAGCTCCACGGACAGCTTGGGCTCGGTGAAACAGCAAGAACATGCTTGTCCGTCGAGCTGAGGAAAATCCCTGCACAGCACACTGTGGCTGCGTGCAGTGTTCCCTCTGAAGAGCACCGCCACATTCTGCCTCCCATGCATTCGCAATCGAATCCAAGGACTCCTTGGCTACATCTCGTACAGAGAACTATGGCGGGATAACCACCACATCTGGAGCTTGCTTGTGTAAACTTGTATTTGTACTACATTCATGCGTCAGTCCCCTTTTCTTTGCAACCTTCAAAGCACTGTCAGAGTACACTGCTCTCTGCACGGTCTTTCTCAGCTCCAAGTTCCACCGCGCCCATTACAGCCTTGCAAGGACCAAAGTTCTGGATAGACGTCTCGCACAGAAATATGTGCCAGGACAAAGACGTGCTCTTCATTACCCCTGTCATCGGCCAGATTGTGGTGCTCTGTTGAAAGTCTGCCACTTTGAAAGGACTGATGCGGCAAGTGAATCTCTCTTGGCACATTTGCCTGAGTGGCAGCTAGATGGACAATTTGGTCTCTGTGAATCTGAAAGAATATGATTGCACATAGAGCTGAGGAAGAAGCTGCACAGCACTCTGTGCAATCGTGCTGCATTTTCAAGGAAGAGGAGCAAAGTTGAATGTTCCGGCAGAAGCAGTGCACTGGGGCTCTCTTCTGCCAGCACAGCGTTCTGCGCGAGAAGTAGACGACCTTTTGCCTGTGGGAGGAGGAACTCAAGACGTTACACAAGGCGAAGAAGCAAGCTGCAGAGCACGGGGCTTGTGCAGCATACAGGTGGCAGAAGAGCGTGCTTGCCACTCTCTTGTCTGCCGGATTCATGGTAGCAGCCGCAGGAG